>NC_069128.1:31016459-31376459 GCF_026914265.1 Mya arenaria
ATGTGTCTCGGACAAGGCCAATTTTATTCTCTGTTTTGTGCCACACAAAAACACATTTCTCCTGCTAGATTGTTTGCGAATATTTCCCACTTCGCTGAAAGTTCAAACATTTATAAATAATGCTATTATTTGAATGCATATGCTTTCTCTCTTTGTTGTATGTTTTTTGGTTAGTAGCTTTCATGCACTTTCATGCACTTATCCAAGTACCTTATGTTGGGTGCTTGGCTTGTCCCTGTAGTTTAAATCATATTATCATTATTTGAAAATGTGTGTGGCAAAGCTAGCAAATGTATTATTCAATGACTTTGCACTCTAATTCGTTCTTTCTCTTTTGATAATGATAAAAATAAGTTCATAACAGTGAAAGATTCGTTATTCGTAACGTTAATAATCGAGATACATGTTGGATACAGGCTTTGTCACATGTTAAACAAACAGTTACGTTTACTATTGTTGACAGCTTAAATCCATAACCACTTTAAGTTCTGTAAGTATGAACCATTGCGACCTACATAACTTCAATGTGCTTCAAGTATGCTTTTAATTAACTACAAATGATTGCTGCGAAAACAGTAGACGCGTCTTTGATCCTAAAAAAACACTGTTACACCAATTAGAGATTCTTACAGCATTCATTCAAGAGACAAGGTTGTGTTTTAATTTTGTTTTACTTTTGATACATGATTTTAGCCAGTGTAATAATTTTGCCTTCATTCTTCGTAATGATCAAATAACATTAACAGTAGCAAGGCAATATTATTGAAGTCCTCTTGGTTTGAATGAGAATCACCATTCAATGTTAAAAGGCAATAAATAACGATTCTTATAAATTCTGTACCTATTTTTATCAACAAACATATGCTGCACAATTAAAAAGCATTCACTTATTAAATTGTTTATTACCACTGCGAACTATTTTCATGTGTTACTTTTATTCTTGAGGTCTACATAGTTAACATGAACTACTCCGTTCTAACAGTAAATGAAGATTTAAAGCGACGTTATGAAAGCAAGGATTTAAACCGAGGTCCGACGTATTAAAACTATGTGCCTCGGTAACTTAGTAGGTACCGGGACAGTCTCATAATCAATGATCACAGAGCAATCTGAAGGTCGTGAGTTCGATCTTCACCCGGGGGCCATAATGTTTTGTTAATTTTATGCAAATATGTTTTTGTCCGCATTTGTCTGCTTTTGAGGAGTCAACTGTCTAAAAATGTTTGGATCAACACGTTCTATTGACATTTCAAAGCACAAAACTAACTTAGACAAAGGATTTTCGAAGGATTCTCACCCTGGGCATGATTTGTTTTTTGAAAATATGCTAGGTCCCTTTATCATTTCTATGAATGTAAAAAGTACTTTGTCATTCGTTTTCATACGTCATTATAGGTTGTATGTAATTTGCTGTTCATATGACCCAATCTTATAAAAAAAACGTTGTTATACGTTGTTAAACTTAATCATCTGTTGCCATACGTTCTGTATAATTTGCACTTCCGATGAATCAAAAGTCCAAAACGTACTTAAAATCATACAGCAACATGTTAACAAAGTAAAGGAAATAAGTTATGATATAAATCCACGACACTTGTCCAGTAAATCGATTGCTCCTCATTGCATTCCATACTATTTGGGAAAAGTAATATTTACGGTAAATTGATTGCTGCTTATTGTATAATAATGAACAGAAATCTATGATGGTCAACAATAATTTACTCATCAGGGTGTTAATATTTAAATGTTTATTGGTCTAGGTATTCCATGTAGTTTTCCTTGTATTTTTGCATGTCATATTCAAATATAAGGAAGAAAAATGACAATCTTGCTTAAAGTAATTTTGATTTGTTTGTAAAGATTTTCATTTCTAAAAAAGTCATATTTCGCAAACAGTACTATTAACATTGACTTTGTATATTATTTTGAATACGATTCCTTTAAGTTTTACGTTTTTTTTGTACGTTTCGAAACTTCCTATCATGTATTTTTGTTCAACCAAAATGTTTAGGAAAAATCTAGATCCTCATCCTTTGCACCTTTTTTATTTTGTGTAGATACTCATTCGTTTATTGACTGCTTTAAAAATGCTTAAACGTTAATTCATAATACTTTACAAAACATACGTCATGATTTTTTTTTAAAAACAAAATCTGAAGAACGTCTAATCAATAGAAGTAAGAGCTTTAGTTCCTTAACCCGGGAAAAAGCTGAGCTGAAAAAAAATGTTTTGGAAACAATAAGCCATTTTCACATTCCTAAAATTTTTTGGAAGCTATCATGATAATTATCAATTTCCATTTTGTAAATCATAAGTAAGTAAGAAAATCTGCCGAATGCTAATTAAGCTTGTTTTGCTAAAGAACTTGAAACAGATGGGATTGTTTTCTTAAGTAAACCGAGACCAATGTTATCCTACTTTGCAAATAGTTAGTGATTCTGAACAATATTATGTTAAAATGCTATTTAGAATTTAACCTTATAGCAGAACAATCCCGTCGTTTTTTGTCTCAAAATAAACAAAAAATCATGTCAACAAGTTAAGAATGTAATTTCTTTAGGGATAAGCAAAAATAGTTGCATTACATTGTCTAGAGGTTTCTCCAAGTATTTGATGGGTTTTTTTAAGATTTGCATTGCAAATAATGCTCTTACGCGTTGTCTAATTATTTGAATTATGTGTTTCTTTACTGCAGTTTTATTCCAGTCAGACGCACATTCACGGTATACATTGTAACAAAATAGATACAGATGTCAATGTGATTCGAAGCTGCATCAATTTACACAGAATTTGACCTTAATTATTTTTCATCTTATCCTTACCCGGGGCTCATTCTCTTCATTTTCGCAGATAATCTTATGTTTATTTGTACCTTTGTTATTTCAGTCGAATCTTTAAGACACCTTATACTTTAAAACAGACTTCACAATAAATATTCTTTAAATTAGTATCTGAACAAAGTCTGCTTTAGTGCTGTAATGTCTTGTGTTCCTCGCCCAAAGATTTATTTAATCTCGCAATATTTGCTTTGTTATACATATTTATATTTTGTTGAGATTTTGAACTGTTGATAATTAACACGATGAACGCATTTGTTTTTTGAAGATCAAGGTCATGCAAGAAAACCGGCTTATAACTATAAGCTAGATAAGCTTGTTACGCCTTGTTACGCCTTAGATCTTTGGGAAATGTGGGGCTTGTTCTCTTAATTCAACCTGGAATGCTATCACCAAACTTAGAAAGTATTATTGCTTCTTTTCCATAGAATCTTAACACCAAAGAGTATAGTCAGAATTGAATTATAAAACTAGAAGAATCCATCCTGTCACTTTTCCTTGCAAATAAAGAGAAAACTCTATTAGCAAGTCAACAGGCGTATCTATTAATCAACTAGCAAGAAACCTGTAAATGGTTTACTCCTTAATTCATTGCTTGTCTAGAAACTTCTTATATGCTGTATTAATTTAGTTACCGTATATGTTGTCGTTAACGCATACACGGTAATGGCGTTCCGCGTTGTTTAATATGTTAAAAAGTCTTCATACTACAAGAAGGATCAATTTGTCTTACTTTAATTGGATTCAAATTAGATAGATTGCAATGTTTTACAAATTATTTCTTGATACGACTACAAATTGATTCACTTTTTCTCTCGAGGTCTAAAGAGTTATTTAGCATTTACTACTTCACTCAAACTATACAAAACGGAACACCAATGCGACGTTATGAAAAGAAGCGTTATAAATCGCGTTCAACGTTTTGTAATCATGTGCCTCGTTAGCGCAGTAGGTAGCGCGTCAGTATCATAATCAATGATCACAAAGTAATCTGAAGGTCGTGAGTTCGATCCCCACCCGGGGCATGATGTTTTGTTGGTGCTATGCAAATATGTTTTGGTCGTTCATTCATCCGCTTTTGTCTGCTTCCGAGGTATCTTGTGTCTAAAATGTATTCATACTACAAACACGTTTGTTTCCTTATTATTGCTTGGCAAAGTAGGCGAACAACCTGTTAACAATTCAAAGAACAAAACTCTTTAAGACAAATGATTCTCAAGGGGTTCTTACCCTCAAAATAATTTTACTTTTGATTGTCTGAAAATGTGTTCGGTCGCTTTATCGTTTTCTATATATGTATATATACGTTGTTGGTCTTCCATTATTGTCATAAATTGTTATACGTTGTATTCCGATGATATAATTAGAATTATAAAGCAAACGAAATTATCTGGCATTTTTGGATGAGAAAAGAAATAAACAACCAGTTAACACAATAAAATGAAGAAATTCTGTTAGTAAAATAAGACTCTTTTCTGTACGTTAATTGCTCCTTATTGCATTCCATACTATTTAGAGAAAGGAAAGACATATTTTGCTAAAATTATTTCTCCAAATTGAATTATTGTGTATAGAGACTTTCAAACAAAATTTCAGTGTCCAAACAATGAATCATATTCCTGGTAAGTTAAGAATGTCTTCTATATCGACGTCATAATAGCCCTTTAAGACGGTCGAGCAAAAACAAACAATGCGATGGTAAAAAGCTTGGACTAGCGGCAACTTGTGTTAATAATATTGTCTATTAAAAACATGTCAAAGTCAAATGAGAGGCATTCGTTGAGAGAAATGTTGCACTTTAGAAAGTTAGTTACTTCAATGCTCACTATGTACAACTCATGAAAAAGGTGCAGTGTAACAAATAATGTTAACTGTATAGTTAAACTATCGGCATTGACCAGTTCACTTGTTTACATTTAGGAGTAACAAAATAAATGAAAAAATAAATAAACAGGTTGAATTCGACTTCATGAAAAAACTACTTTTATCCAATTGCATATTTAGTTAAATCTTGCGTAAAAAAATGAAAACTGATTTTAAGTATCTATCTTGCTATCTTAAGATTATCTTTTTTTTTTTTATTTAAATTATTTTTTATATTCAACCCTCAGGGTAAATGTCCCAACTTATCGCCCTGATAAGTTTGGCGATTCTTTATTTGGGGTTTGATTGCATGAAACACAAACCTAAGATGTAAATGAAAACATTTTATAAAGCAGTTATGGAGTTCTTAGTAACTTAAAATGAAATTTAGCAAAATACTTTAATATACATTTGTCGAAACTGGACAATTTAACGATATAAATGAGAAACAGCAACGCAAAATGGTAAATTTGTTTCTTCAGATTGAAGATATTTCTGAAGTAACAATCGACCTCGTTATTTGTAATTGAACACATGCAAGCAGTTTGCACAACAACAAAAAAGCCTTAAATAAACTGCGATCGCGTTGAGAGTAATATATACTTTCATTATTTTGCTTAATGTCTATCCAGGTGCTGACAGGCCTACTTCTTTAGTGATGACACAAGTTCCAGCTACCGAGCTGGACCATACAGCATGTACGATAACCTGAGTTAAACTATTATCCCTATTATCTAATGTTTTGTATGCACGCAACCAATACAGCTCAACTCCTCTAAATTACATGTTTAACATAATTTCGATAATGAAAAATCATTCAAAAGCAAATTTTGTTATCAAGCTCTTATTCTAGCTGTTGATGCAAGATGTTTGACTAAACAAGCATTTACATGAATAATGAATAAATAATATATATGAGTGGTGTCGCACGTGCAACGAAAGGCAATAGAAAAAAGGCTTTAGTGTATGTCAGCTTTGAAATGCGACACTATTCTTAATGATTTTGTGTTATTCTTGTCCTTTCGTTTGATATCACAACAGTTTTATACGGTGATTATTTATACACTTTTTACAACATTTACATAGTTATATGAGTACATAATTTAAGAATTTAGTTAAGGCAAGCTGTGTCATACTCGTGTCTGTGTTTGCGAGGGTCTGTTTCGGAAGGATAAAGTGACGTTTTGAGAGCAGGCATTAAAACGACGTTATTAATCTCTTTTTAGAATGCCGAGTTATGAAATACGAAAACGATTTTAATTGTACGCTTAATGGCTATGTTTGTCGAAAGATCAAAATCATTAAAAACGGAAAAAAACAACGACAACAGAACATCCATCATAAAAATAGTCTTGTAATTGCAATCAATACCCTGTGGAGACCTGCTGGAGCTTCAGAACATTAAATGATTACCGTTCACGCGACCAATTTATCACACACCTCGTTATTTCTATGCTTAAATTTGAAATCGTGATACTAAACATTCATTTCAATGAAATAAACAAGTAAAGATTTGAAAATGGCATGTCCTTTTCATTCTGGAATGGATTTTATTTTCGAAAATAAATGTTCGTTTTGTTACCATAGTCACGAACTTATTTGAGATGATTGATATCACCTCCCTCTTAAGGGATGTTGAAATTTATATGCAGTGCCATTTCAAATAACGTTTTGTTTTCTCCTCCGTTTTATTAGTCCTTCCTTTTGTATAATAACGCGATGTATTTTTTTACGTTCAATAAAATATAAGTGCACACTAGGTCGCGGTATGTCATAGTCTTAACTTCCCTACGCACAAAATGCAAACACATGTTTGCACGTGGCAAGACTTCGATTTATTTTGGCACTTGCTAGACCAATGTGGTACATACAAATTCAAACAAACAACAAACACATATTCAGCATAAATACAAAAAATGTAAAATTCGAACGTACTGTTCCATTTTGTCTGAATTCTGCCAGGCCATCCGGCATATGTCCTGATGAAACCTGTATGCTACTAGGTGTAATTACACACAGTTACAAACTGATTGTGTGTCTATATTGCGCCTCTTGCATTTTACACACGGTGGTACAGAATTCATCTTATTTCCATCGTAGGAATGACGACCCCTACGAAAAACAGCTGGTGGATGAAACGTGTTACCGTAGCGATCCACATAGAGGATAACAAAACAGATAAATTCTAATTCATTCCTAAGAATATAGAAACTACAGAATCCATTCGGACATGCATGCATGTAAGAAATCAAATTTCAAACAATTTGCGAAAAACTAATGAAACAAGCTCAGTAGCAAAAGTTTTAAACATGCACACGGTTTAATGGCACTGGTTGAACGCCAAAGACATAGAATAAAAAAAAAAAGATCACAAACAAGAAACATGGAAAACCAGCACAAAACTCTACAAACAGCACAGTGCAAACATACTATATATAAAAAAAAACTAGGTATGTATATCAAGGATTTTTAGGTACCGCATTGGAACGGTCATTAAAATGTACAATTACTGGGGGTTTAAACCAGTATAAGTGCAAAAACCTACTGATTTGCCAGCCAATATAACCATCCATCCTTACTCAAAGACCACGTGACCTTTACGATAAGATGACCCGCGCATTTGCTCTAATAACACGTGAAGACATTCGTTCAGCATTATACTTCGTAACGGTCAGAACTATCAGTTAGTATCTATGTATGATCGTATCGTAGCTTGGAGAAGTCGGACTGTTGCGGCGACTGGATTTATTCATTAAAGATGTTGTTGTTTATATGAAATAAATAATTACATGAAAATATGTATTTTTCACCAATTCGTTTTGTATTTTCTTGAAAGTAAATCATGCTCCAATGATTTTTTTTTTGTATTATATTGCTATCATTGATTCATGCGAGTACTCGCAAACAGGTTTGCATCACCCAGTGAGACCGGTTGTTTGCTGACCTGTTAAAGGTTGGATACCAAAACCTTATTGATAAACTGCGTGTAATTATTCGATATTATGTTTGCTTCACCATTCACCAGTTGAGCCCTTATATTCGCTGGCTTGTTCAAATGTGGTCACAAACACATTAATGTAAACTACGTGTAAGTACTCGAGTACCGACACCAGGGTTATGCATATCATTCACAGACATGTGCAAAGGCGGTCGATCCAACAGTAATACTGTTGATTATTATTTATTGTTTAAGTTACTTTTATATCGGGAGTTTCTGCCGTTGATTGTCCTTGATCCTTGCTCCTTGAAACTAATTCATTGTTACTTTTTGCATTTTGATTCTGAGTATTCTTTTGCATTCGTTTATACTACTACTATTTATTTCTAAAAACAGGTACACTGCTCAGACCCCAGTAGAACCAGGTCAATATGTATATTGCCTTCATTTGTCGTAATGATCCAATAACATCAGTAACAAGGCATTATTTTAAGCAATGACAATGCTGCAATTTTAGTCTTCTGGGATGGTCGTGGAAAATTGATTCGATGTTTAAAATGCGAATGATCACGATACTTATAAATTATGTACCGAAATCATCATGTGATGACCTTGACCTAACAAGGCTCCTACACAGGTTCCTGCAAGTTATGTTTTTTACCGTAGGAGTGAATAATTACTCCAATTCGTAATTTAAACAAGCTTCACTATTAATACATCATTTTAGCCTGTGTCACGATGTGTGTTGCCTTCATTCTTCGTAATGATCAAATTGCAACTACAGTAACAAGGCACTGTTGTGAGTAATGACAAGGTTGTATTGGAGGACCTTTGGGTTTGTCAGACAGTTACCATTTGTTGTCAGATGCAATAAATAACGAGTCTTATAAATTATGAACCGATATACTTATATCAACTCACGATGCTGCACGAACTAAATATCATTCACTTACAAATTAAATGTTTGTACCACTGGAAATTATTTTACTTAATTCTTTTTTTCTCGAGGGCTACATAGTTGCGTTACATTTAAAACTCGGCTAAATGTTTAAAGCGACGTTATGAAAGCAAGCCTTTGAAATGGCGTTGGGCGTAAGTAAAACGTGTGCCTCGGTAGCGCAGTAGGTAGCGCGTCAGTCTCATAATCAATGATCACAGAGCAATCTGAAGGTCGTGAGTTCGATCCTCACCCGGGGCATAATATTTTGTTAATATAATGCAGATATGTTTATATTCGTTTTTCAATATGTGTTTGAGGATTCTACTGTAACAAAATGTATTCATACCACATACACGTTTGTTCCCGTATTATTTGCTGTTAAAAATTAAAAAGACAAGAACACTTATAGACTAAGGAGTCCAACCCTGGGTATGATAAAACATTTAATTTTCAGAAATTTGTTAGATCGCTTTATCATTTCTTTAAATGTGTTAAACTACTTTCTCATTCGTTTCATCAGTTGCTATACGGTGTTATACGTTGTCTAATATCGTATAACGCTGTGTGTAATTTGCTCTTCCGATTAATCAATCGTCCAAAACATATTTAGAAGTATACAGCAAACGAAATGTTCCGTCATTTTGGGGAATGACAATAAACGAACAATTGGTTATCAAATTAAAATGAAATAATGTTGATAATATAAGATACTTTTCCGGTTAATCGATTGCTTCTTATTGCATATCATACTATTTTGAGAAAGATGAGACATATTCACGGTACATTGCTTGCACCAAATTGTATAAAAGAGTATAAAAATGCTTAGGGCAAATAATGTTTCATTAAAAATGCTTTGTAGTTGCGTGTATGGTATATGTAGCCCTTACCTTTTATCACTAATCAGGGCTGATATATAAATGTTTGTCTTCTGGTCTTGCTCTTGTCCATGTAGATGTCTAGTTTTATATTTAAACATCAGAATGACAAACTGCATTGGGAGATAACTGACAATCATAATTATAGTGGTTTTGAATGGTTTGTAAGAATATTCATTATATTGAAAACCAGTTTAATTTCTCGAACAGTACCTGTACAATCGCTGTTGTACATATTTATGTGTTTATGAATTTCTTTAAAATTTACGTATGTTTGTACGTTTCGTTTGATCCTATTATCTATGTTTGTTTAACCAAAATATTTAGGAAAATTCTAGAACCTCCTCCGCACATTTTCATTTTTTCTATTTTTGTAGATAAGTATATGTTTATTGAAGGCTTTGGTAAATACATAATGCTTAACAAACAAACATACGTCAAAATGATTTTAAAATAGTGTCTGAAGTACGTCTGTTTAATAGCAGTAACATATTTTGTTCCCTAACACGGGATTAAGCTAAGCTCAAAATTTGTTTTGGAAAAAAAAGCAATATTTACATTCCTAAGAAATTTTGGAAAATATCATGATGATTATCAAGATTAATTCATTTTTCATTTTGTAAGTCATAAGTAAGTAAGAAAATCGGCTGAATGCTAGTTAAGCTTGTTTCGCTAAAGAAATTTTGAAACAGATGGGATTGTTTACTTAAGCAAACCGAGACTGTTGCCATTCTACTTTGCAAGATTGTTGTGCTTCTAAATAATGTTTAGTCAAAAGGGCTTTAAGATTTGAAATATACAGTTAGCCGAACCATCACTTCAGTTTAACGTCTCAAAATAAACAATGAAACCTGTCAAAAGTTAAGAGAAGTATTTGTTTGGGGGGATTAGCAAGGCACATTCGCTTAAAATAGGTGCATTACGTTGTAAGGAAGCATCTACAAGAAGTTAATGGTTTTGTTGCCGTCTAAGTTTTGCATTAAAGAATAGAAGCATTTTGTGTTGTTTAAAACGTTTTTTTCTTCTTTACTTAAGTTTTGTTTTAGTCAGACACACAGTCACTATATACATTGTAACATAGCATATGCAGATTTCCATGTGATTGGAAGCTGCGTCAATTTACATAGAACTCGACCTTAATTTTTTTTTATCATTTGTGTTTATTATATCATTATGTTGTATGTCTCTCCAACGATGCCATGAATACTTTTATTCCCTATAGTCCCCCTTGCCTTCCCCTTTGATTGTTAGTATCCTCCAACAACCCCAGGATTCAATTTTTTATGGTATTTTTTGATTGCATAAAAATACAACTTACGGGTCTATAAGAAAAGAAAGAAACTACGTATTGATAAATAATATATAATTAACGGAAGCATATGATAAAGCAGTTATGACATTCTAGTAACTAAATGCGATTGTAATATTAACCAGATGAGAGTGATATATATTTGTAAAAACTGAACAATTTAACGTTATGAAAAAACATGTAAATACACCGGTTTTCAACTGTTATGATTTTACATATTTAAGATTTATGAAGTTTCAGTCAACATCTTTTATTATAATCTAGCATATGCAAGGAGTTTGCACATTAAACTATAGTCGTTGATAAACTGCAATCATGTTGAAGGTAGCAACTACTTTCATGATTGTGCTAAATGTCTATCAAGCTGTTGACAGGTCTGCAACTATAAAGATGTCACAAGTTTCCGAGCTGTTAAAGAGCACAAAAAATACCAGCGCGATAATGGTTGAGCATATGAGCAAATATATCTTCTAATGTGTACCATGATCTGATTATGCAAAACGATTTCCTCCAGGGAACAAATGACGCCGTTTTTCATCTAACCTGCAGGAATACACCGGATATAGAAGCAATACAAACACAGACCACAGACACTAAGCACTAAATGAGATTCGCAACAGAGACAGCATGCCAATGCATCAACATATCATCATTAATAAATGCTGGAAAATTCGGCTTTAAACGGTCAACAATACAGAAGTGTTCTAAACTAGGACCATCTTTATCGGCTGATGACTTCACGATGTCTTTCAGAAAAGGACCTGACATTTAAAAACGCTGAACGACTTTTTCTCGCAAATCATCAAACAAAAGAAAGTGAGAAAATTATTACCGTGAATGCGACCAGTACATCCCACATCTCGTTATTTCAATGCTTAAATGTGAATTCTTAATATCGAACTTTTATATTAATGTAATAAACAAGTAAAAACTTGAAAATGACATCTCCTTATTTCATTTTCGCTTGGATTATTGACGAAATCAACATGTCGTTTTCTTAGCTTAAACACGCAATCACTTGAGGTGTTTGATGAAGCCGCTCTTTTAAGGCTTGTCGAAATTTATATACAAAGCCATTTAAAGAAATATTGTCATTTTCATTTGTTATAACTACTGTTTTATACAGTCATGTATTCTATATTTCATTTGATAAAGTATATAAGTGAACAGCTTAGTCGGGTTATGTCATATTGGTGTCTGCGTATGATTGTATCGTAGCTTGGAGGAGTGTGGACTCTTGCGGCGATCGGATTTATTCACTTACAGATGTTGTTGTTTATATGAAGTTAATTATAAAATGAACATTTGTGATATTTACGTATTCCTTTATTTGGTTTTCATCAAAGTTAACCAGGCTGCGATGAGTTATTTTTAATATTGCTTTCAACGATATGTGCGAGTACTAGAAATCAGGCTTACATCACTAACCTGAGCCTTAACATTCGCTGATCTGTTTATACCCTGTAACCAAAACTTTAATGATTAACTACGTGTAAGTAATCTAAAGTATGTTTGCCACACCCGTTGAGCCATTAAATTCACTACCAGTTTAAAGGCGGTCAAAGATGTTGAGATCATTTAAGCAAGGAACATAATACTGCAGTTAGTGTCCAAAGCAAGTTAACTATGCAGACCTCAATATTGTCAGGGTCATACTATATATTGTTTTCATTCCTTCTTATAATCTAATGACAATAACAGAAACAAAGCATTATTTTGAGTGATAACGATGTTATTATTGTAGTCTGCTAAGGTGCTCTGAGAGTTATAATTTGATATTTAAAATGCAAATTATAACGATAGTAATAAAAAATGAACCGATATTCATCAACTAACGTATGATGTGAGAACTATCTAGAACTCACAAGGCAAATCTTGTTACCACTGCATTTTATTCACTTTCTCCTTTATTTCCTGAGATCTTTATAGTTTTTTTTTACTTTTACCTTTCCGATCAAAGGGTAAAATTGACGTTAAATTCACATGTGCCTCGGTTTGCGCCCGCATGGACGTTTTGTAGTTTCATAATCTTAATTTTTATTACCCGATAATTATATGTAACCAAAATGTTTAGGAATATTCCGATCCCAACTTTAGACACTTTCATTACATTTCTGTAGATAATCTTATGTTTATTAATGCCTTTGTGAATTCAGCTAAAACTTATCTGAAATATGTCTGCTCAGTAGCTGTAATGTCTTGAGTTCCTTAACCAAAAATTAAACTAAACTCGCAATTTTTGCTTCGATGTCATGTTTGTAATATTTACATTTTTAAGCGATTTTGGACTATTGATGATGATCAATACGATAAACGCATTTGGTTTTTGTAAATCAAGGTTATGCAAGAAAACAGGCTTATTACTGTAAGCTAGAAAAGCTTGTTATTCCTTAGATCTTTCAGGGCTTTTTGTCTGAAGAATACCTGGACTGTTATCATTAAACTAAGTTAAGATTTTGTACGAATATTATGCCTAAAGAATATTAGGAATTTGATGATAAAACTTGCAGAATCCATATTTTCACTTTCAGCATTTGCAAATAAGTATAAAAGCAGTTAACAAGTTAAAAGACGTAAACTCTTTATGGAATAGCAAGAAACATTCCATGAAAATGCTTTTCTCCTCATTGCATTACATTGTCTAGCAGCTTCCAAAAGGTTGTGGTAATTCTCAGACAAGGCCAACTTAATTCGTCGATTGATGCCAAACAAATACACCTTTGTCTTGTTTTTTTGAGGATATTTCCCAATCTTCACTGACAGTTGATGCATTTACTTGTAATGATATTTGAATGCATGTTTTTTCTCTTTGCTTTATGTTTCTCGGTAAGGAGCTTTCATGCACTGATCCAAGTACCTTCCTTGTTTTTGCTACTTGGCTTGTCCCTGTTGTTTCCATTGTTATGGTCTTATTATCATTTTTTAATAGCTGGGATAGCAATATTTAGTAGGCATTAAGCGAATTTATTGAACTGAATAATTACTCCAATTCGTGAATAAAAATAGATTCACTTTTCATACATCATTTAAGCCAGTGTCACGATGTATGTTGGCTTCATTCTTCTTAATGGTCAAATGGCAACAGTAACTGGGCAATGCTTTGAGTGATGGCAATACTTTTATCGAAGTCCTTTGGGTTTGTCTGAGAGTAACCATTCGATATAAGAAGGCAATAAATAATGATTCTTATAAATTATGTACCGATTTTCATCAACAAACGTATGCTGCAAGAACTTAATAGCATTCACTTGCAAATGAATTGCTTGTTACTACTGTAAATTATTTTCACTTTTTAACCTTCGAGGTCTACATAGTTGTTTAACCGCTCAAACTATAAAACGGAACATAAATTCGACGTTATTAAAACAAGCCTTATAACTTGCGTTTAGATTAATATGCCTCGGTAGCGCAGTAGGTAGCGCGTCAGTCTCATAATCAAACACAGGGCAATCTGAAGGTCGTGAGTTCGATCCTCACCCGGGGCAGAATGTTTTGTTGATGAAGATCAAATATGTTCAGGTCGTTTTTCAATCCACTTTTGTCTGATTCTCAGGACAATTCTGTCTAAACTGTATTCATAATACAAACACGTTTGTTTTGTTATAATTGCTTGGCAAAGTAGGCCAACAACCTGTTAACAAAGGACAAGATTCTCAAGGGGTTCTTACCCTCAAAATTAGTTTACCTTTGATTGTCTGAAAATGAATTTGGTGGCTTTATCGTTGCTATGAATGTATAACGTCCTTTATCTATTGTTGTCATAAATTGTTATATGTTGTTTGATGATTGCTTTTCCGATGAATGAATCTTCCAAAAAATAATTAGAATTATAACGCAAACGAAATTATCTGGCATTTTGGGAAGAGAAAAGAAATGAACTCCAGTTAACACAAAAAAAATAATTATGTTAGTAAAATAAGGCTCTTTTTCTGTACGTTAATTGCTCCTTGTTGCATTCCAAGCTACTTTGAGAAAAGAAATACTTTTTTTCGGTAAAATGATTGCTTCGAATTGAATAATACTGTATAGAGATATTTTGAGGTAAACATAATTATAATGATGAAGCTATTTTGATGCCTTTGTGGTCTATTTTGGGTGTTCGTATCTATTGCTTAGTGTATTTTGAGCCCTTATATTGTTTCACTAATCAGGGTTAATATATATATATGTTTGGACATGTCCCTGTTATTTAAATGGTAGGAATTGTGGTATGTTTTATTAAAATATTGCTTGGAAAAAATACTGACAATTATAGTTATCGTTATTTTGAATGGTTTGTATGGATCTTCCTTGTATAGAAAAAACAACAACACTGGGTGATAATCAAGAAAGGTCATTTTCATTTTGTTAATCATGATAAAGTTAGACAATTGGCTCAATGCTAGTTAAGCTTAAAGACTTTTGAAACAGATTGGATTCTTTTCTTAACCAATCCGAGACTGTCGCCATCCTACTACTCAATTTTGTTGTGTTTATAAAGAATCTTTAGTCAAATTGGAATTTAGACTAAATATGTACAGTAAGCAGAACCATCTCATCAGGTTTACGTCTTAAAAAGATACAAAACCTGTCAACAAGTTAAGATATATAACTTCTTTAGGAATTAGCAAGACACATTCGCTAACGTCAGGTGAATTACATTGTCTGGAACCATTAACAAGTATTTGATGGTTTTGTTGCCGTCTAAATGTGGCATTAAAAAATAATGGAATTTCGCGTTTATATTACATTGAATGTCTTGTTTAATTCTTTAAAACAGTTTTGTTCAAGTCAGACACAAAGTAACTATAAACATATTTACAAAACAGGTACAGCGATTGTATTTTGGCATTTGAATACATAAAAAAATGACGGCTTTTAAGATAGAAACACGAGACAGTATTATTATTCAAAACTTAAAATTAAAGCATATAATAAAGCAGTTATGGAATTCTTCCTAACTACACATGCTAATGCATTCACCATATTAGTTTGATTTATACTTATAGAATATGAGAAACTTATAAACCTTCTAAAATAACATAAAAATAGTTACAAAGAATTCCATAAATGCGTTATTTTATGCTTTCATTTACATTTTAAATTCTGAATAGATATATTATTCCAATCTTAAGTTTCTATATCACTTTGTGTGTTTTGGAATACTATTAATTTTTGATGAACATTTCTTCCGGTCCAAATGCAAGTATTGTAAGTTGTTAGTAGGTTTGACTGAATGTTTGCACTATGCATGAACTATATATATATATATATATATATATATATATATATATATATATATATATATATATATATATATATATATATATATATATATATATATATATATATATATATATATTCACGAGTTTCTTACTAATGATGCATTTGAGATCTACTTCGCTGGATATATTTTAAATTAGCGGATGGTCTGATCACATGAAATTGTCATGGGCTTTTTAACCGCACAATGCAATGACGTGGGTGCTTTCAAAAACCCACGATCTCATGATAAGAATTATACAAATACTTGGTGATTTATACATCACAATCTAAAAGGCAGGTTCAAGTGTGTTGGCACAATCGCCAGCGTTAAAGTTCACGTTCAGCACAAGAAGCACATGTGCCTCGGTAATGCAATAGGTAGCGAGTCACTATCGTAATCAATGATCACAGAGCGATCTAAAGATCATCACCTTGGGCTCCTTAACTTTCATTTGCTGCAGAATATCTTACGTTCTCGAACTTGTAATAAGCCTCAAACTGAGTCTGTTTAGCTGTCTTTTGAACACCTTTCAGAATATCCCGTTACTCAAAATCAACAAATTAAGCTAAAGGACGTTAACTATTTTAGGATTGGCAAGACAACTCCCCTGTTAATTGTCTGGTCCTTATTTCATTACATTGTCTAGAAGCTTCTCAAGGAATGTAAAAGTTTGTATACCTTGTAGGCAAATACATTCTAATATGCAAACAGGAAATTTAAACAGTTTGTGTACTATAGTTTATTTTTTATGTCTTTTTGTTGTTGTTTTTTATGAGGTTGTGTATCCTTTCGTGTGTCACTATTGTTATTAACTTTTGGTTTTGTCCTTCTGAAATGAGGTCACAATTATAGCATTGCCACAAGTGCTGAACGTTTTGTAAAGGTGAGTGGGTCTTATCGATGAAAATATTTTATATGGGCTTATATATAAAACGCTAAAACATATTGTGGGAAGTCAATCATATTTTGATGAAATGTTTATGTAGTAATTGCACATAATCATATCTAACAAAGGCTACTGCCGGGAATATCAACAAGTTAGTACACAGGCTTTTTCCGTTCGTCAGAAGAAAGGAAAACAGGATAAACTAGTTTGACTAACCCCTAGTCAACTACTGTTTCATTGACCTATCCAAGGTGGATACCCCAATTTTTTATATTAAAGTTCCATAAAGATGCATTACGTGTGTTTGTTGTGTGTGTTGTTTTGCTACGTTATTCGTCTCTCGTCTAAAATCTATCAGGCCTTTACCTTCAACCTCTCAACCGGGTTGTGTTAGCTATTTTGCCATTGAACAATCTCCGATGTTCGCATTTTATTATCAAATACAACACATTCAACTGGTCTGTTGTTATCTGTGTGTCTTCGTGTCTTGGTAATGCATTCAGTAACCTTATTTTGGTGCGATTTTACCAAAGGGTAAGTGATCAATTTCAATTTGTGTGTCAATTAGGAATGTTTATTTAGAGTTAAGTTTTGTAAAAGGCAAGTACTTTCAAGCGTTCGGTTAATGTATAAATGAATGTTGATGTTAAATGGATAATTTCATTGTTTGTAGAATCTTGTAAAATAATAATTACATAATAAAGTGTCACAAACCATAAGCATTTTTAAAACTAAGATACTGGCGGCTGGAATGTTGATATATGCTTAAATATGCTAAGATCACGATTTTGAAAATCTTTAATAATGTAATCAAGCAAAATGATGAAGCGTGATTCGTTGACTGACACTATCAGGTTATGTTACCTATGTATTCAATGAATCTTAAAGTAACCATCAGATTATGTACTAGTCGCTGTGGGCGAGTGTACATGGTATCTTTAGACTTTTTTGTCCTTCATTTTTTGGTCTGCAATTTCGGTATAAAATAGTAAAATAATTATACCATAAATATTTCCAGATGAGTACTCGGAATAAACTTATTTTTGGCGCCAAACAATAGCGAGACCCTTTAACCTAATACCTCTGAACAGGGTCCTTGTTAAATATTTGACAATTGAATTTCTCTCTGACGTTGTTTTTTTATTATGGATGACAGCCTATTCAACAGGAATTTAGTAATTCCTAGTAATGTATTTAGTTATCTAATTTCTGTGACAATTTCCCGAAGGGTAAATGATCATTTCCAATTTATGTTTCAATTATTAACGCTAACTAAGAATTAATGTTTAGAACAGGCAAGCACTTTAACGCGCTCATTAATTGTTGGAATGAATATTGATGTATACTGTCTCTGAGAATGTTTTATCTGGAGGCACAATATTTGTTGGTGTTTTTGAGTTTTTAAAATTTCAATACATTGTTATGTTAGACTCGTTTGAATTGCATGATCAAAGCAACTAATAATATGTGTATGGATAACAAAAATTAACCTTTTTGTTGGCGCTGTTTAACTTGTTATTTTGTAGTCACGTATCTAATTACTAAAGAAACCATAATTAAAGGCTAATATTCGGTTATCTGTACACAAATTGAATGCCTTTTCATAAAAGTTCAATCAGTTAAACATGTTAATAGATAAAATAAATAAATAAATAATTTATTTTTTATTTTTATTTGATTGGGTCCATTTTAAACATACAAATAGTGATTTAAGGTTATATCAGGAATAGGCCATACTCAACTGGTCTGTCGTTATTAGCGTGTGTTCGTGTCTTAGAAATGCATTCAGTAATCTTATTTTGGTGCGATTTTCCCAAAGGGTAAGTGATCAATTTCAATTTGTGTCTCAATTAGGAACGTTTATTGAGAATTAAGTTTTGTAAAAGGCAAGTACTTTCAAGCGTTCGGTAAATTGTATGAATGAATGTTGATGTTAAATGGATAATTGCATTTTTTGTAGAATGTTGTAAAAGAATAATTACGAAATAAAGTGTCACAAACCATAAGCATTGTTAAAACTAATATACTGGCTGTTGGAATGCTGATATATGCTAAAATATGGTTATATAACGATTTTGAAAAGCTTTAGTAACGCAATCAAGCAAAATGATGAAGCGGTTGATTGACATTATCAGCTAATGTTACCTATGTATTCAATCAATCTTAAAATATCCATCAGCTTATGTACTAGTCGCTGTTGGCGAGTGGATATGGTATCTATTTTTTTTTACTGTACCGGCATTGGTTCGCTTTCCATTACAACAAGGACTTTCGTGTGTCCTTATTTGTTTTGGTCTGCAATTTCGGTATAAAAGAGTAAAATACTTTTAAAAGAAATATATTTAGATGCGTACTCGGAATAAACTCATTTTGTCGCCAAACAAGAGCGAGTCCTTTTAACCTAATACCTCTGAGAGTGGTCATTGTTAAATTTTTGGCTATTGAATTTCTCTCTGACGTTGCCTTTTTTTTATTATGGATGGAAACCCACTCAACAGGTCTTTAGTACTTTCCTAGTAATGCATTTAGTTATCTTATTTCTGTGACATTTTCCCGAAGGGTTAGTGATCATTTTCAATTTGAGTTTCAATTATTAACGCTAATTAAGAATTAATGTTTAGAAAAGGCAAGCATTTTAACGCGCTCGTTAATTGTTAGAATGAATATTGATGTATACTGCCTCTGAGAATGTTTTATCTGGAAGCACAATAATTGTTGATGTTTTTTTGTTTTTTTTATTTCAATACAATGTTATGTTGGACTCGTTTGAATTTAATGATCAAAGCCAAAACAAATATGTGTACGGATAAAGAAATAGAACCGATATGTTGGCGCTGTTTAACTTGTTATTTTGTAGTCACGTATCTATTTACTAAGGATACTTACATAAAGGCTAATATTTGGTTACCTGTACACAAATTGAATGCTTTTTCATAAAAGTTCAACCAGTTAAACATATTAATAAATAAAATAAATAAATAAAAAACAATATTTTTTTTTATTTCATTGTGTCCATTTTAAGCATACAAATAGTGATTTAAGGTTCTATCAGGAACAGGCCACACACAGACCTTTATGATCAACATCAGGCCACACTCAGACCTTTGTGGATACAAAAGCTTTATCAACAACAGACCTTTGACGATATCAGCAACAGGCAACACTCAGACCTTTGTGGATACAAAAGCCATATCAGCAACAGGCAACACTCACACCCTCTTGTATACAAAAAGTATATCAGCAACAGCACACACACAGTCTTTCACGATATCAGCAACAGGCCACACTCAGACCTTTGTGGATACAAAAGCTATATCAGCAATAGGCCACACTCACACCTTCTTGGATACTAAAGCTATATCAGCAACAGGCAACACTCACACCTTGGATTCTAAAGCTATATCAGCAACAGGCCACACTCAGTCTTTGACGATATCATCAACAGGCCACCCTCAGACCTTTGTGGATACAAAAGCTATATCACCAACAGGCCACACTCAGTCTTTGACGATATCAGCCACAGGCCATACTCAGTCTTTGACGATATCAGCCACAGGCCACTCAGTCTTTGACGATATCAGCAACAGGCCACACTCAGTCTTTGACGATATCAGCCACAGGCCACACTCAGTCTTTGACGATATCAGTCACAGACCACATTCAGTCTTTGACGATATCAGCAACAGGCCACACTCAGTCTTTGACGATATCAGCCACAGGCCACACTCAGTCTTTGACGATATCAGCCACTGGCCACACTCAGTCTTTGACGATATCAGCCACAGACCACACTCAGTCTTTGACGATATCAGCCACAGGCCACACTCAGTCTTTGACGATATCAGCCACAGGCCACATTCAGTCTATGACGATATCAGCCACAGGCCACACTCAGTCTTTGACGATATCAGCAACAGGCCACACTCAGTCTTTGACGATATCAGAAACAGGCCACAATCACAAGTAAAACACGGCTTGGAAAACATAAAAAATATTTTACATTTTATGTCCGTGTATATTTTACGGCGTGCATGTAATAATACCAAACCAACCTGGTCTGTGATATCCTGTGCAGATTTATGATTTAAGGCTTAGACCTTTTATGCTTTCCAGACGTCATTTATCAACACTAAATATAGTAATGTTGGCAACAATTACGCTGTATTACCTTAGACATGACATTACAGCTGTTTCTTGGCTTGTTTAAAAAGGTTTGATTTATTTTTATCTTGCGTTTTAGCAAAATGAGTATGTTATAAAAATCCAAATAACTTATTTTGACGTAGCAAGAGTTAATCGTTATCATCAACACGTTTACAGTGAACGTCATGTTTGGTTTTGTATTCGAAACATTCGTAACAAAACTGTAAACAAAACATATCGGCAACACTGATACATTCTGAATGTATGTTTCTAAGAAATACACTGTGCCAATCATGAACATAAAAGTTTAACCATATTTAAAAGAGATTTGTTTTATAATATGTTTCATGGTTTTATACTGAGTTGCCGTTTAGAACAATATGCATATACGTGCGATTTGGCTGGCCTCTTCTACTTTAGTATTGTAATGATGGGAACATATTACTTATTTTCTAAAATAAATTTAAAAAGGATGAACACGAAAAACTAACTCAACATCAAAATACCATTCAATCGGTTGCAAAGAACATTATAATACAATTTAAACAATATTGTAAAATATATCTTAAGTGAAATTTTTCAAAACACAAAACTTAATGTTTCCAATAATAAACATTTTTGCTAAAACGCCGCTTTTTTGTAATAGAACTGCATAAATGTTGAACCTATTATCCAAACGGTGCACTGTGACATCACATTATTTAAACGTTCACGATAAGATGTTTAGAGGCACATGATACTTCAAAACATATGTGCCTTGGTAGCGCAGTAGGTAGCGCGTCAGTCTCATAATCAAACACAGGGCAATCTGAAGGTCGTGAGTTCGATCCTCACCCGGGGCATAAATGTTTTGTTTCTAAGTATTTAAGTAGTAATTATTTTCTAGTAATAGAAAGGAAATTTTAGGAAAATGCACATAATGCAATCAGTTAATGACCCTGTTGAGATGCTGTATGTTCAAGTCTTAAACTTTACACAACCTTCAGAGTACGCTGAGCAATAAGGCATTAACATAAAAAATAGGTGTTATGTTTTGATGTTTGAACGCAATGTTCGCCCTTCATTTATCTGTTATGTGAGGTTTGTGCTACTATATATATATATTGAATATAAATTTCATTATAGTTTTGTATACCCATGGTATGCTGAATTGGAGAACTAACGGAATCATAACGTCAGTTTCACGTCTCAAAAATACAAAAAAGACCTGATAACAACATTAGACAAAGAGAACTAAGCCCACTGTTAACCTCCATATTCTGGTGATTGGCACCAGCTGTGCGTTGGATCATTTTAATATATAATAAAGTTTGTGATATCCCGTTCTTGGTATGACTTAAGATTAGCTGCGCCTTAAAAAGTAATACACGACGTGGGAAGACGGAGATGTTTATACTTTATATTTCGATTCAGAGTTGATGTTGATGATGTTCATGTTGATATCTAGGTTAATTACGTTTTGTTTTTTCTGCAGACTTTAGCAACAGCCAGGAGCGATAGTTTATGTTTTGTTAACCTGTCATTAACCTAACCTTTAATGTTGGTGAAAAACAAGATTAAGATATAGATTAAGATTAAGGGTTACAAAACACTGTCGGTAGGCTTAGGGGCGAGTTAATAACAAAGACATAACTTACCTTAAAACTTATCTGATTTGTGCTCTTATGCCCTATTTCCTATGCGATCATTAAGTGGGTACCACCTAAAAAAATGTTTCCTTACTCTAAAAATTAACATTCAAATATTAACAACATTCGGTGCAATGTTTAAAATAATTTTTCTCTCGTGATGTGGTTCATTATGTCCCGGTCTGCAGATCCAGGTTTGATTCAGGTTTTCGTCTGATTCTTATTCTGCAATTGTATGTTATATATTCTGATTTACTTTTGTATTATTATATTTATAAACAAAGTTAATGTTTTAGTTATCGACTTCAGATGTTTTCGAACTTTTACACTTGAATCCATAAAAAGCCAAATTTATTGGTCTTTATGAAAAACTACATTTTGTTTTGAAGAAGGATGTCAATGGAAGAATACAATTTAACAATTTCATTTGAAGAAGGAAGACAATGGAATAATACAATTCAACATTTTCATTTGGAGAAGGAAGACAATGGAAGAATACAATTCAACAGTTTCGGCATATACAATTGACATCAATCGTATATTAATTTTTTGGAACCATTGTAAAACAGGATGTGAACTTTTAATTAAAATTGATATGTTACAAATAAAAACCTAGTAGCAAAATATAGAAATAACCAGCGTTAGGTGTAAAAAATGCAAATTAGACAATTTCTTATAAGTCTTATTATTATTTAAAGCTCTCTACATACATAACAGTTTCCTACAAATAGATATGAATTATATGAGTGCAACTGGGAAAAGCCCAGACATAATCAATACATGACTTTTTAATGATACTTACTGACTTGCAATTATAAATTTGGTATGTTTTAACGGTGAAAATGGTTTCATTACTACAGTAAGGCATTTACATACTTACAGGAACAATCGAGGCCATGTTTATAGAGAAACAGAGGTTAATTGTTCAACACAATGCAAAGTCTAAGTGCATATAAAGAAATATAACAAAGTGTGTACACCAAAAATATCAGAAAATGTGACAATAATAAATGCATCTGAATACATTTGATGAAAAGTAGAGCCAATTTTAAATAATCGTTTTCAAACAGTAAACAAATATTCACTTAAATATTTGTTTACGCAGATTCTTCATGTGTAATCAGTTGTTGCATGTTTACGTGTCTAATTTTACACACGTAACATCCCGTTTGAGACATAAATTCTAACTCTATTTTCTTGTCTGTCTGCAATTTTATCTTTGTAGACAGGAGTTTATTTTAAACCAACTGCTATTTCGTGCAAAATGGTAAAACAAATTGAAAAGTCATCGCTCATATTAAATCATGAAAGGAAACTTACAAAGCAACTGCTTAAAATTCAGAGCATTAAGTTTGAAGCGTGCAATAATATCTCAGCTCGTTAGTTTGATGTTTCACATTTCAATTGTTGTATAGAGAACATATTCCGAACTAATGAACAATTAAATGATAGGAAATTGCGTGCCTTTCGCTCACTTTGCAATGATTTGTGACGGAAGCAAATTGTCCTTCGTTAACTCCCTTTTTATACAGCTAATAATCCCAGACGCTTGTTCAAACACGCATTAAAAGGAATAAGAAAGAAACAATATTTAATTTGTGGCGCATTTGCGAGGAAAATTAAAACTGTATTTCGCCTATTGCTTAGATATATAACACCAATTTAATGAATGCTTCTGTGTTTCTTTCTATTTTCCCTACTGTTTTAAACCGTGATTCAATCATGATTACAGTACTTTTTATATGAGTGAAGATTGTTTAACTAAGCTAAGACGAGCTGCGACGTATTGGTCTAACGCATGAGTGAATCGTAGCTTGGAGGATATAGCATTGTTGCACCGGGTGAATTCATTCTTGCATAAGGGCCAGTGTGTTTATGAAGTCACTTAATGGTTCATAAATATTCGTATCATTTACTTAATGGCTTCCTTTGATTTTGTCTTTAAAGCTCGAAATGTTTTTTGCACACTATTGCAATTATTAGGGATATTGCACCACACAACTTGCATGTTTAATTATACATGTAACCTCACGTACTGTTGTATTTCAATTGAGGGTTTTCTTGACAAAATATCTTTTGAAGCATACTGAAATGCGTTTATGCAATAAATTTTAATTTGTACAATGGACACATAGCTCAATTACATCGCGAACAAAATGTAGGTCAAATGAACACGTATCTGTTCAATAAGTGTTTTGCAAGCTCGCTGTTGATCTTTGTCATATGAATTGTACAACCGGTTGAAAAAAGCTTTCTCTGACATGCTTAAAGTTGGTCACTCAGTCACCTATATTTTAGTTTTATGTTTGTAAAAACTGGATATCTTGTCTGTCTCGATATTTGTTTTCTTACCCTTTAAACATGATTATTGTAGCTCTTTTCTGCTTGATTATTTTGGCATTTGAGCAAAGAAAAGAATACTTTCACTTTTATTTGCGACAGTTTATCTTACGGTTCACAACTTTCTGAAGTAATGTGTAATGTGAAGCAGAGTCTGTTAAGCTGTCATTTGTTTCATCGCTGAAATAAATTATACAACTTTCAGAATATCCCGTCACTTAATCGTCTCAAAATAAACAGAAAAAAAACTTGTTAACACTTACATTAAAGGAAATAAACTATATTGGGATTTGCAAGACACCTTTCCTGGTAATGGTTTGATTCTTATTGCATTACATTGTCTAAAAGCTTCCCAGAGGCTGTGATAGTTTGGTTGCCGTCTATGTAAATATATTTTGATATGTACACAGGAAGTTTATCGCCGTTTGTGAAAATTGAATTGTTGTCAACTTTGGGTTTTGTCCTTCTGAAATGACGTCACAATTAAAATATTGCCACAGGTGCTGAACGTATTGTAAACATGAGGAGGTCTTAGCGATAAAAAATATTTGAAATAGGCTTATATATAAAACGCTAATTTAATGTGGGAATTTAATCATATTTCGATGAATCTTTTAAGCTAGTAACTGCACATACTCATAGTCGTACACCGAACATAGGCTTCTGCCGGGAATATCAACAAGTTAGTCAACAGGATTTTATACGTTCATCAGACGAAAGGATAACAGGATAACTAGTTGAATTAACACCCTACTCAACTCCTGTTTCACTGACCTTTCCAAGGTGGTTACCCCAATTTCCAATTATAAAGTTCCATTGATGCATTGAGTTTGTTTGCTCACAGTTTAAAACCTTTTTTTTCTAATTAAGACTCTGTGTGATGCTCATAGTTTCAAACAATGCCTGCATCGAATTTTTGATAGGTGTTTGCATTAGGTACTCTGAGTTGTATTCCTCAGTCTGCAGAAAGAGTTGGGATCTCTTATCCTTGACGTATTGGGACTATTAGTTTAATATATTTGTTTTATTATTACGTTTCCTGAAGTAAATGCATGCTTTCATGAGATTTGCCTTTTACGTTTTGTCTTTATTATTTTGTTGTTGGGGAGCGTGTGTGCACTTAAACTGGTTTAAATACCCAGTAAATTTATATTAACCGACTTTTTTTAAACATTTTTCCATTGAATTTGTCTCCGTTGTAGACCTTTTTCTTCTTGTCTTGGTAATGCATTCAGTAATCTTACTTTGTTGCGATATTACCAAAGGGTACGTGATCAATTTCAATTTGAGTCTCAATTAGGAATGTTTGTAGAGAATTAAGTTTTGTGAAAGGCAAGTACTTTCAAGCGTCCGTAAAATGTATGAATGAATGCCGATGTTAAATGGATAATTTCATTGTTTGTAGAATGTTGCAAAAGAATGATTACAAAAGGAAGTGTCACAAACCATTTGCATTGTTAATACTAACATACTGGTTGCTGGTATGTTTATCTATTCTAAGATATGCTAAATTCACGATTTTGAAAAGCTTTAGAAACGCAATCAAGCAAAATGATGTAGCGTGATTCGTTGATTTACATTATCAGGTGATGTTACCTATGTATTTACTGGATTTTAAAATATCCATTGGCTTATGTACTAGTCACTGTGGGCGAGTGGATATGGTATCAGTTTTCAATTTGTCTTGAGTGTACCGGCCTTAGTTCGCTTTTCACTACAACGTGGATTTTTGTTTGCTCTTATTATTCATCTTCAATTTCGAAATAAAAGAGTAAAATAATTATACTATGTGTTTTCAGATGCATACTCGGAATAAACTCATTTTTGGCTCCAAAAAAGAGAGGGTCCCTTTAACCTAATACCTCTGAACAGGATCTTTGTTAAATTTTTGACTATTGAATTTCTCTCTAACGTTGGATTTTTTATTATGGATGGCAACCTATTCAACAGGAATTTAGTACTTTCCTAGTAATGCATTTAGTAATCTTATTTCTGTGACATTTTCCCGAAGGGTAAGTGATCATTTTCAATTATGTTTCAATTATTTAAGTTTATCAAGAATTAATGTTTTGAAAAGGCAAGCACTTTAACGCGCTCGTTAATTGTGTGAATGAATATTGATGTATAATACCTCTGAAAATGCTTTATCAGGAGGCACAATATATGTTGATGGATATTTTTTTAATGTTAAACTCTTTGAGTTTAATAATCAAAGCAAAAACACCTATGATGTGTGTACGGATAAAGAAATATTAACGATATGTTTGCACTTTTTTAACTGTTAAATTTGTAGTCATGTATCTAGTTATTAAACAAAACCATTAGTAAAGGCTATTTTTTTGTTATATGTACAAAAATTGAATGCCTTGTTTTGTTTTGATCATAAAAGTCCAATCAGTTGAACATGATATTGCATAAAATAAATAAATAGAAAAACAATTTTTAGTTTATTTATTGTGTCAATTTTAAGCATCCAATTGTGATTTGAAGTTTTATCAACAATCGGCCACACTCAGCAATCAAATATATCAGCAACATGCAACACTCAGACCTTTGACGATATCAGGACAAGGCCACACTCAGACCTTTGACGATATCAGCAACAGGCCACACTCAGACCTTTGACGATATTAGCAACATGTCACACTCAGACCTTTGACGATATCAGCAACAGGTCACAATCAGGGATTTGACGATATCAGCAACAGGTCACAATCAGGGATTTGACGATATCAGCAACAGGCCACACTCAGACCTTTGACGATATCAGCAACAGGTCACACTCAGACCTTTGACGATATCAGCAACAGGCCACACTCAGACCTTTGACGATATCAGCATCAGGCCATACTCAGACCTTTGACGATATCAGCAACAGGCCACACTCAGACCTCTGACGATATCAGCAACAGGCCACACTCAGACCTTTAACGATATCAGCAACAGGCCCCACTCGGACCTTTGACGATGTCAGCAACAGGCCACAATCAGGGATTTGACAATATCAGCAACAGGCCACAATCAGGGATTTGACGATATCAGCAACAGGCCACAATCAGACCTTTGACGATATCAGCAACAGGCCACACTCGGACCTTTGACGATGTTAGCAACAGGCCACAGTCAGGGATTTGACGATATCAGCATCAGGCCACACTCGGACCTTTGACGATATCAGCATCAGGCCATACTCAGACCTTTGACGCTATCAGCAACAGGCCACACTCAGACCTTTGACGATGTCAGCAACAGGCCACAATCAGACATTGACGATTTCAGCAACAGGCCACACTCAGACCTTTGACGATATCAGCATCAGGCCACACTCAGACCTTTGACGATCGATATTTACAACAGGCCACACTCAGACCTTTGACGATATCAGCATCAGGCCTAACTCAGACCTTTGACGATATCAGCAACAGGCCACGCTCAGAACCTTGACGATATCAGCATCAGGCCACACTTAGACCTTTGACGATATCAGCAACAGGCCACGCTCAGAACCTTGACGATATCAGCATCAGGCCACACTCAGACCTTTGACGATATCAGCATCAGGCCATACTCAGACCTTTGACGATATCAGCATCAGGCCACACTCAGACCTTTGACGATCGATATTTACAACAGGCCACACTCAGACCTTTGACGATATCAGCATCAGGCCACACTCAGACCTTTGACGATATCAGCAACAGGCCACACTCAGACCTCTGACGATATCAGCAACAGGCCACACTCAGACCTTTAACGATATCAGCAACAGGCCACACTCGGACCTTTGACGATGTCAGCAACAGGCCACAATCAGGGATTTGACAATATCAGCAACAGGCCACAATCAGGGATTTGACGATATCAGCAACAGGCCACAATCAGACCTTTGACGATATCAGCAACAGGCCACACTCGGACCTTTGACGATGTTAGCAACAGGCCACAGTCAGGGATTTGACGATATCAGCATCAGGCCACACTCGGACCTTTGACGATATCAGCATCAGGCCATACTCAGACCTTTGACGCTATCAGCAACAGGCCACACTCAGACCTTTGACGATGTCAGCAACAGGCCACAATCAGACATTGACGATTTCAGCAACAGGCCACACTCAGACCTTTGACGATGTCAGCAACAGGCCACACTCAGACTTTTGACGATATCAGCATCAGGCCACACTCAGACCTTTGACGATCGATATTTACAACAGGCCACACTCAGACCTTTGACGATATCAGCATCAGGCCACACTCAGACCTTTGACGATATCAGCAACAGGCCACGCTCAGAACCTTGACGATATCAGCATCAGGCCACACTTAGACCTTTGACGATATCAGCAACAGGCCACGCTCAGAACCTTGACGATATCAGCATCAGGCCACACTCAGACCTTTGACGATATCAGCATCAGGCCATACTCAGACCTTTGACGATATCAGCATCAGGCCACACTCAGACCTTTGACGATCGATATTTACAACAGGCCACACTCAGATCTTTGACGATATCAGCATCAGGCCACACTCAGACCTTTGACGATGTCAGCAACAGGCCACACTCAGACCTTTGACGATGTCAGGAACAGGCCACACTCAGACCTTTGACGATATCAGCAACAGGCCACACTCAGACCTTTGACGATGTCAGCAACAGGGTAAGCTCATAACCTTGACGATATAAGCAACAGGCCACACTCAGACCTTTGACGATGTCAGGAACAGGCCACACTCAGACCTTTGACGATATCAGCAACAGGCCACACTCAGACTTTTGACGATATCAGCATCAGGCCACACTCAGACCTTTGACGATATCAGCAACATACCACACTTGACACTTGTTGATATAAAAGCTATATTAGAAACAGGTCTCACTCAGACCTTTGTTGATACAAAAACTATATCAGCAAAATACCACACGCAGACCTTTGTGGATACAAAAGCTATATCAGCAACACACCACAAGCAGACCTTTGTGGATAAAACAACTATATCAGCAAAACACCACACGCAGACCTTTGTGGATACAAAAACTATATCAGCAAAATACCACACGCAGACCTTTGTGGATACAAAACTATATCAGCAAAACACCACACGCAGACCTTTGTGGATACAAAAACTATATCAGTAAAATACCACACGCAGACCTTTGTGGATACAAAAACTATATTAGCAACAGGCTGCACTCCTACCTATGGATACAAAGGCAACACTTATTTCAAGGAAACACTAAAATATACAGAACGATTTCACTTTGCATTTACTTCCTGTGTTTGACTATGCCAACTTTTCAATCTCTCAAAAGCCAAAACTTACCGTTAACGTCAATCTACTAGTGATCGGCACCACTGTTGTGTTGGGTTAATTTTAATGTAAAGCAAAGTTTGTGTCATTGCCAATGTGGTATGACGTAAAAAAGTAATACACGACTTGGAAAACAGACAAAATTATTTTACATCATATCTCCGTGCCAATTTTATGGTCGTGCATGTAATAATAACAAACATACCTGGTATTCGATTTGTGCAGATTTGTGATTTAAAGCTTAGACCTTTTATATTTTCCATACGTTATTAATCAACACCAAATCAAATTATGTTGTAAATAATTATGCGTCATTACCTTAGACGTGTTATTACAGCTGTTTACGGGCTTTTTTTAGCTTTGGTAATAGCCGATTCGAGTATGTTTTGAAATCCAAAGAACTTACTTTGACTTTGAAGGAGTTAAACGTTACCATTAAAAATCTTTCATTGAAGGTCATCAGCATTTTATATGTGTCTCGGTAGCGCAGTAGGTTTCATAATCAATGAAAATAGAGCGATCTGAAGGTCGTGAGTTCGATCCTCACCCGGGGCATTAATGTTTTGTTTGTTTGCATATAGTTTAGTTGTCATTCTTTCCTAGTAACACAATGCACAATGGAAATTAAAGGACAATGTACGGAAGCCAAACAGTTAATGACCCTGTTGAGATGCACTCGGTTCAAAGCCTAAACTATACACAACGTACAGAATCGAGTCTACGGAGCAATATAACAATATCATAACTAATAATTTGCTATTTTTTCACCTTTGAACGCCAAGTGCGCCCATCATTTATCTGTTATGTGAGGTTTGTGTTACTTTAGATATTGAATATGTGGTGGTGTTAGTAGTTTATACTCCGGGTCCCGGCGTGAGCACATTGAAGGGTCCCAGAGTGACAGCTCAACCACCGCACACCTATCCTGGGCAGACTATCAGGCGGTTAACCAGTACTAGGTGCCTTCACCTCTGCAAGGAACTGACAATTTCTGTACATGCCAGGGGCAGTGGTACAGTACGAATGGTCGTAGAAAGAATTTCATAAACAATCACAACAGAAGTGACCTGGTCCGCCCGGAAATCGAAGTCGGATTGTCCGATTCACTGTCCAACGCTCTACCGATTGAGCTAACCGGGCGGACTATGAATATATGAATTCCATTATAGTGTTATATGTGCATGTTATGATGAATCTTAAAACTAAGGGAACCATCCCGTCAGTTTTGCGTCTAAAAATACCAAAAAAAAAAACGATAACAACATCAAAGATGTATACGAAAAATTATATCATTTTGACGCCTCTTTAGTCATAGACCTTTGTTTTGAAAATAAAGATATACATGCATATCTTACTTAAGCCACACATACTGGTTGACATAATGTTTTATATGACTTTGAACGAAAAGACAGCAACGATCAATTTATATGCTAGGACATTCACGAGCTATGTCTTTCACAATAATATTTATAAGCGTAGTTACAAAATTAAATGGCGGTTTTGATCCAACAAGTCCAAAAACCTGTGTTTCTTTCTTCTAGTTTATTGGCGCTACTGCATGCTCTAAAATTAAATTCATTTTCATTGGTCAAGACAACCTACATTTTTATCAAATATCTGTCATATTTCATGTTGTGTTTACCCTGTAAGTATCACTTGTAGTACTTTTATATACATTTACATACAGTTATTTTGCTTGCTTTCATTGTACGACTTATGCAAACAGTGCAGTTTACCTATATATTTAAAGCTTCGCTATCGCCTTTGACAATCTTATCGGTTAATACTAACTTGGGACAACAAATAATGGGATGAACTAGGTTTTTTTTGAAAAACAACCTTCTTACAGCGGCAAAAAGTGCCCCGATATAATATCTCAGGATGTGATGTGATGGGTGTTGTCCCGGTCTGAGGACCCAGGTTTGATTCATACTGCCGTCTGACTCGTTACATTTATAAAACAAAGTTTATGTATTACATCATCGTCTTGAGATGTTTTCGACTTTTTTAACACGCTCTTAATTTGCTGTTAATGTCAGACACGCATTCACAGGACAACACTTATATAAAAGTGATTGCGCATTTGCAAGGCCAATTAAAACTTTCTTTAGCCTATTGCTTAGATATGTGACACATTTCTGAATGAATGTTTTTTAGCTGCTTTCTTTTTATTACCTATTGTTTAAACCGTTTTTCAATCATAATAAATGTCAATTCATATATGGGTAATATTGTTTAACTTAGCTAAGACGATCTGTGCCGTATAGGTTTATCGTATTAGTGAATAGTAGCCGGAAAGGAAATTAACTATTTTGGGATTTGCAAAACACTTTTCCTGGTTATGGTTTGCTTCTTATTGCATTACATTGCTTAAAAGCTCCCCAGAGGCTGGGTAAGTTTTGTTACCGTCTTTGTCAATATGTTTGGATATGCGCATAGGAAGTTGATCGTCGTTTGTGTATGACTACTAAAATATTTTTTATCTGCTTTTTTGTTTGTTGTATCATGATGTTGTGTTTCTTTCTGTTATCACCTTTTGTTTCTTTGGTCACAGGTGCTGAGCGTAAAGATGAGGGATATGATTTCGATGAATACATTTTATACGGGCTTGCATATAAAACTCTAAAACATATAGTGGAAAATCACTTATACTTTGATGAACTGTTCAAAATAGTAATTGTAGATGATCATATATGACTCATATGCATACATCGATGCCAGAAATATCGACAATTTTATCTGTTCACCACAAAAGGTGATAGCAGGAGTTAACTAGGGCTTAAGGTGAGCCACCCATCATTAGGATACAGAAATGTGTTAGTACATTGCAGATGTTTACACCTAGAGTATGTTTTTTTTTTTTAATTTATATTGAATAGCCATTTTATTATTTGTGCAAGGTTTACAATTTGAATAACACCATCATTGAGATAGTATTATGATATATGATCATTTTAGTTTTGTGTAAAATTAGATTGAAAAACGTACTTTCATGCGTTCGTTAAATGTATGAATGAATGTTAATGTTAAAGGGACTTTTCATGGTTTGTAAAATGCACTTGTTACGGATAGTGTCCACAATTTTGAAAAGCCTTAGTTACGCGATTCCGAAAAGGGCTGTTGCGTGAATGGTTGATTGACGTAATCAGGTGGTGCTACCAATGTATTAAATAATGGTTAAAATATCTTCTTGTATATTATTCCTCTTGGGAAAGTGGATATGGTATCATATTTCTATGGGTTTGTTTTACTGTTCGGGCTGGATTCAAGACCAACTACAACCAGGTTTAGTTGCATTTATACTTTATTTGCAGTTTCTTTTGCAATTACTCAAATGTTGAAATAATCGTTATATGAAAGGTTTTCATGTGCTTTACCTAAATAAACCCATTTTGGTGCCAAACCTGAGGGTGTCCTTTTGTTCTTATGCCTCTGGAAAAATATTTATTAAGCAGACTTGGCTCTTACGTTGACAACCAATTCCACAGGTCTTTTGTAATTTCCTGGTATTGCATTTAGTAATCTTATTCCGTTGTCATTTTCTAAAGGGTAAGTGATCACTCTCAATATGTTTTTAAATTATCAACGTTAATAATGAATAAAATGTTTCGTAAAAGGAAAGCACTTAAACACGTTCTTTACGAGTATGAATGAATTTTGATGTATTCCGCTTCCGAGAATGCTTTTATTCGTTTTGTTTTATTAGGTTAGGTTTTCTTACTGGGGGCACAATATATGTTAATGGAAACATTATATTTTTGATGTTCATGCATTACAATGTTTATTCCGTTTGGTATTGTGAGTGAGTGTGGCATATTACCGGTGAAGCTTTTGTTTTCACACAGGTCAGTGGTTTCCATTCGTACACATTTTTGTCTACAGTAACAGGGTTTTTTTAAGACAAAAGTTTCAAAGACAATGATTTAACATTGCCACTTATTGCACTTTTTGGATCGAAACACTATAACCTACAGAACGATAACACTTTGCATTGACTTCCAGGGTTTAACTATGTAAACATTGATATATATATGAAAAGCTACAAAAACAAGCTCAGTAGCCACAACTTTAAACATAAACCCCGTTTAATGGTACAGGGTAAACGCCGACGACATTGAACACAAAAACAAAAAATCGCAAACAAGAAACACGGACGAACAGCACAAAACTCCACAAACAACTCAGTGCATATATACTATATTGAGCTATAGTAAGTATTTCAAGTTCTAGATAATTGTAGTTGATATTTATTCTGAAGGTATATAATTAAATTAACACATTTCTGTATCTTTGAAAAAGGCAAAACCAACCGTTAACCTCCTCCTATCATCTAGTGATTGGCACCACAGCGAAAGATGCGTTTGATTATTTTCATTCAAAGTTTGTGACATCGCGTATTTGTTATGACGTGAGATAAGCTGCGCCGTAAAAAAGTAAAACACGACGTGTAAAACGACGGACATTTATTTTTATAGTCCCTTGCAGATTTAATGATGTGCATGCAATAATAACACACAAAGTTTGTCTGGAATTTCCAGTGCAGATTTGTGATTTATGTTTTCGTGACGTGAGTAATCAACGCCAAAACGAATTATGTTGCAAATAATTATGCGTCAATACCTTAGACATGCGATAACAGTTGTTTTACATCCGTTTTAGTGTTTTAAGAAAAGTATAAAGTATTTCTAGCTTGCGTATCAGCAAAGTCAAGTATATCTTAAAATCCAAACTACTCACTGTGACGTAACAGTAGTTAAACGTGAAACTTAGACGCTTAAAGTTCTAACGACATAGCCATATAATATATGTGCCTCGGTAGCACGTTAGGTAGCACGTCAGTCTCACAATCAGTGAACACACAGCGATCCGGAGATGGTGAGCTCGTTTCTCACCTGGGCATAACTATTTTGTTTGTTTATTTATAGTTAATTTCTCATACTTTTCTAGTAATACAATGGAAATTATAGGAGAAGGCACAGAACCCATACAGATAATGACCGTGTTGTGATGCACACGGTTCAAAGCCTAAACTAAATACAACGTCATGACTCTGCTGTGCAATATAGCATATACATTTACATGAATACAACGTCATGACTCTGCTGTGCAATATAGCATATACATTTACATAAATACAACGTCATGACTCTGCTGTGCAATATAGCATATACATTGACATAAATGAAACAAAATGTTGTGTTTTTCCACCTTTAAACGCCCTGCTCACTCATTTTCTATCTTTTATCTGATGTTTGTAATATTATAGATATTTAAAATGATTTTCATTGCAGTTGTATGTGTCCATTTTATGCTGAAGTATAAAACTCACAGAATCATCCCGTCACATTTGCGCCTCAAACACTGCAGAAAGACAAACGATAACAACGTTAGGGATGTAAACGAAGAATACCATCAACTTTACGTTTTGCTGCGTTGCAATAGGGATTAAACGCAAAATAATTAGCTATAGTTATAACATAGTGTGATATCCCATATTTGGTAATATTTGGTATGATGTTCGATCATCTGTGTGATAAAATATGTAAATAAATACATATTGTGCAATACGGACAAGACCATTTTGTGATAAAAGTGCTTGCAGTTTTAATTATATGTATGTACTTATAAAACATATTTTTCCTCGGTGTCTATTTGCGGTGTAAAGATGCGGCCTGTGAAGTTTCCAGACGAGTTTAAAAAACACCAAATCGAATTATGACATAAATAGTTACGCTTCATACCAAAGGCATGATAGTAAAGCGGTTTTACATCTGTTTTAGTGCTTATTGGATCACCGGTAATGTTGTACCGTTGTCATCGCCTTTTATATGATGTTTTGTCATGTTACAATACTGTAGCAGTATGACATTAAATTAACATAACGAAGTGATTAATTTTGGGTTTCCACCTTTGAACACCATGTTTGTTTTCTCTTAAAATGTTTTGTTTGTCTGAACATATTTTAAAGGACACTATTTCATATACAATGTTGCCAAAGGTATTGAATCAATGAAATCTTTTTTCTTTTCTGGTTCAGATATTCCGTGCATGTGTTATCAAGCTTATATACAACTGTTGTAGTTCGACAATAACAAGTAAGATTTAATTGATTCAATACATTCGGGAACATTGTATTTGAAATAGAGGTATTTTAAATAGTATACCGTTGAAGCCTATACAAGCTGTCGTTGAAAGTGTCAAATCTATGAAAGAGAATCCGTAATTTAATGATTGAACTAAATAATTGACAAGTTCTGCGTCTGCTCCATGAACATAGCTGGAGCTCGTTTTTGTGCCTTATTTGCGAGTAACGATGTCACGTTTGTCCTTTATTATGTTATAAACTATATTTTGTCCTGATTAAACATTTACTAAAGGGACAAGTAGTGCAAGTTCTAGATAACTATTGTTTAATATTTAGTCAGAAAGTATACATTTAAATCATAATATTCCTGTTAGGATCTGCATTTAACGTTTGATAAAATATTGTCATCCCGTATTTGGTGATATTTAGTATAAGGTAAGAGTATCTGTGCGATAAAAAAAATTAACGTTACACAAAGTGCGAAACTGGCAAGACTATTTCTTCATATATTTTCGTCCAGATTTTTTGATGTGTATGTTCTAATAGAATAATATTTTAGTTGATTTCCTGTTCCTATTTGTGATAAAGAGCTGCGACCTGTGATGTTCCACAAGCGATCAAAAACACCACATCGAATTAATATATTGTAAATTGTTACGCTTGAATAACTTAAACATGGCATTACAGCTGTTTTACATCTGTTTCGGTGTTGTTTGGATCACTAGTAATGTCGTATCGTTGTCGTCGCCTTTTATGAGAACCTAATGTCTTGTTACAGCACGGTTATTGTAGACAAATGTGTTTGAATGCAAGCTAGCAGCAAGTATGAGAAAAAACTATTATATCGATGTCTATATAAATATTATCATTGTTAGAAAGTATTGGTTTGAAATCGATTTAATTGGAGTTTCATTTACGAACAGTTAATTGTATGTGCTGTTCGCAGGCTTATGTAATCTAATTACAGTAATGTTTCATTCTGTGAAATGTTTATATACTGGTATAAAGTACATTCAAAATATGAAAGCTAGGAAATAAATGCACTTTCAATGTTTGGAAATGTTGATTGTATTCCAATACAAATGCTACTGATTTAATGTTTGCAACAATTAACTGTGTGCGCTATCTACGTCCTTTTTCCTTGAATACTGTGGGTGTGTCAGCTTATTTATACTCGCACTCGGGCAAAGCTTTTTCGGTGAGTTTTTCGAGAAGATTGTTACTTTTTCTTTTTTTTTGTACCATAGCACACAGACAGAACGTACCCTTGGTTAGAGCTACCCTGGTTCTTTAACCTGTATCAGTGTAAAGCACTGTCACACGGGTCACCATTTCACGTCCCTCCCAAAAGTCGAATAGTATTTGTTTAGTGGTGCGTCAGAGAATCGAACCTGCGTTCCATGGATTGACAGTCAAGTGTGTTACCACTAGACCACAGACCCGCCACTAAGAACTGCTTAACGTTTGAAGTGTCTTCTAACAGCAAATTCAAGAATACTGTACACTATGACGTTAAAACATATTAACGTTATGATTTAAACGCTTTAGGGCATATGTTGAACATGTGCCTCGGTAGCGCAGTAGGTAGCGCGTCAGTCTCATAATCAGTGATCACAGAGCAATCTGAAGGTCGTGAGTTTGATCCTCACCCGGGGCATGGATGTTTTGTTTGATTGTTTGCAAAGCATACATGTAATATAATGGTGATTGCAATAAATGATAATCCTATAGAGATGCACTCGACTGAAGGACTAACATACATTGAAAAAAAAACGTCAAAATAGTACAAAGCCGTATCACATAAGATTTAACATTAACAAATTGTTTATTCTTGGAACACAATGCTTTTGTTCGTAAATGTATTGCTATTCTGTCTTGAGCAACACCCAGATTCGTCTCATCTTATGTAACAACCGGAGCATAACACATATCTCACACTATAAGTCACCTTATTCGGAAATGTTTCCGCTTATTGCAGCGATACTGTTGAAGGCGTTGCCAAATTTCTTTTTAAGTATAATTTCTCATTGAGGTAAGTTTGTGCATGTGTGTTTTGTGCTTTGATTGGTTCCATTCTTTCGGGGACATTTTTTTGTCATTTTTGACGTTTAAAATAAAATATATATTACTCTAACCTATTTTCCTTCGTTGAAATACACATTTGGCAGTGGAGAGTGTCGAAGTGGATCCGAATGTTTCATGCATTAACATAAAACTATCCGGATTATTTAGTATACTGAGCTTAAACATTGACAAGTTCGCCTTCGAATCCAAGACCATAGCTGACATTCCCTTTTGTGCCGTATTTGCGAGTATCGATGCCACGTTTGTCCTTTTACGATACCCAGTCCTGATTAAATATTTACACAAGGAACAAATATTATGTTCAGGGGTTGTTAGTGTTTGTCAATTGAAGGTCTCATACATACTAAAATATTGTTCTTCATTTGAATAGTATATAATGTAATTAGTATCCTAACTGCAGAACAGACAAATTGCTATGCTGTAAACATGTTGATAATTATTTGGATATAGTTTATTCTTATTGTGACGAAAGCTGATAGTTGATCGAAACACGCTCAAGTCCGTTTTCTTGGCAGTTAATAATACCTGTGTCTTTTTTCAGAGGCCATGAGATGGTACCCGTCATTTGGATTGAACCCACAAGCTCTTTGATGAAAGGCGAAAACCAATATTACTAGACCACTCGCTTAATGTTATATATTATATGTATTATTTGGTGACCACTTACTGATATTGAACCATAATGATGTCTAAGTTAGTTTTTACTGACTGAGCCAAGGTGGTTACTCAAACGATATCCTATGACACCATTTTGATTGTTGTACAAAGTATGCTATCTTGTGGCATTATTTCAATATTTGAAAGTCTTTATTAAGCATGTTTTAATGTACTTAATGCACAGATTTTCTTGGTTGAACGGCAGACTCATGTACTTTTAACTGTAGTTTTAATTGTTTCAGACATCCGAAGGTAATAAATGGAACAAAAATAACAATCAAATCCATCAACAACATGATGATGATGGTGATAGTGATGATAATGACGACAACGACGACGACGACGTTGATGATGATGCTGATGATAGCGACGTTGTTGTTGTTGTTGTTGATGATGATGATGATGATTGATGATGATGATGATGATGATGATGATGATGATGATGATATTTGGGATGACGTAAGGTGAAATGAGTGCAAAAGATTAAAACGTAATGCAAAATTTGAAAGATAGACAAGTGTATTTAGCGCTATATTTTTTAAACATTTATGAGGACAATATATTTATATCCTTTTAGTAATAAAATAATTTGGTTCTGCTGAATGTGCACATTAGTGATTTAATGCTGCCACCTGTGGTGTTCCAGACACTATTTTACAATACCAAATCGAGATATGTTGTAAATAATTACGCTTTGATTCGGTACCCATGACAATACAACTGTTTAAGTCCGATGTTATTTAGTGGTCATGTTCAGTTCTGTTCTGTTATTTTGTCGTTTTGTATTCGAAACATTCGTTACAAAACTGAAAAAAACCCATATCGTCAACATTTATATTACATTCTGAAGGCATGTTTCTAAGAAATGCAGTGTGAAAAATCATGAACATAAACCTGTAACCATATTTAAAAGAGATTTGTTTTATGATATGTTTCATGACTTTATACGAAGTTGCCGATAATAATAATAATATACATAATACATATACGTGAGGGTTTGCTGGCTGATTCTACTGTATTACTGTAATGGTGAGAACATATACTTACTTTCCGGAATAAATTTGATCTTAAGGATAAACGCGAACAACTTACTGAACATCAAAAGGCCATTCAATCGGTTGAAAGGAACATTATATCACAATTCAAACAATATTGTAATATGTGTCTTAAATGATATTTTTCAAAACCCAAAACTTAATGTTTCCAAAAATAAACATTGCTTTGCTAAATCGCCGCTTTTGTGTATAAGAACTGCATAAATGTTGAAGCTAATATCCAAACGGCGCACTGCGACATCACATCGTTTAAACGACAGGTTAAAACGTTTAGGGGCAACTTATATGTGTATAAAATTATGTGCCTCGGTAGCGCAGTAGGTAGCGCGTCAGTCTCATAATCAATAAAATAAGAGCGATCTGAAGGTCGTGAGTTCGATCCTCACCCGGGGCATCTAAGTTTTGTTTGTTTGTTGACAAGAAAGATCTTTTCTTGACAATAGAAACTTCAGGAAAAATCAAAGCAAACATATTTATAACACTGTTTACAGGCAAGGTTCAATGCCTAAAAAGCATTTTACAAAGGTAACACACTCGTAAAATCCTATAAAACAGCTTAAAGGTCAATAATACAATTTTCTCCTTTACTACATGTAATCAATCAAAATATATGTATATGATATTTACATATATGTTTCTGCAGCAGTATAACATATCTCACCTCTTACATAAATGACGCTATCCGATTGGATAAGATCAGTTAAATGCTCGAAGTGTTTATAATGGTCTCATCTTCCACATAAATAAGACTATTCCGTTTGAATAAAATATGTCACATGATAATATGTGTGACGCGTTAAGTTCAAACTCCGAAGTCCTAAACCTCCTTAAAAGGCAGTCATTTGAAATTGCAAGTGAAATACAGTTATTTTTTTTCTTTATAACAAACAGATACACCTGTTTAACTCCTCAATATGTGTAATAGCGAGAAAAAATACGAAAAAGTACTATGTTTCAAAAAAGCGAAAATGAAAATCCAAATTGCCATGCATAGCAGTTACTATAAAAGCATGAGTTTGTTTCAAATTTCTAGAACCACACCTTATAATGTTTTTCTATTCAACAACGAAAACAACATATCGAAAAAATCACATTCATAAAGTAAACACGCCTGGCACTCGTCGAATTTGTTTCGGAACCATCGAGTGTGAATTTCGGGTGCATATATCCGTTACACTTAAAGCTCCAGTGTAACTAGTAATAAATGACTGTTGTTATTAGTTTGTACAACGTTATATGCTCTGTTTCAAGGCGTTCAGAACAACCCTAATTCGAATTAAACTATTATATCACAAATATAGGAATGGCATGCTGATGTGAGCAAACTTAGAGCATTACACATGCATCGTATAATAATTTGTAAATAGTTTCATTACAAGAAGGCTTAGCCGTTCAGGTCCTTCGTACAAGTGTTGTCCAGCTGACCGACTTACTGCAAGATTGCTTCATTTAAAAAAAAACTAGCAAAGTTTGTAAATTATACATATATAAATAAACAAACAAATAAACTAAATGCATATAACAAAGTTAAGGAAGCAGTTTTAAATAATCGTAATCAAAAAGTAAAAAAAAATGGTCACTAAGCTGTTTTTAACAAGATGTTCCATGGGTTCGGCCGCGGGTTTACGCCATTTTTTATATTGTTTGTTACCCAGAAAGGTTGTCTCGGGCTTTCGTCTCGTACTGTTTACACAATATATGCCATTTTAAGTAATGAACGCTAACTCTAAGTTCTTGTATGATTATAAAAGTTTTATTTTATTCTCTGTTTAAACGGAGCGATTTTTAAACTAACGACTATTTCTAGCGAATGATTAACACAAAAACAAGGAATGAAGGCAAAATAACGACGGAATAATCATCGTTAATATTTCATGTATTACATAGCAAAAAACAAGAACTATTTTAAATTAAGAGTATTAAGTAAGAAGCATACATGCGACCAGAACATCTCAACTATCGTAAGTTCAATGTTTAACATTTCAGTTTTAATCCTGGCTATTTATACATATGCTTATATTTATATTATATTTTGTCAAGAAACTGTTTTATAACATGTTTACGACAATAAATATTTCTGTCTGTCCTGAAAATTTAATCCCACCTAATGATCAAATAAAGGCTTGGAAATTGCGTGTCCTTCACTCATTTCTGCATTGATTTGTGATTGAGGCAAATATTCGATTTGTTAACAAACTCTTGATTTAGCTGTTTATGCCTGTCACTTGATCAAACAAGAATTCACAGGAAACCAAAAGAAATGTTTGAGTAGTGTCGCATTTAAATGGCAAGTGAAAACAAGTTAATGTCTCCTTTTGCTTAGACATGCGACACTGTCTCAAAGAAATTTGTGTACTTCTCTTATTTCTGTTTGTTTTGCAAACTGTTTAATATTTAGATGAGTCACTCTTTAAGACATCTACTAGCATACATGTACGTACAATTTTAGACCTATGCTACGGCAAAAAATGTTATAGTGTTGTTTGCGTATGATTGTAGCTTAGCCTTACGAAGCCAGCATTGCACACTAAGTATGATACGCAGTCTTGTGTAACACTTCAGAATTGAATTATAGATCAAACAGAGTCATCCCGTCCCTTTTGCGTCTCACAATAAACATAGAAAACTGCTAAAAGTCAATGGATGTAAAACCTTTGAGAAATTAGCAAGACAGATTCGCTGTCAATAGTTTGTTACTGATAATAGTGCATTTTAAAACTCCCCAAAGGCTGTGATGGTTTAGGTATCGTCTATGCCATGGTGTCTTTTTTGAATTACAGAATAATGTTTTTACGCGTTTTTTGATACTGTGAGTAAATGTCCTGGTGAAAATAAGATAACCTTGATATGTTTTTGTACTTCGTAAATGCTTTTTTTTATCAAATAAGGGATACAGTCAATTAAATATTGTTAAAAATCTGATACAGAATCACCCATTTTTCAAATTTAGTTTCCTTCTTCACGAAATGAAGTCAATTTTGAAGCATTCGCACAGGTTCTGCGAATTGTTATAAATACGGCCTATCGAGTAATACGTTTTACAAGGGCTTGAATATAAAACCATAAATGATACTGGAACACATTTATATTTTAGAAGAAACAAACTGATTTCAAATTTAAAAAAAATAGTCATTAATCATTATAAAATGTTATTCATATTTATACGCCGCACGCATGCTACTGCTGGGAAACACAACACGTCATTAGAAGTATTGATAGTAGTATTTACTAGTTTAAGCCCTAGTCAACTTTAGTTTTGCTGACGTATTCAATGTGGTAACACCGTTATTCAATAATTACTTTCAAATGATGCATTGAATTTGTCTGTGTTGTTTATCCAAGTTAATTGTCTCTCTTTTAATATATGTTTGAACTGATCATTATGCCCCTCAACTTGGTCTTTGTAATTTTTTAGCTATAATGATTGTTCTTGGCTCAGACATTGGTATTTTTTTATGAATGAAAACCCATTCAACATGTATTTAGTAATTTTCTGGTAATACATTCAGTAGTTTTATTTCGGTGACAGTTTCGGTAACGCGTTTAAAGAACACCAAATCGAATTATATTGAAAATTGTTACGCTTCAGTACCTAATACATGACAAAACAGCTGTTTAACATCTGTTCAGATGTTTTTGGATAACTGATGATGTTGTATCGTTGTCATTGCCTTTTATGTGACACTTTTGTCTTGTCCAACCCTGTTATTTTAAAAAGATGCGTTTGAATGCAACCAACATGTATACATACATATAATATTCTGAATGCATGCAAGTATGAGAAACACTATGAAATATATGACTATATAAATAAATAAAGTGTAAGAAAGTATTTTTTTGAAACCGATTTGAAAGGAGTTGCCTTTCAGAACAGTTGCATGTAGGTGCTGCTTGGAGGCTAATGTAATCTAAATACAGTAATGTTTTTAACATCCTGTAAAATATCTAGATTGATTCTGGTATAAAGTACATTGCTTTACAAATTTTAAAGCGAGCAAAAAAACGATTTCTCAATGTTTTGAAATGTTAATTGTATTCCAATACAAATCCTACTGATTTTAATGTTTGCAACCAATAACTGTGTGCTGTGTCTGCATCCTCTTTGCTTTAAAACAGATGGTGCGTATGCTCATGTATACTTGTAATCGGCGAGGCTCATTCGGCGAGTGCTCCAAGAAGTTTGTTAGACATTTTTATGTTTTTGGACCAAAGTGCACAAACAAAATGTAACCCTGGTAAGCGCTACCCTGGTTCCTTTACCTGTATAAGTGTCAAGCATTGTCACACGGGACCCTATTTAACGTCCCTCCCGGAAGTCGGGTGGTATTTAGAATTAGTATATTTAATCGAACCTGCGACCCATGGATTGACAGTTGAATGTGTTACCACTAGACCACGGATCCGCCACTAAGAACTGCTAAACGTTTGAAGTGATTCTAGTTTTAAACAGCCATTCAATATACTGTACGTTACAACATGTTAACTTCACAATTAAACGCTTAAGAGTAGACGTTAAATGTGTGCCTCGGTAGCGCAGTAGGTAGCGCGTCAGTCTCATAATCAATGATCACAGAGCCATCTGAAGGTCGTGAGTTCGATCCTCACCCGGGGCATAATTATTTTGCTTGTTTGTTTACAATGCGTAGGTAGGTTTTACATGTACCAAAATGGTCATTACAGGGTAGACACTGACGCAAGAAATAAATGATATGCATATAGAGATGAACTCGGCCCAAGGACTAGCATACAATGAAACAGATGTCAAAATCCTACAAAGCAGTATCACAAAACAATTAACATTAACAAATATAATTGACTCTTGGAACAGAATGGACCGAATTCAGAACATCCACTTTCACACTCACTCTAACAATATTCAAAAAAGGGACACTGAAGTGATCACTTGAGTGGGACAAGGGTAGTGACACTCAAGTGATCCGTTCGTGTTCACAGGCCAACACTCCACGTTATCAAGTTACCAGTACAATACCTACACATGTATAAATTCATGCTCATATCGGATTATCTGTTTGTGGTGATTACAGTAAACAATTTAAATATATGTTTATCTAAGATTTGTGAACCTCAATGTAAGAAATGGCGACAAAGAAACGACAATATTATCCTGAAACTGAAATTATGAATTTAAAAGAATTGGTTAATTGAAAAATTTTGGAGGGTTAAAAATCTGAAACAAAATGAATTAAAGTGCATGCTTTTGAAGGTTGTTTGAAGCCTTTTACCATAGTACCACTTGATTTGAATATATATTCGTATACAATCTTGCTTTTGTAGTCTACATAAAGCGGATATTAGCGTTTGAAAATAAAAATTGAAAGTTGAAAACATTCACTTAAAAAAAAGCATGGTATGATATAGCGAATAAATCTACCTCTCGTGGGGAAATTACACCTCGGAGTGAAAAACAACTTAAGAAAATTAGGGAATATTGAATAAAAATAATAACAATAATAATAATAATAATAATAATAATAATAATAATAATGATAATAATAACAATAATAATAAAAATAAAATAAACTGACTGTGGGCTGTGAAATAGATATTAATTTTCAAACAATGTTCTAAAATAACCTGTTGCGTAGAACCTCAAAGCTGCTTATAATTGCAACCAGGGAGGAATTGCAGCAAACCCAGCTAACATGGGAATGGCGCACTCTTTTAAAAAAAAAGATATTGAAGAAGTAGAAGTACTTCAATTGATTATCCCGGTCTCTTAAATATTGTTTGCGAACGAGGATTTCCCTTATTTTTCCAAATCTCTGATATATTCCATCGTATTTACTTGTCATGTACATTTAATACCCACACTTATTCAATTCCTATCCACAACCAATCCTCGAGGACGGTTCAAGTGGCCTAGTTGAGCACTCACAAATGTTCAACTCACGTCAGCCACTTGAGTTTCAATCACACCTGTGAATAGAGATATACCTTTAACTGGAAAATATCGTTATGTGATTACCGAGGAATTGAGTGTGAGTGAGAGTGGTTATTTTGAATGTGTTCCAATGTTGTTTTTTTCGTCTTTAAATGCTTTGTTAGTCTGCACCCAGACTACGGTTTCGCTTATGTAACAACCGAAGCCTTACACATATCACGCACTATAAATAATCTTATTCGGAATTGTTTTCGCTTATTGCAGGCGATTTTGTTGAAGGCGATTCCGAGTATTTGTTTAAGTATTATTTTTCGTTCAGGTATTTTGTGCATGAGTTATGAAGCTTATATAACACTGCTATAGACCGACAATGACAAATAAGCTTTAATTGGTTCTAAACATTCGGCAACACTTTATTCGACATAGTGACGTTTAAAATAAAAGATATACCACTATAGCCTATATTATCGTCGTTGAAATTGTCAGAAGACAGTGTCAAAGTGACTACAAATGATTTATGATTTAAATTAATACTACCCGGATTATACTAATTAAAATTAATCATTGACAAGTTCGCCGTCTGCTCCATGAACATAGCTGACCCTCTCTTTTGTTACTTAATTGCAAGTATCGATGTCACGTTTGTCCTTTATCTGTTATTAACGATATTTAGTCCTGATTAACGATTTACACAAGGGAAAAATATAATGTATAGAGGAAGTAAGTAGTTATCAATTAAATGCCTCATAAAGAATTGAGATAGAGAACTTATTTAAATCACTGCGAAAAAAACACGCTGATCATAAAAACGAACTAAAATATTGATTTCAATTTTGAATATTGAATAATGCAATTAGTAGCCTATTTGCAGAAGAGGCCATTCGGTATGTGTAACCCTTTGCTGATAAATGGATGATTATTCTTATTTCGATTGTTACGAAAGCTGACATTTTATATAATCACTTTCAAGTCTGTTTCCTTGGCAGTGAACAATACAGGTGTCCATTTTGAGAAGCTATGAGAAGGTAACTGTCGTGTGGATCGAACCTACAAACTCTCGTTTGAGAGGCGAGCACCAATACCACTTTACCACTCGCTTTTTGTTGCGTTATATCTCGCATTTAGTGACCACTAACTGGTATTGAACCATTATGATGTCTAACTCCGTTTTTAATGAGTAAGCCAAGGCTGTTACTAAAACGTTTACCGTTGACAATATCTTGATCGTTGTACAAAGAATGATGTATTGTGGTTTCATGTGCATCTTTGAAGATCTTGTTTTAGCCCTTTTCAATGTACCTATAAAGATGATCTTGGTTTAATTTAAGGCTACTTGACTTGTCACTGTAGTTTTCATTAGTCTATTAATACAGCAGAGTGTAATAAATGTAACAATGATGATGATGATGATGATGGTGATGATGATGGTGATGATGATGATAATATTTGGGATGACGTAAGGTCAAATGTGTGCAAAACATTAAAACGTTATGCCAAATTTAAAAGACAGAAAGTGTGTTTAGCGCTATATTTTCCTAAAGATTTATGAGGGAAATATATCCTGTTTAGTAAAAAAATTTTTTTATGTCTGCTGTATGTGCACATTAGTGACTTAAAGTTTCAACCAGTGGTGTTCCAGACACTTTTTTACAATACCAAATCGAGATATGTTGTAAATAATTTCGCTTTGTTTTGGTACCCATGACAATACAATTGTCTACATCTGTTTAAGTCCGATGTTTATCGGTCAGGTTCAGTTAGGTTCGGTTATTTTTTTCGTTTTGTAGTCGAAATTTTCGTTACAAAACTATAAAAAAAACATATCGTCAACACTTATACATTCTGAATGTATGTGTCTAAGAAATACAATGTGAAAATCATGAACATAAATGTGTAACAATATTTAAAAGAGATTTGTTTTATAATATGTTTCATGGTTTTATACAGAGTTGCCGTTTAGAACAATATAAATATACATATACGTGCGGTTTTGCTGGCTTATTTCACTTTATTACTGTAATGATGAGAACAAATGCTTATTGTTTGGAATAAATTTAATCTTAAGGATGAACGCGAATAACTTTCTGAACCTTAAAAGGATATTCAATCAGTTAAAAAAAACATTATATTTCAATTTAAACAATATTGTAATATGTTCCTTAAGTGATATTTTTCAAAACACAAAACTCAATGTTTCCAATAATAAATATGGCTTGCTAAAACGCCGCTTTTTTGTAATATAACTGCATAAATGTTCAAGCTAATATCCAAACGGCGCACTGTGACATGACATCATTTAAATGTACACTTTAAAACATTTAGAGGCGCATGATATAACTATAACATGTGCCTCGGTAGCGCAGTAGGTAGCGCGTCAGTCTCATAATCAATGATCACAGAGCGATCTGAAGGTCGTGAGTTCGATCCTCACCCGGGGCATGTTTTGTTCATTGTTGACAAGAAAGATGTTTTCTTGACAGTAGAAACTACAGGGAAAATCAACACAAACATATTTATTACACTGTTTACAGGTAAGGTTCAATGCCTAAAAAGGTAACACACTCGTAAAATATTATAAAACAGTTTAAAGGTCATTATCACAATTTTCCCCTTTACTACATGTAATCAGTCAAATATTGATAGATATGATATTTACATGTATGTGTCTGCAGCGGTTTATATATATCTCACCTCAGACATAAATGAATCCGTGTAAGTGTTGTCCAGCTGACCGACCAAGTCTCGAAGATGTCTTTGCCTTGAATTATGTGATAACCATTGTAAGGCCGACGCTATAACGGTGCTCTGTGTATCTGCAGCGAACACCTTGTCAGTTTCATTATCAGTGATCAAAAACGATCAGAATGCATTGAGTTTGCTCCTCCCGCGGGGCATAACATGTTTGATCATAATTTAAAAAAAAATCGCTAAACGCTTAGTTATAAATTGATTGCTCTAAATTGCGTTCGAGTACCTGAAAGCTTTTATGAGTACACACCTTATTATGCCAGAGTTATAAATTGCATTCTGGGAATACTTGTGTTCCTATTTAAATGGTTTAGATATTTGTCCATAAAATGATTCCATGATTATAAACAATCTTACGCCTAGAACAAAACCTGGCACATGGAGGTTGTGTAGTTTGGATACGATTCTTGTCTGCTTCTTCCGTTGTCATAAAGTAGCGTTATTTCGTCTCAATGGATACTGTGTTTGTACACGACAATCAGGAGTTGGTCGAAGTGGTACTTGTATCTAGAGAAATGACAGCGTAGCCACATTTTAGGAGGAAGCTTTCCTGTGGAAACCGGTTATATGTACCGCTTTGATTGTTATAAGAAATATGAGTATTTTGATAGTACAGAAACAGACTTATCCAGTCATATATAATATGTCCAAGGTAATATCTTGCAAATGGAAAATACAAATTTAATGTATTATGGTATTTAAATCGATTAGCGTTCTTTATATGCACAATAAGGATGATACAAATGAATATAATAGTATTACAATGAAAACTACCGGGCCACGACCAGTAGTAGAAAAATGACTTCATTTTATTCACTTATGATAATTTATTTGGTCGGTTTTAACGATGGAACGGGTTTCATTAATACAGTGAGACAATTAACTAATATCTTATTTAAAGGCCTTACTTCGGCCGTGATCGCAGAGTAACTAATGCTGATGGTCAAACTAAGTGAAAAAATTGCTTCTTTTTTGCTAAATTAATTTAAAGATCATAAAGCAATTAAGCAAACAAATTGCCACAATGATATTAGTACGCATATAAATGAATTTGATTAAAAAGGTACGCCTTCGAAATAATCGTAATCAATCATAAGAAAATGTTCATTAAGCTAATTTGTTACCAAGAATCTTCCTGCAGTGCTGGTGCGGTTAATTTCTTAAATTGCTTGTTACCCAGAAAGGTTGTCTCAGGGTTTCTCGCCGTATTTGTTGATTCAAAGCTTGATTCGATCTTGATTCGAAGCTAACTTAGATATATTGTATGCATATCAAAAGCTATTCTATTCTCTGTTTTAACGGTGATACTTATAAACTAACGACTATTACTGGCGTTTGATTAAACATGTAAACACGGAATGAAAGCAAAATAACGATGAAATTATTCGTATTTGATATTTTATGTATGATTAGACGTACCGAGAATCTATTTTAAATTACGAGTGTTGTGGTTGCATTTAGAAGCATTCACGCGACCGGAACATCTTAATTTTGTTAGTTTACCATTTCAGTTGTTATCATGACTATATATATATATATATATATGATTATCCTTATAACATGTTTACGGCAATAAACATTTCTGTCAGTCCTGAAAATTTAATCCGACCTAATGATCGATCAAAGGCTTGGAAATTGCGTGCCCTTAACTCATTTGTTCCTTGATTTGTGATGGAAGCAAATAGTCGTTTTTTAACAATCTCTCAATTTAGATGGTTATGCCAGTCGCTTGATCAAACAGGAATTTCACAGGAAAACAAAATAAAAATTTGAGTGGTGTCGCATTTGCAAGGCAATTGCAACCATAGACTTTGGTTTCCTCTTGCTTAGAAATGCGACACTGGCTTTAATAAATTTGTGTATTTCTCTCCTTTCTGTTTGTTCCCCAAACTGTAGAGGGGCCAATTTAACATCTACTCGCATATTTGCACACCTTATAACCTAAGCTTCTAAGTGAAATGTTATAGTTTTGCTTGCGTATCAGTGTAGTGTAGCTGTCTTTGAGGAATCAGCACTGTACACTTAGTTTGCTAAGCAGTCTTGTGTAACATCTCGGAATTGAATGATAGTACTAAAAGAGTAATCCCGTCTCTTTTATGTCTCATTATTTACATAAAAAACTGCTGAAAAGTAAAAGGATGTAAAACCTTTTATTAGCAAGACAAATTTGCTGTAAATTGTCAGCTTATTTTTACATTACATTGTTTTGAAGCTCCTCAGAATTAGAGGATTTGTTACCGTTTCACCTTTACACACTACAAATAATGTTCCTTTCGCGTTGTTTGATAATGTGTATAAATGTCCTGGTAAATAGAATAACCTTATGTTTTTGTCTTGTTTTTGAAATTCACTCAAAATATTGTTTAAACCTGATAAAAAATTGCCCATGTTTCGAAGCTGCACTTTATTTTCCGACAAATTCTACACGACATATATCTCCATTTGTGTATTGATAATGAAGGTTAATGTTTTTGTTATCTCTGTTTCTTGTATCAGGATGTTGTGTATCTCTCCATTTTACAACTTTAATTTTAATCTTCGCGAAATGAAGTCTCAACGGTAGCTTTTGCACAGGTTTGTCACACGCACGCTTCTGACGGGAAAGTTAACAATTCACCAGAAGAGGTGTTTGTTAAATGTTTAGCAATTGGACTTGTCTCAGACGTCGGCATTTTATTATGAATGACAACCCATTCAACAGGTCTTAAGTAATTTTCTGGTAATAAAAATAGTTATCTTATTTCGGTGACAGTTTCGGAAACGTTAAGTGATCCTTTTCAATTTGTGTCTCAATTAGAAACGTTATTTGAGAATGAACGTCTTTTAAAGGGCAAATGCTTCAAACGTTCGTTAAATGTATAAATGAATGTTGATGTTAACGCCTCAGCGAACGTTTTTATTGTTGTTTGTTTTATAAGTTTAGGGTTGCCTTAAAGAGACACAATATTAGTTGATGCAAGCAATTTTATGTTTTAATGCGTAAATATGATAAAGTCGTTTGACTTAAAATATCAAAACCAAGAAAGCAAATGATTGGTGTACATAAAAAAATGACATTTTTAAATTGGAAATATGTGGCCATGTAGCTATTGAATTAAATATTCGTATAAGTATAAAGTCTAATATTTCTTATCTGTACACAAAACAAATGATAGTATATTGTTATCATTAAAGTCGAATGATTTAAGCGTTAAATGCCTATTTTATGATTGTTTCTTGTTAACATTAAAGTCAAATGAGTTAAGCATTTAAAATGTATTCTTTTTAACTTCGACTTATATTTTTCCCCTTTAAGATAACAAATAATGATTTACATCTATACCTGCACACTACATGTTGTCACTACAAAAGCTTTAATTATGTCAGGGAAATGCTTATACCTACCAAACGATCACACTTTATATTGACTTCCAGAGTTTGCCATTATCAACATTGAGCTCTAGCAAGTAATGCAAGTTCCTGATAATATAAGTTTCATATATTTGTTAAGAAAGTATACATTTAAATCAAAATATTCCTTTTAAAAACTACAATTCCCGTATGTATTTCCCTCATGTTCATATCCCAAGAGGCAAAAGCAAACGTTTACCTCCATCTTCCAGTGATTGAAACCACAACTGAAGTTGCGTTTAATCATTTTCAACGTTTCGCATGATATTGTGACAATGCGTATTTGGTGAAATTGGGTATGACGTATAGTCCCCTGCGATAGAAAACAAATGTATTCCACAGCGTGGAACACGGACAATACTATTTTGCGATCTATGTGCTTGAAGATTTGATTATGTGTATGTACTAATAAAATATAATACTTTTCCTCGATTTCCGGTGCCCATTAATATAAAGCTGTGGTCTGTGGTGTTTTCCAGATGCGTTTAAAGAACACCAAATCGAATTTTGTTGTTAATAGCTGAGCTTTGATACCTTAGATATGCCATGACAGCAGTTTTACATCTGTTTTAGTGTTTTTTGGATCACTGGTAATGTTGTGTCGTTGTCATCGCCTTTTATGTGACAATTTTGTCTCGTTACAACAGTGTCATTGTAGAAAAAATGAATAGAATCCAGAAACATGTTTACATATATAAAATAATCTCAGTACATGCAAGTATGAGCAACGCTAGGAAAACTATGACTATGTAAATAGATCGGTGTAACAAAGTATTTGTTTGAAACCGATTTAAATGGAGTTGCCTTTGAAAGCAGTTACAAGTAGGTGCTTTATATAGGCTAATCTAATCTAAATACAGTAATGTTTATAACATCATGTTAAATATCTACATTCTGGTATAAAGTACATTCAAAATTAGAAAGCATTAGCCTGGTAAGGGTTACGCTGGTTCTTTTACATGTATAAGACTAGTGTAAAGCATTTTCACACGGGACCCTATTTAACATCCCTCCCGGAAGTCGGATGGTATTCAGAATAAGTATACTTAATCGAACCTGCGACCTATGGATTGACAGTTGAATGTGTCAACACTAGACCACGGATCCGCCACCAAGAATGCTAAACGTTTGAAGTGATTCTAGTTTTAAACAGCCATTCAATATACTGTACGTTACAATATGTTAACTTTACGATTTAAACGCTTAAGAGTAGACGTTAAATGGGTGCCTCGGTAGCGCAGTAGGTAGCGCGTCAGTCTCATAATCAATTATCACAGAGCAATCTGAAGGTCGTGAGTTCGATCCTCACCCGGGGCATGAATATTTTGCTTGTTTGTTTGCAATGCGTATGCAGGTTTTACATGTACCAAAATGGTCATTACAGAGTAGACACTGACGCAAGAAATAAATGATAAGCATATAGAGATGAACTCGGCCCAAGGACTAACATACAGTGAAAAAGATGTCAAAATCCTACAAAGCAGTATCACAAAAAAATAACATTAACAAATATAAATGATTCTTGGAACAGAATGGACCGAATTCAGAACATCCACTTTCACACTCACTCTAACAATATTCAAAAAAGGGACACTGAAGTGATCACCTGAGTGGGACAAGGGTGCTGACACTCAAGTGATCCGTTCGTGTTCACAGGCCAACACTCAACGTTATCGAGTTACCAGTACAATACCTACACATGTATAAATTCATGCTCATATCGGATTATCTGTTTGTGGTGATTACAGTAAATAATGTACATATATGTTTGTTTAAGATTTGTGAACCTCAATGTAAGAAATGGCGACAAAGTAACGACAATATTATTCTGAAACTGAAATGATGAATTTTAAAGAATTGGTGAATTGAAAAATTTTGGAGGTTAAAAATCTGAAGCAAAATGAATTAAAGTGCATGCAGGTTTTTTGAAGCCTTTTACCATAGTACCACTTGATTTGAATATATATTCGTATACAGTCTTGCTTTTATAGTCTACATAAAGCGGACCTTAGCGTTTGAAAATTAAAATTGAAAGTTTAAAACATTCAATTAAGAAATAACATGGTTAGATATAGCGAATAAATCTACCTCTAGTGGGGAAATTACACCTCGGAGTGAACAACAACTTAAGAAAGTTAGGGAATATTGAATAATAATAATAATAATAATAATAATAATAAGAATAATAATAATAATAATGATGATGATGATGATGATGATGATGATGATGATGATGAAGATGATGATGATGATGATGATGATGATAATAATAATAATAATAATAATAATAATAATAATAATAATAATAATAATATTAATAATAATAGAAAAAATCAATCAAACTGACTGTAAGCTGTGAAATAGATATTAATTTTCAAACAATGCTCTAAAATAACCTTTTGCGTAGAACCTCAAAGCTGCTTATAATTGAAACCAGGGAGGAATTGCAGCAAACCCAGTTTGCTGTTCGTTCAAGATCAGCATGATTCAAAACCAACATGGAAATGGCGCAATCTTTTGAAAAATATACTGTAGAAGTCCACGTTATTGAAGTACTTTATTTGATTATCCCGGTCTCTTAAATATTGTTTGCGAACGAGGATTACCCTTAATTGTTCCAAATCTCTGATATATTCTATCGTTTTTACTTGTCATGTACATTTAATGCTCACACTTGTTCAATTCGTATCCACTACCAATACTTGAGGACGGTTCAAGTTGCCTAGCTGAGCACTCACAAATGTCCTACTCACACAAAACACTTGAGTCTCACTCACACCTGTGAATACAAATATACCATTCACTCGAAAATATCGATATGTGATTACCCAGGAATTGAGTGTGAGTGAGAGTGTTGTTCTGAATTCGTCCCAATGATTTTTGCCTTTAGATGCTTTGTAAGTATGTCTTAAGAAGCACCAAGACTACGTCTTCGCTTATGTAACAACCTGAGCCTTACACATATCTCACACTATAAAATATCTTTTTCGGAAATGTTACCGCTTATTGCAGTATAGTCTGTTAAGGCGATACCGAATATTTTTTCAGTATTATTTTTCGATCAGGTATTTCGTGCAAGTGTTATGAAGCTTATATAACACAGTTACAGATCGACAATGATAATTAAGTTTTGATTGGTGCTAAACGTTCGGCAACACTCTACTTGACATAGTGACGGTTAAAATAATATATATATATATATATATATATATATATATATATATATATATATATATATATATATATATATATATATATACCACTGTAGCCTATATCACCGTCATTGAAATTGTCAAAAGACAGTTTCAAAGTGACTCCGAATGACTTATGATTTAAATTAATACTGTACTAAATAAAATTAGATATTGACAAGTTCGCGTTCGTCTCCATGGTCTTAGCTGACTCTGTCTCTGTCTCTTGTTACTTAATTGCGAGTATTGATGTCACGTTTGTCCTTTTTTCGTTATTAACGATATTCAGTCCTGATAAAAGATTTACACGGGAAAATATAATGTTCAGAGGAAGTGAGTGTTTATCAATTAAATGCCTCATATAGAATTGAGATCGAGAACTTGTTTGAATCACTGCGAAAAAAATCCCGCTGAACATTACAAAGGTACTAAAATATTGCTTTCGATTTTGAATATTGAAATATGTGTATCAAGTGATATTCTTCTAAACACAAAACTTAATGTTTCCAATATTCATTGTTCAAATATACGTCCCTTTGCGGCATTATTACTGCGCACATATTAAAACTAAAATCCAAACGGCACACTGTGACGTCACATCATTAAAAAGTAAACGTTAACGTTAAAACCGTAAAAGGCACTGATATCTTTTGATATATATGTGCCTCGGTAGCGCAGTAGGTAGCGCGTCAGTCTCATAATCAATGAACACAGAGCAATCTGAAGGTCGTGAGTTCGATCCTCACCCGGGGCATTAATATTTTGTTTATTCGTTGTTGCATTCTTCAGAAACTACAGGGAAAATTCAGTGGACGAACAGTTTATAATAACACTGTTCTCGGTCAAGGTTCAATGCCTAACAAGCATTATACGAAGGACACACTACCTCTATTTTTTTCAAAACAGCTAAAACGTTATGTCATCAATTAAGTAAATAAATAAAATAAAAAAAATGAATCTTCATGTTTGTCTCATCTCCCACATAAATGAAGCTATTCCATTTTGATAAGACTGGTCACATGTTCAACGTGTATAGATCTTACTGCCTTGTATTTTTACCCCTGAAATTGGTCATTTAAAACTTATTTAAAATTATTCAAATTGTTCTTAACACCAAACAGTTACGTCTGTTTAAATCTTGAACATGTGTTATAGCAATGAAAAGTATTAAAAGCACCATGTTTTGAAAAGCCTAAAATAAAAATACGAAATACCATCCATAAATATGAAAGCATGAGATTTGTATCACGTTTTTATTGGTCCAATAATGATTATGCTTAAGCACAATTCTTGAACCAAATCTTATTATGTGGTCGTATTCAACATCGCGAACAAGCTCTGGAAACAAATACTCATAAAAGTAACCCCGCTTCGCACTCGTCTCGTGCGGTATGAAACCGTTGATTGTGTATTTCGGGTGCATATTCCATACACTCTAAGCTACAAAAAGTGTAATTTATATTACTTGTCTGTTGTTATAAGTTTGTACAGCTCAGTTTAACTCAGTTTTCAAATGTTTAAAACAACTCAAAACATTAAACTAGTATTTTATTGATACACATCGGAGAACCCTCTTAGACTGTTATGTTACTTATTAAAAAGTTTGCTTGACTGAATTGGGAAATTAAATCATTACACATTCATGTTAGATTAATTTGTTAATAGTTATCGTTTATTTTCACGATTCTGTTAAAAGCTGTTCCGAATTCGATTATGAGTGTCAATACCCGTTAAGGATGTTCAAGTGTTGCCCAGCTGACAAACCAAGTCTGGAAGATGTCCTCTGCCTGATTGACTTGATACCCATTTAAAGACAGACGCTATAACGGTGATGTATGTGTATCTGCAGCGAGCAACGTGCCAGTTTCATTATCAGTGATCAAAGGACGGGCAGGATGCAGTGAGTTTGATCTTCCGCCAGGGCATAACATGTTTGGTTATATTTAAGAAAATCGCTAAACGTTTAGTTACAAATTGATTGCTCAAAATTGCATTCGATGGGTTGAGAGCTTTTTAGAGTAATTACCTTATATGTCAGAGTTATAAATTGCATTCTTGGAATACTTGTGTTCGTATTTATCCAATAAATGCTTCAATGAAAAACAGTATAAGACCTAGAACAATACCTGATACATTGATCCGTTGTTTCCTGAATACGATACTTGTCTGCTACTTCAGTTATCATAAAGTAGCAGTATTTATACCTACGAATACCATATTTGTTAACGATTGTCTAGAGTTGGTCAAGTCGGTACTTGTTTCCAGAGCAATGCCAGAATAGGCACATTTTAGTGGCATACCTTGCTGTGGAAACATTGTGAAACAGAATTTGAATTATATGTACCGTTAAGTGTTTATGATACAGATACAAACTTATGCAGCCATGTATAAAAAGTCAAACGTAACGTCATGCAAATGGAAAATGAAAAAATGTATTAATGTCTTCAACTTGAAAAACGTTCTTTATATGCACAATAAGTGTGCTATAATTAAGTATACATAATACAATAAAAACCACAGGGACACGCTCATAACTCGAAAAACGTTCTTTATATATGCATAATAAGAGTGATTCAAATTCATATAAATAATACAATGAAAACTACAGGGACACGTCCAGAAATGAAAAACATGGCTTCAGTTAACTTACCTTAAAGAATGTTAACGGTCTGTCTATTAAGCGAAGTTAGTGGTTTCAATAATACAGTGATATGTTTAACAATGAGATTATTTAAAGGCTTAGTTGAAGCCGTGTTCGCAGAGCAACTGAGGATAATTGTTCAACTTAGTGCGGAATCGGAAATTATTTCATTTCTAAGTGAATTTTGACTTCCACAGTTTGGCTATGGCAACATTTGTTAGCGTATGATATTTATTCAGAAGTATTCACATACATCAGCATATTCCTGTTAATAAATACAATTCCCGTTTTAATTTCGCGCATGTACATATATCAAAAGGCAAAAACTACCGTTAACCTCCATCTTCAAATGATCGGCACAACAACGGAAGATTCGTTTGATCATTATCAACCCATGACAAAATATTGTCATATCGCGTTTGTGGTGACATTAGGTATGACGTAAGACCCTATGTGCGATCGAATATGTAATGTACAACGTGGTAAAAGGTCAAGACTATTTTGTGAACTATGTGCTTGCCAATTTTATTATGTGTATGTACTAATAAAATATATTTTTTTCCTCGATTTTTTGTGCCCATTTGTGATATAAAGCTGCGGCTTGTGATGTTTCCAGACGAGTTTAAATAACATCAAATCGACTCGTGTTGTAAACTATTACGCTTCAATACCTTAGACATGCCATTACAGCTGTTTGACATCTGCTTCAGTGTTTTTTGATCACTGGTAATGTTGTATCGTTGTCATCGCTTTTTATGTGAAACCTTTGTCTTGTTTCAAAGCAAGCCAGCAACATGTAAGCATACATAAAATAATCTGTTACATGCAATTATGTGAAAGACTATCAAATATACATGACTATATAAATACAACAAGTTTAAGAAAGTGTTTGTTTGAAAGCGAGTGCCTTTTGAGAACATTTATACGACGTGCAGTTTGCAAGCTAATATTATTTAATTAAAGTAATGTTGATTGCATTCTTTGAAATATTTACATTTTGGTATGAAGTACACACAAAGTATTGACGAGATCAACCGTGATGTTCATTGGTGGAAAATGTTGACAATATTTAAATTCAAATGATACTAATTTAATGTTTGCAACAATTGACTGTATATTATTTTTACGACTTACTTGCGTAAAAACCGCAAAAAGGATTAATTATTTCTAGGTAACGTAACAGCCAATTCAAGTATATCGCGCAATATGACGTAACAGCAGGTGAAAATGTGCCACGGTAGCGCAGTAGGTAGCACGTCAGTCTCATATGAACATATAGCAATCTGAAGGTCGTTAGTTCGATCTTCATCCGGGGCATGACTATTTTGTTTGTTTGTTTTTTTGCAATTCAAGGGCAGGTTTTATATGTGATACAATGTAAATTACATAGAAATGCACGGAAGTAAACCATTTATGATAATCCTGGGTAGATGCACTCAGCTCATGACTTAACATACAATTAAAAATCTATACAAAAATCCAAAAACTTCTAAACAATATGACACGAAAATTAACATAATTAAAATATGCATTTTGTGTTTTTTTCACCTAGACATTTGCGCGTCAAGCTGCAAGAATGTTAATTAAAGTTGTGAAAGAAACAGTACTTTTTAAAAAACAAAGTTACAATAAGGTGGTACAGATTAGGTTTAAAAATAAAAAGAGTTTAGATAGCTCCCTATGGCGAGACATGTTCAATCTGGCAGACAGCCTGATTGAACTGCTCCAGGGTAGGGTAAGCCACTATGTTGGGTGGGAGGTTGTTCCAATGGAAGACAGCTCTTGGGAAGAATGAGAATTTGTAGTAGTCGGTGGTTGCAGATATTAATCTGTAAGAGGAGCTGTGATAAGGTCGAGATGGTCTTGTCAGGGGATAAGGTAGCCAGAGATAAGGATTGCTATTAGGTTATGTGTCAATTTGTACATAAGAGAAAGCCTGTTATCTATTATTCTATGAACAAGCCTACGCCACTGTAAAGACTGCATCATGTCAGTGACACTAGATGTTTGTCCATAGTCATGTTTGGCCCATCTGGCAGCCCTACGTTGGACAGATTCGAGTTAGTATATGTCGGTATCAGTAAAAGGACACCAAACTGTGGAGCAATATTCAAGCTGTGGGCGGACACGAACTTTGTAGGCAGAAGATTTCAGTGGTTCAGAGTGTACCTTAATGTCCCATGATAGATCTGAGGACAGATCAACATCAAGATATTTTGCTGAGGATACAGATTCTAGTAAGCAATGGTGAAGAGTGTACTGTGTTGGAATTAGGTTTTTGGCCCTTGTTATGTGAACGATTTGACATTTAGATGGGCTAAATTCCATGTCCCATTCATGGCTCCAATGTTCAAGTGTATCAATATCTTTTTGGAGAATTTCTGATTGTGTTGACTTTGAGTTAAATAAATGGCAGTATCATAAGCAAAAAGTCTGAACCTGGATTGAACATTGGTAATGAACAACTACGAAGACGACAAATTCTAAAGCAAGGAGTTCTACTATAAACCCTTTATAACCAGATGTGCTCATTGGGGTATGGTAGTGTATGCGTTTTAATGGGCCGCATACCACAGTGATTTTTGGTATGACTTTAGGTCAACTGTGAGAAAAAAACGAAATGCAAAATTCGGAAGACGGACTCGAGTATTTTGCACTATATGTTCTTGTTGATTTATGAGTACAATATGTCGTTTTTTGTCTACTGTTAACTGTGCACATTAATGACTTAAAGCTAGGATCAGTGGTGTTCCAGACACTATTCAACAATCCAATTCGAGTTATTTTGTGAATAATTTCTCTTCAATTCAGCACCCATGACAACCCAAGTGTTTAATCTCTGCTTCAGTCCGCTATGGGTCATTGGTGATGTTGTATTGTCGTTTTTCTATTTGAAACATATGTTTAGTTGCATAATCGTGAAACAGCATTGTTTGAGTATAAGCTAGCAATATGTTGTCATAGTATTACATTAAATATTCTGAAAATACGCAAATATGATGTTTATTGTGAAAATGTATAAAAGTAAATGATAAACGATTGTTGGAAAAATTTTGTTTTATAATAAATCGATTATAGACTTGCCTTTGAGATCAACTGACATGTAGGTATGGTTTTGCGTGTTTTTTTTATTATTTAATTTATGTGATTATGTGATCATGATTACATTCTGGTCTAATTTACACTCAAAGAATGAAAGCGAAGAACTTACTGAACATCTAAAGGCAATTAAATTGATATAAAATGTAAATTATATTACAATTCAAAAAATACTTAAATATGTGTTAAACGTGATGTTTTTCAAAACACAAGATTTAATGTTTGCAAATATTATAGTTAACTTTGTATCTTAAGCCTCATTATTGTCCAAGTTTATCCGAAATCTGAACCGCGCACAATGACGTTGCAATTAAATTGAAATGTTAAAATCAATATTGCTTTAAATAATCAAGGCCTAGGTAAGCCGTGTTCGCCTGGAAATAAAGATTAATTGTTCAACTTACTGCAAAATTGTTTGTTTTCAAGAAATCCAACAAAATGTAATTAAGTAAACAAATAAAATAAATGCATACAAATAAAGTTGATGGAAAGGAGAGGCAATTTTAAATAATCGTAATCGAAATAGTATAAAATGGTCACTTAGCTGTTTTTTTAACAAGATGCTTCATGGGTGCGGCTGCGGTTTTACGACATCATTTCTTACATTGTTTGTTACCCAGAAAGGTTGTCTCAAGCTTTCATATCGTATTGTATAAACAGTATATGCCGTTTTAACACATAAATGCTTTCTCCAAGTTCTTGTATGATTAAAAAAGTTTTTATTCTTTGTTTAAACCTCGAGATTTTTAAACTAACGACTATTTCTAGCGAATGATCAAACACAAAAACAAGCAAAATAATAACGAAATAGTCATCGTTAGAATTTGATGTATTACATAAACATACCAATAATTGTTTTAAATTAAGAGTATTAAGAAGCATGCATGCGACCAGAACATCTCAACTCTCGTATGTTCAATGTTTATGATTTTAGTTTTAATCCTGACTATTTAGACATATGCTTATACGTTTTATATTGTGTCAAGAAACTGTTTTATAACATGTCTACGACAATAAATGTTTTTGTCCGTCCTGAAAATTTTATCCAACCTATTGATCAAATAAAGGCTTGGAAATTGCGTGCCCTTCACTCATTTGTGCATTTATTTGTGATGGAGGCAAATATTCGTTTTGTTAACAAACTTTATATCAAGCTGTTTATGCCTGTCACTTGATCAAACAGAAACTCACAGGAAACCAAAATAAATACTTGAGTGGTGTCGCATTTGCATGGCAAGTGAAAACAGGCTTAAGTTTCCTTTAGCTTAGATATGCGACACTGTTTTAAATGAATTTGTGTACTTTTCTTCTTCTTGCTTGTTTCCCAAACTGTTTAATATTTAGATGAGCCACTCATTAAGACATCTACTAGCATACATGTGCGCACAATTTTAGACCTAAGTAACGGCTAGAACTATTCTGTTATATGCGAATGATTGTAGTGTAGCGTGGAGGAGCCAGCACTGTACACGAAGTTTGATAAGCAGTCTTGTGTTACATCTCAGAATTGAATTATAGATCAAACAGAGCCATACCGTCCCTTTTTCGTCTCACAATAAACATAAACAACTGCTAAAAGTCAATGGATGTAAAACCTTTGAGAAATTAGCAAGACACATTCGCTGAAAATAGTTTTCCTCTTATAATAGTACATTGTCTAAAAACTCCACAGAGGCTGTGATGGTTGACGTACCGTCTATGGTATCCTTTTTGCATTACATAATTATGTTTTTATGCATTGTTTGATTCGGTAAATAAATGTCCTGGTGAAAATAAGATAACCTGTTTGTACTTCTTAAATGCTTTTTTATCATATTAGACATACAGTCACTAAATTATTGTTATAAACCTGATACAGAATCCCCCAATTTTTATCTTTGGTTTCCTTCTTCACGAAATGACGTCAAATTCGAAGCATTCGCACAGGTTATTTGCGTTGTTAATAAATATTTTGGCGTCCTATCGAGTAATACATTTTATATACGGTTCTTATAGAAAACAATAGATAATACTGGAACCCAATTATATTCCAAAGGCAACACATCGATTTCATATTTAAAACTGTCATAGCTTATGATAAAATGTATCACTATTCATACGTCGCAAACACGATACTGCCGGTAAACTAAACAAGTCATCAGATGGTGCAATAGTAGTATACACTAATTCAACCTCTAGTCAACTCCAGTTTCGATGACATATTCAAGGTGGTAACACCAATTTTCAAAATTCAATAACAAGCTTCTATAGATGCATTAAGTCTTTCTTTGTTGTTTTGCTACGTTGTTCGTCTGTCGTTTCATACCCGTCAGGCATTGTCATCCTACCACTTAATAGGGTTGTGTTAGATATTTCGATATTGGACTTGTCTCTTATGTTTGTATTTTATTATCAAAAGACACATTGAACAGCTCTGTGGTTATTTGCGTTCCTCTTGTCTTGTTTAAGCATTCAGTAACCTTAGATTTGCCCAAAGGGTAATTGCTTATTTTCAATTTGTGTCTCAATGAGTAACTTTTGTTGAGAATTAACGTTTTGTAAAAGGTTTTGTAAATGGACTGTTTCATGGTTTGTAAAAATGTATTTTATGGAAAAAAGTTATGTTTTCAGGTTTCAGCAAAGGGCTGCATCGTGATTGGGTGATTTACATTATCACGTGGTGCTACCAATATATTCAATATAGGTTTAAAAATCCTTCAGCTAATGTACTAGACCTTGTTGCAGAGTGGATATCGAATCAGTTTTCTATTTTTTTTACTGTACCGGCGTAGGTTTGCATCCACACACCACTAGGTTTTTAATACTTTTATTTATTTTTCTTCTGCAATTTCGGTATAAAAGGGTAGACTAATTTTAATATAAGTGTGTTCAGATGCATACCGGAAAACAATAATTATGTTTGGTAATAAATGATGAGCGAGTCCCTGTAAGCTAATGCCTTTAAGCAGGGACTTTGTTAAAAAAATAGCTATTGGACCTTTCTCTGATAATGTTTTTTTTTTATTATGAATGACAACCTGTTCAACAGGTCTATGGTAAATTCCTAGTAATGCATTTAGTATTCTTATTTCGTGGACATTTTCCCCTAGGGTAAGTGATCAGTTTTAATTTGTGTTTCAATTATTAGCGTTTATTAAGAATTAACGTTTAGGAATAGGTAAGCACTTTCACACATTCGTTAAATAAATGACTGAATGTTGACGTATACCGCCTCTGACAATGTTTTTATTATTTTTTATTTTCTTATTAATCCTTTTTTAATTTTGATTTGCCTTAAAAGGACACAATATTAGTTTATGCAAACACTTTTAATTTTAATGCATTATTTTGTTTACTTTAATAACTTCAATGATTAAAACAAAACGAAGCACATAATTTGTGTACATAAAGCGATAATTTGGCGCTTTTCTAACGAGGGAATTTGTGGCCTCAAAACTATTGATTCAAAAAGCCCATTATAAATGCTGATTTTTTTATCTGTACACAAATCATATGCTTTTTATCATCAAAGTCAAATGAGTTCAACATGATAATGCTTTAAAATATCATTATTAGTATTTTGCATCGACCTATCTTGTGCCCCTTTCAGATAACAAATAGTGATTTACATCTAGATCAGCAACATGCCACATCCCTTACCTGTTGTCAATACAATAGCTGAACTTATGTCAGGGTAATGCTAAAACCTACCAAACGATAACACTTTGTATTGACTTCTAGAGTTTGACTATGTCAACATTGAGCTTTAGCAAGTGGTGTAAGTTCTTGATAATAATAGTTTGATGTTTGTTAATAATATATAAATATAAACCAAAATAGTCTTCAGTTGTTAAGAACTACATTCCCCGTTTTAATTTCGCGCATATACATATCTCAAAAGGCAAAATCCACCGTTTAACCTCCATATTTTTAGTGATCGGCACTACAAAGGAAGATAGTTTTGATCAATTTCAACGAACGACAAAATATTGTCATATCGCGTTTGTGGTGATATACGGTGTGACGTAAGACCTTATTTGCGATAAAATATGTAATGCACAACGTGGAGAACGGACACGACTATTTTGTGATCTATGTGCTTGCAGGTTTTATGGTGTGTATGTACTAAAACAATAATATTTTTTCTTCGATTTCCTGTGCCCATTTGTGATATAAAGCTGCGGCCTGTGATGTTTCCACAAGCGTTTAAAAAACACCAACTTGAATTATGTTGTAAAAAGTTACGCTTCAATGCCTTAGACATTATATTACAGCTGTTTTACATCTGTTTTAGTGTTTTTTGGATCACTGGTTATGTTGTATCGTTGTCATCGCCTTTTATGTGACACTTTTGTCTTGTTACAACACTGTTATTGTAGAAAAACGTGTTTGAATGCAAGCCAGCAACATGTATACAAACATAGAATAATCCGAATACTTGCAAGAATGTGAAACACAATGAAATCTATGACTATTTAAATAAAATCAGTGCAAGAAGGTATGTGTTTGAAACCGATTTAAATGGTGTTGCCTTTGAGTCCAGTTACATGTACGTGTTGTTTGCAGGCTAATGCAATATAATTACAGTAATGTTTATAACATTCTGTGAAATATTTACATTCTGGTATAAAGTACATTCAAAATATGAAAGCAAGGAAATTTTCAATGTTTGGAAATGTTGATTGCATTACAATACCAATGCTATTGAGTTATTGTTTGCAACGATTAACTGTGTGCTGTGGCAACGTCTTATTTGCTTATGAACTGTGCTTGTGTAAGCTTATTTTCACCCGCAATCGGACAAGACTTATTTGGCGAGTGCTCCGAGATAATTAGTTATATTATGTTTTTTTTTACCATAGTGCACAGACAGAATGCAACCCTGGCTAGAGCTAGCCTGGTTATTTTACCTGTATCAGTGTAAGGCATTGTTACACGGGACCCTAATTAACGTCCCTCCCGGAAGTCGATTATTATTTGTTTAGTAGTGCGTCAGAGAATCGAACCTACGATACATTGATTGACAGTCAAGTGTGTTACCACTAGACTACGGATCCGCCACTAAGAACTGCTAAACGTGTGAAGTGTTTCTAGTTTTTTAACAGCAAATTCAAGTATGCTGTACACTATGACGTTACAATACGTTAACGTTAAGATTTAAACGCTTTAGGACAGACGTTGAATATGTGCCTCGGTAGCGCAGTAGGTAGCACGTCAGTCTCATAATCAATTAAAAAACAGAGCGATCTGAAGGTCGTGAGTTCGATCCTCACCCGGGGCATTGCTATTTTGTTTATTTGTTGACAAGAAAGATGGTTTCTTCACAAAAGAAACTACAGGGAAAATCCTCACAAACATTTGATTTTGCTGTTTACAGACAAGGTTCAATGCCTCAAAAGCATTTTACGAAGGTAACACAATCGCAAAATACTATAAAACAGCTTAAATGTCAATATTACAATTTTCTCTTTTACTACATGCAATCAATCAAAACTTTATATATATGATATTTACATATATGTTTCTGCAACAGTTTATAAATATCTCTCCTCCTACAAAAATGACGCTATCCGATTGGATAAAAGCAGTTACATTCTCGAAGTGTTTATAATGGTCTCATCTTCCACATAAATAAGACTATTCTGATTGGATAAGATATGTCACATGTTCGGCGTGTAAAGTTCAAACTCCTAAGTCCTTAACCTCCTGAAAATGGCAGACACTTGAAAATGCAAGTGAAATACAGTTATATAAACATAAATGATACTGGAACACGTTATACTCTCTGTTTTAAAACGTTAAAACGAACACCGCTGATACAACTTAAACTATTATACCATGAATATAGGAATGACATGTTAATGTTTTGTTTGTCTGACCTCCGAAAGTCAGCCAACTTAAAGCACTACACATGCATCGTATAATAATGTGTAAATAGTTACCGTTTACTGTCATGATTCTTTGGAAAGTTGTCCCGAATTCCATTATAAGTATGCATTCCCGTTCAGGTCCTTCGTGCAAGTGTTTGCCAGCTGACCGACCAATATTATGCGAAAAGCTACAGAAACAAGCTCAGCAGCAAAAAGTCTGGAATATGCCTTTGGCCTGATTAACGTGATAACCATTTTAAGGTAGACGCTTTAACGGTGCTGTGTGTATCTGCAGCGAACAACTTGTCAGTTTCATTATCAGTGATCAAAAACGACCAGAATGCATTGAGTTTGCTCTTCCCGCGGGACATAACATGTTTGATCATAATTAAGAAAATCGCTAAACGCTTAGTTATAAATTGATTGCTCTAAATTGCGTTCGAGTACCTGAAAGCTTTTATGAGTACACATCTTATTATGTCAGAGTTATAAATTGCATTCTGGGAATACTTAAGTTCCTATTTAAATTGATTATATATTTGTCCAAAAAGTGATTCCGCGATAAACAAACAACCTTACGCTTAGAACAATACCTGACACATGGAGGTTGAGTAGTCTGGATACGATACTTGTTTGCTACTTCAGTTATCATAAAGTAGCTGTATATCGTCTCTACGAATACCATGTTTGTATACGACTGTCAAGAGTTTGTCCAGGCGGTACTTGTATCTAGAGAAATGAAAGAGTAGATACATTTAAGGTGGATGCCTTGCTGTAGAAACATTGTAAAACAGGATTTGAACTATATTCATCATTTCATGTGCTCAGTTATAATGACGATTTGGGTCTGTTATAACGGCGTTACTGGTATCATGAATTCAGTGAGACATTTAAGTATAAATTTATTTAAAGGCCTACCTTAGCCGTGTTCGCCAAGAAAAAAAGATTAATTGTTCAACCTACTGCAAGATTTCTTCTTTATAGAAACACAAGCAAACTTTTTAAATCGAAGATATGTAAATAAGTAAATGAATAAAAATAAATGCATATAAATAAAGTTGATGGAAATGAAAGGCAGTTTTAAATAATCGTAATCCAAAAGTAAAAAAATGGTCAGTAAGCTGTTTTTAACAAGATGTTTCATGGGTACTGCCGCGGGTTTACGACATTTCTGGTATTGTTTGTTACCCAGAAGGTTGTATTTGGCTTTCGTCTCGTATTATATACACAGTATGTGCCGTTTTAAGACATAAATGCTAACTCTAAGTTCTTGTATGATTATAAAAGTTCTATTTTATTCTCTGCTTAAACGGCGAGATTTTTAAACTAATGACTATTTCTGGCGAATGATCAAACACAAAAACAACAAATAAAAGCAAAATAACGACGAAATAATCATCGTTAATAATGTATGTATTACATAAACAAACCAAAACTATTTTAAATTAAGATTATAAAGTAAGAAGCATGCACGCAGCCAGAACATATCAACGCTCGTAATTTCAATGTTTAACAAATCAGTTTTAATCCTGGCTATTTTTACATATGCTTATATTTATATCATAATTTGTCAAGAAACTGTTTTATTACATGTTTACGACAATAAATATTTCTGTCTGTCCTGAAAATTTAATCCCACCTAATGATCAAATAAAGGCTTGGAAATTGCGTGGCCTTCACTCATTTCCGTATTTATTTATGATGGAGGCAAATTATCGATTTGTTAACAGGCTCTTGATTTAGCTGATTATGCCTGTCACTTGATCAAACAGGAATTCACAGGAAAACAAAATAAATATTTGAGTGGTGTCGCATTTGCATGGCAAGTGAAAACACGCTAATGTCTCCTTTTGCTTAGACATGCGACACTGTCTTAAGAAATTTGTGTATTTCTCTCCTTTCTGTCTGTTTCACAAACTGTTTACTATTTAGATGAGAAACTATTGAAGACATCTACTAGCATACATGTGCACACAGTTTTAACCTAAGCTGCTGCGAGAAATATTATATTGTTCTTTGCGTATCATTGTAGTGAAGCCCTAAGCTGTGTAACACCTAAGAATTGAATTATAAATCAAACAGAGCCATACCGTTCATTTTGGGTCTCACAATAAACATAAAAACTGCTAAAAGTCAATAGATGTAAAACTTTGAGGAATTAGCAAGACACATTCGCAGTAAATAGTTTGCATCTGATAATAGTGCATTGTCTAGAAACTCATCAAAGGCTGTGATGGTTTAGGTACCGTCTTTGCCATGGTATCTTTTTTGAATTACAGAATAATGTTTTACGCGTTTCTTTAATACTGTCAATAAATGTCCTGGTGAAAATAAGATAACCTTATGTATTTGTACTTCTCAAATGGATTTTATATCAAAATAGACATGCAGTCACTAAAATATTGTTAACAAAATTGATACAAAATCTCCGACTTTTCAACTTTGGTTTCGTTGTTCACGAAATGACTTCAAATTTGAAGCATTCGATCAGGTTCTGTGCATTGTTTATAAATACTTGGGCTTCCTATCGAGTAATACGTTTTACACGGGTTGAATATAAAAAAAAAACGAAAATGACACTGGAATACATTTATACTTTAGAAGAAACAAACTGATTTCAAATTTAAAAAATATTCATAACTCATTATAAAATCTTGTTCATATAAATACGCCGCACGCATGCTACTGCCAAGAAACACAACAATTCATATGAAGAGGTAATAATAGTATTTACTAGTTTAACCCCTAGTCAAATCCTGGTTGGCTGACCTATCCAAGGAGATAACCCCAATATCAAAAAATAATGTTCTTTTAGTGCATTACGTATGTCTTTGTTGTTTTTTCTACGTTAAGTTTCTCTCTTTTAATATATATTTGAACCCATCATTATGCCCCTCAGCTGGGTCTTTGTAAATATTTTAGCTATAATAATTGGTCTTGTCCCAGACGTTGGTATTCTATTATGAATGACAACCCATTCAACATGTCTTTAGTAAGTTTCTGGTAATGCAATTAGTTATCTTATTTCGGTGACAGTTTTGTAAAGGTTAAGTGATCATTTTCAATTTGTGTCATAATTAGTAACGTTAATTGAGAATGAACGTCTTGTAAAAGGCAAATGTTTCACACGTTCGTTGAATGTTTAATTGAAAGTTGATGTTAACCACACCAACGAACGTTTTTATTAGTTTTGTTTTATAAGTTTAGGTTTGCATTAAAGGATCATAATATAGATTGATGAAAACAATTCTATTGTTTACGTTTTAATGCATAAATATGTTAAAATAGAAAATAAACAAAAATACATACCGTCTCACTGAGCGCTGCCATATTTTAGTGCTTGGTATCAAAACAATGTACCACGTGATTACCGCCTCTGGAGATAATACTTGATGTTCATTGGTTGAAAATGTTGATAGTATTCAAATGCAAATGATACTAATTAGAAATATTACAAATATAGATACTAATTTACTGTTTTCTGTTTGTAACAATTGTCTGTGTGTTGTTTCTACGACGAAATAAATGGTAACGATAATGAAGATTATGATGATGAGAATGATGATGCTGCTGTTTCTGCGGCTGCTGCTGCTGGTTCTGCTGCTGCTGCTGCTGCTGGTTCAGCTGCTGCTGCTGCTGCTACTGCTACTGATGATGATAATGATGCGGATGATGATGATGATGATGATGATGATGATGATGATGATGATGATGATGATGATGATGATGATGATGATGAGTAATTTTTGGAATGACGTAGAGTCAACTGTGTGCAAAACATAAAACGTAATGCAAAATATGGAAGACGACACGAATATTTTGTACTATATTTCCTTGTAGATTTATGGTGACAATATGTCCTTTTTGTCTGCTGTTTATTGTGCACATATGTGACTTAAAGCTGCGACCTGTGGTGTTCTAGACGCTACTTAACAATCCAAATCCAGTTATGTTGTAATTTCGCTTAATTCGGTACCCATGACAATACAAGTAATAAACATCTGCTTCAGTCCGCTGTAGGTCATTGGTGATGATGTATTGCCGTTATCTATTTGAAACATATGTTTTGTTACATAGCTTTGAGTTTACTTTGGTTGAGCAACATGTTGTCATACATTAAATATTCTGAAACTCGCAGATATAAAACAAACTGTGAAAAATATAAAAAGATTTAAACCTTTGTTAGAAAAAAATTGTTTTATAATAAACCGATTATGGACTTGCCTATATATCAATATACAAATACGTGCAGATTTCTGTGCTTATATCAATTAATAACTGTGATGATGAGATCATGATTGCATTCTGGTCTCAATAACAACGAAAAGATGAAAGCGAAATGCTAATTGAACATAAAAAGTCAAATTAATTGGTAGAAAATGTAGAACAGACAATTCAAATTTATACGAAAATCTGAACCGAGCACTAGGACGTCACAGCAGTTTAAAGTCAACCTTTTAACGCTTAAAGCCAGATTTACGTTCAACATAAATTATACCATGTGCCTCGGTAGCGCAGTAGGTAGCGCGTCAGTCTCATAATCAATTATCACAGAGCGATCTGAAGGTCGTGAGTTCGATCCTCACCCGGGGCATTAATGTTTTGTTTACTTGTTAATGATTATGTGTTGCATCCTTTATAATATAATCAACACGGAAATAAACGATTGCATTGTTTACAGGCAAGGTTCAATGCCGAACGAGCATTTGTCAAGGGAGACATATTAACCTCTCAATAAATTAATATGTGTCAATGTTTCCATTTTCTCCTTTACTATATATAATCAATCAAAGGTTGAGAACTCTATTCACAAAACAAATAAATACTCAATAATAATATATTTACCATTATATAGATATATTTCCGATTTGATAAGAGCTGTGACATCCTTGACGTGTATTTTCGATTTACGCGAGTAATTTATAAAAATCAGCAAATTGCTATCATTCCAAATATCGAGCAAAATATAAATTATATTAAAGTTATAATTAATTCTGGACCCGAATTTGAGTATGTCTGTATATTAAAGAAAGCAAACAAGCTCTCGGATATGATTACTGACACCAAATAACCTCGCTTAGCTCTTTTGCGGCAGTTTTTTGCGAGTGTTATTCCAATACTTCAAGCTACTTACAGTGTAATTAATATTACATGCATGTTGATATTCGTTTGTAAAGCGATACACTCTAAGTTTTAAAATACTAAATACAACACTTATATTAATTTAATTAGTATTTTATTTACACAAATTGGGGAAGCGCCTTGGGACGGATGCTTATCAAATGTTACCGCTTATTTCCGCAATTCTGTGGAAGGCGTAGCCGAATTTCATAATTAGTAAAATACTTGCTGAGGTAACTCGTGTAGCTTACCAACCAAGTCTGAAAGATATCATTCGCTATAACGATGATGTTCGTGTAAATTATGGGCAGCGGGAATCATGTCAGATTCATTATCAGTGACCAAAGAACTTCCAGAATGCAATTAGCTTGTTCTTTACCCGGGGCAACCTTTTATTTTTGAAATATAGCACCAGCGTGACCGATTAAGTTACCGTATAACAGAAGCAGCTTTGCCACGGCAGCTCAGTCTGGCTACAAAGCAACCTTCGATCTACCTTCGGTCATTTGGTGGCGCAACATCCAGACCAAATCTGTATTTTTTTTAAAATTTAAAGCACTCTCACTCGCAACGTAAACAAATGTCAATATTTCTCTAGGAATGTTGAAGATAGACATTGGGCAACGTTCATATAATCGTGTTTATATCGTGTTTTAGGTAGCGCGTAAACCTCGTACTCAATAACCCTACCCTGTTCATTTTGACTTATGTTATGTAAATGATAATATTAAGTCAATTCAACGCAACTTGCCGACCCACCGTCGAAGCGTCATTTCCTCAAGAATACCCATCCGTTGATGTATTACTCGGAACATATTTGTATTTTTTACCCATTGGCGCCCATATACCGTTCATTTTGCATTGACAGTAAACGCTAGAAATCTGTATGAGCATCGATAGCGCAGATGACAGCGCGTCAGTGGCATAATCAATCATCAGGAAGCAATCTGAAGGTCGTCAATTCTATTCTTACCCGGGGTATTCTGTTGTGGTTCCTGCTTTAGTTAAGCGAATAAACAGGTAAAGAATAGCATCTTGTTCATAGACCAGTCTAATCGCTGGTGAAAGATAATGATCCCATAAGGTCTTGATTTTTGTTTAAATTGAAGCTGGAGTTGATAAAACCTTTTATACTTGAATATTGCAGGTGATCATTTTTTCCACATTCACTGTATCTATATTTAAGTTATTCGGGTACATTACATTTGGCGGAGATGACGTTTAAGAAAACAATACTACTAAAGCCGCTCATACAGAGGATGAAATTATCGCACCTACAACAAACTTATCAAAGGACAGTGTCACGGATAATCTAAATGTTTCATGTATTGTTATAACACTTTCCGGAATAAATTAATTGAACCTAAACATTGATACATGTACTTCCGTTGTCTGCTCCATGAATATATCTTGAACTACGTTTTGTATGCCTTATCTGCGAGGTATTGATGTCACGTCTGCTCTTTATGGTTTCATTAAACGATACTTAATACTGATTAAACATCGAAACAAGAGACAAATAGACTGTTAAGTGGTAGTAAGTGTAAATCAATTAGATGTCTCACACACCATTGATATCGGGATTGTTGAAACGCCTAGAAAAAAATCACTTTACGCATAAAACAAACTAAACTGTTATTGTTATTGAACATTTAATAACTGGAACTAGTACCATGAGCATAGCACAGTTGGCTGTATAAAGGCAGATGGTTCTTTATGGAACAATGATTTGCTTTCATTTAAATAAAAAAACACAGTCACAACGATTAAGGCAACATACATCTAGGTTAAGTATTCGATAGTGACATAAGTTTGTACTTGTTTCGTACCCGACGTGTAAGTGGACGGCGTCTAACACAAGCTATATTTCATCAAAGGTCAAGGTTCTAAACATTGATATTCATGTAAGAGTGTAAATGTGCGTACAATAACATGTCAATTTCGTAGCTTCAATAGATGTCAACCACATACAATTTAACATGACACAACTGCTAAAACTTTCTCTTTGTCCAGTTAAGACTCACAGTCGCTTATGATTGCTTACGTTTGTGGTATTTCTGGTATTTTCGCTACGATATAACAGGGCTACAAAACAAAACAGTTTGCTATTGTGAGCGACCATTATCCTTAAATGAACGCAAGAAAGGTCAAGTACCGATTCGATAGACTATCTGTAGAATGTCTGCCTCTGGTTATAATAAAACGCTCTTCTTACAGGTACCGAGTTGATTGTCAATTGATAGGGAACCGCCCTCGAGTTTTAATACCAGATCTGAACTCAAACTAGATCAGGTACCGATCCGATAGTTTATTGGTAGGACGTCTGCATCGATTTTTCATAATATGTTTCGCTACACTGTGCAAATGGTTCAATCCAATCTTACATGAACAATTACGAAGTTATTTTCAAAGGTGTCTGAAGAGGAGAAAATGTGGTTCAAAAATATGCTAAGTACTTGTTTGTAATCTATTATGGCCCATTCAACGGTATGAAATACACAACTGCGTAGCGCTATCGACTTAAGCATTTTAATGTTCGAGAAACGTTTACTAGGCAAGTATTCATGTTTGTAGAGTTTTGTGCTGTTCTATGTTTCTTGTTTGTGAATTTGTGTTCTATGTCTTTGGCGTTTGCCCATTGCCACTAAACCGGGTTTATGTTTAAACATTTTGCTACTGAGCATGTTTCTGTAGCTTCTTGCATATATATTATCTTAGTTCGATAGAAGGGTCAAATATATGATTGGCTCTGTTTGGGAAATGAAGCAAAGTTAATTCCCTTCCTTATTGGTTTGATTAAAATCATGTTTTGTTTGACGATAATATCTCTAAACCTTGTATATATATTTGGTTAATATATAATTCCGTTACAAACTCAACTTAGTAAACTGTCTTGGATTGTTGTATTTATACCTGTTAAGCATCCATATAAAAGTAATATCAAAATGCAACGCAGAAATATTAATATCCTGGGAATCACAATGCTAAGGTATTGTTTTTGCCATTTTACTTGATTGGTTTGAAAAAAGAGAACAGTCTGGATGAAATCCATCTTCTAGAATTAATTATTTTAATGTTCGAGAAACGTTTACTTGGCAAGGACTACAAATGAAAAATGGAACTCAAATTTCGTATATTTCGTACAATAGTTTATTGTTATATGCTTTCTGGTGATTTATAGAGGTCTTTAACTGAAATTAAAATGATATATGCAATGAAATAACAATTTGACATTTTTTCCCTATTTTATATTTGTTTAAGCTTTTACTTCCAAGTCACATAAAACTTCTGCGCGCATTTGGCTGGGCCACAATTAAATTACGTCATTTCGGAAATATTGTAACGTTAGCATACAGTTTGGCTCGTTAAACTGTTTTGTTTTTATCTGAAAGACTATAATAAACTGTGTTTTACATATATCCTGTTTATAATAAGAATATTATTTGTTTGTTTTAATATTAGCTTGAAATAAATTTCACCTCGTGAAAACCAAAAGTAAATATAGCTTTTGGTGCTGATACGGTTCTAACTTGATACTAATTTGTTTTACCAATGGCTTTGTTTCATCCGTATGATAGATAGCTACTTCTATAAGTACTCGCATGGTAAATGATAGATCGTAGGAAATTTTAAAAAGGTTTTTTATCTCTGGAAGCAATTCCCCATGGCCCTATCAGTGCGTCTTGTGTCGTCCAATTTATCATTCGATGACATCTGTAATGGTTTCACAGACGAGTCGATACAAACCAATAACAAACCCACTTACGCCGTTGATTTCCCATGACAGTCCGCAAGTGCGTTGATAAGTATTCAAGGTTAGACTGAAAAAAATGTCACCAAAGTGGTATATTTCCGGGAAAGCTTTTGAAAATTATGTTTATTTTATAAGCTTTAAGAACATCGTTGGAAGTTTAAATTTCCTATTGGGTATTTGTGTAAGTTGAGAAATTTGTCATTCTATTTTTTCACATTATAATTGCCTGTTTTTGGCGTCGGTCAAGTCTTTTGATCTGCCTGAATTGTTGTTACCTCATACGATTGCCTTTCATAAAAAAACTTTCTTATTCAGTTGTTCAATTTTTGACGCCGTCTCAAATACTTTGTGGTTAAAATATGATAAAAAAATATTCTTTTGAAATTTTAACCCCGATTCAACCCCGATTTCTCCTCATACACAATTTCAACGACGTCAATTCCGGCCTACATAAAATTTGTAGAATAGAATAGAAATAGAATTGGTTTGATTATTTTTATACAAAAATACATCTTCAAAAGTAAATAAAGCTACCGGTGTCCATTGGGTTTTTACTTGATTTTGAATTCTAACAAATTGCTTTGTTTTGTCCATATTTAAAGATTTTGATATAGATAGTTATTTTGATTAATCATTGACAAGGACAAATACTAGCGGAACAAATAGTATGAAGGCATTGGATGATTTTATTCTGTTTATTCTGTTTATCTGTTTTAATTAACACATAGACGCAAGTGCATTTACAATGTTATTCCTACGAAACATGTGCCAATTCCTTGAATAATGTTCAACTAAACAGATGATATGTTAAACGGTATTGTTTTTCGCTAGTACATAGCAGTTTACAATGTAGTTCAATTGTTAAATAAAATATAAACCTATCACGATTGGTACAGATAATGATAATAATGACATGAATATTAAGCCTAAAAGACAACCAATGCGTAAGTGAGTAACAAAACAAGCACATTAACTAACAACTTGGGTGTGTTTGCGTGGCTGGCACCGGCAACTCGGTTTAAATCACAGTTCCAACATAATGTTCGCTGACCATACAAAGGCGGTGAACCTAATACTTATATGGGTTGATGAAGCAGTGTGTCTTTATATGGTGTTTGTTTGCTCGTCAACTGGATCTTTGTTCAAACTAAGGCTACTTGCCTTGTCTATTTGTTCGCATTGTTTTATTTTAAATAAATGCACACTTTTCTATTTATGCGAACAACATTTATTCTTCTTCTTAAACGTGTTGGAATTGTTTAAAGCGTAACTGTAACCAGAAAAATCGAGTTAAACCAAATTGAATTTTGTGCAATATCAAGAATACATCAGACAGTAACATGTTAACTGAATTTGTAAAATGTACCTTTAAAAAAAAACCTAATATGCTGTATACATTAAGAAAATTGCACAAGCTGTGATATATTTCTCTTCCAATTTTAAGATATTTTACAAAGGCAAAGGACAACCAATGTAAAAATACATACTGTCAGACAAAAAAGAGGAGAAATGTCGTAGGACAGCATTAAAACAAGCATAAGCTATCGAGCCTGAAAATCAGAGCTATTAACCATATGTTGATTGTCACTGCCAACGAGTGTACAAGATTTATTTGGTTTCTTGAACGGTCTATAGAAACAGTTAAAGTTGCCAAACAGAGACGCCGACAACGTTGCCACCAAAGCTTTAACGATACCTTGACGCAGATACCAGATGAGCTAACATATAAAGCCGCTATGTGTACAGCAAATTTCAATATTTCATGTCCACCACTTAAAACAAGAATTACAATCAAAATGATCTTTGACTCTGCATCATCATACCATAAAATCTAAAGAGATAGTTAAGTTATACTAAATGGGGAAACTGACAATAAACTTTAAACAAACGTTGTTTTGAATATTGTTATATAAAGTATTCCTATTAAAGCAATATCGCCATGCACATAAGAAAGCTTAACGCCCTGGGAATCACAATATAACAATATCATTATATTTTTTAACCATTTTATTTATCACAAATTTAACAGATAAGGTTTAGTACAAACGGTATTTCAAGATGCAGATGCACATGGTAAATGACATACGTTAGAAATAACATTAAAGGTCATTATGTCAGGAAGCAGTTCCTCATAACCATATAACTGCTTCATTTGTTGTCCAATTTCTTCTTCGATGATATATGCAATGGTTTCACAGAGGAGATAGAACAATAACAAACCATCTTACACCTTTGATTTCCCAAGAAAGTCTATTAGTGCCATGCCATAATATACTCTGCCGAGGATGGACATTACCAGAGTTATTTGGTATTTACAACACGTAAGTTTATATTTGGGTATGGCGGTGTTATATGTTTTGCATTCAATGGTACTTATATGCATCACGGAAACTACATTTTTTGTGGATCTGTTTTCGTTATGTCATACGGCACAGGGATTGGGGCCTTTAATTACTTAAATAAAAGGACAGGAAGAAATATGCATTCCTACCAGTGTTATATAAATGAAATACCTAGGGTAGCTTCTGGAAATACGGTAATTCACAGAATTATCCATTCGTACACACATCATACAGATAAAACATTCAAGGTCATTTGGTCCGGAAACAGTTCACCAACTCCCTATCAGTGCGTCATTTGTCGTCCAGTTTTATCTTCCGATGAGATGGTTTTCACAGAAGAGCCAATACAGAACAAGAACAAAGTTAACCCTCTTACGCCATCGATTTCCGATGACAGTCTATGAGTGCTTTGATTAACACTCAAGGCAAACTGACATGTGATATATGTCAGAAAGATCTTTTTTTAAAGGGAACTGTTAACATACTATTAAAATATCTTTGGTAGGTTAGAGTTTCCTAATTCAGAATTTCCGTTATTTAAGTAATCTGCTGTTTTTTGCCGTTTTATTGCATCCGTTGATTGTGTTAATGTGTTATTAATTTGTTGACGTCGTGTGTGATAATATTTATATATCTATTATTTAAAGATACTGCCATTTAGGCGATATGCATTGACATTTTGTATTATTTTATAAATATAAATCTATTATAGAGCACAAAATATAAAATGCTGTTGTTTGTAGATTGCTGGTAGATATTTTAGTGATTTAACTTAATGTATAAATGCATTTAAAGCTATGTTTCATTGGTATTATTTTAAAATATTAAACTATTGTAAATAAAGCTTTCTGATAATGAAGCTGTTGTTGTTGATGTAGAGTTTCTTTTTAAATATGCTCAACAATAGCAGCAGCGTTGCGAACAAACATGAAGTAATGACGTGATCTCAGCTTGCCTAGCTTAATATAAACACAGGCTATTGTAATAAAATGGCTCTTACTTTGTGATAGCTAACCGTGCAAACGCAGTAAACCCTATAGTTTTCTATCGCATCTTTGTGGTAGGATTGTGTCTCATGTTTGGTGTGTGTTTGCCCGTAAAACTGGATTGTTGTTAAAGTACTTTTCATTTTTTATGAGATATTCCCGCACATGTTTTGCTTGTGTGTGCGTACCATTTCTTTTTCTTCTTTAACGTGTTATAACTGCTAAAGGCCTATACTGTTTCTAGACAAATTGAGTTAAACGAAATTGAATTCCGTGCACTATCAAGTCTGGAGCAGACGATAGCCTGAAAACCTAATTAGTTAAATGACCTTTTTAATGCTAATAACACGTCATTCAGCACGGTGTACTTTACATGTGTCTGTATAAATAAAGAACAACTCACTTATTGTGATATATTGCTCTAAACAGTGTTGGACATATTACAACGGTAAAGTGCAGTTACTGTAAAACAGCATACTCTATGAGACAAAAAAATAGGACAAGTCATATGAAACCTTGAAATTAGCATATAGTATTAAGCATTAAGTATTGAAACCGATTACATAGTGATAACAAACTATTTCGGCTGAAAATGATTTTCGCAGTAAATTATTAAAATTAAGGTTCGTTTGTAATCCTGAATCAACTGCACTTATGGAAGAAAAGGTGATGCTTAGCTGTACGAGATTTAGACTTGGTCTGAAGTTACCGACTTTTTAATAGTACCATAATATTTAAAGGGCCAGGTTAATGTAAACAAAGGTGTTTGTCACATTTCTATTACCACAAATGCATATTCAACAAACTCAAATTGATCGAGTAATATCAACTGCCTTACATAATTGCTTGCGCTTGTTCTCAACAAACACCCAATTTCAGTGTATTTTAGTGCAATCATTTGTTATCTTATAAAAGTAAGAAGTGTTCTACAATTTCCTCACTTTTATTGTTGTGTGTAAACAAACCGCATATGTTTTACAAAAAGAAAATTTTTGTCAAATAAAATAAAAATCATGTTCTACCTTAATTTCTCTGTTTGAGAAAAAGAAACAACAAAACCCCATCAACCTCGAGGTGAGGAATCACGTAACTTAAGAAATGTTCTGATATTAAGATTTACTTGTATTTTAATGGTGCAATGCTTGGCATTAAAGCAACTGTGCACCAGATCATCAATTTGCCAAAAAAAAAGAGAAAATTGTCGGAAACCGACATAAACTTGGTATTAATGTATACAATGCATTGAAATTTACTCACTGAAGTACCACATAGTTTACAATTTATTTAAGTTTAGCAGTTATTTCGAATTTCCCATTTAAAAAGATTACTGGGTTTGTCTACCGAGTAGAATTCATTCCTTATGCGTGATTGGCTAGTCGATGTTATAACGTGATATTACCGAGTTAGTTGTACAGCTTAATTATGTCTCCCGATTAGAGTAATATGTCGTAGCTCAGTGGATACGACGCTAGACTGCAATTTTGGCGACACGGGTTCGAACCCGGTCTCCGACACATTTTCTTTTTTACATTTTGGTACTATTTTTACAATTATGATATCAAAGCGTAACACATTCTATTAATAAATTGTCTTGAGATTGGTTACAAAAAAAATATTTTTTTTGTGCCAATCTGGTGTACAGTCCCTTTAATTTCAATTTAACGGAATTATATAGATTGATGCAAACCTGAAATTTTAGACAAGGATTGCATCATTAAAATTTAAGCAAATCTAAAATACGTCACACGTGTCCAAACAGAAAATAGGATATTCTTTTTTTCACTAAGAACTATTTCCCTATCTTTTCTGTCGAAAAGGTCATTTACTTGTTTTGTTTCATCGGTTGTGGTGGTTGTGACCCATTTGAGAACCCCTTTGATTTACGTGATTTATGACCCTTTATCTTAGTAATCTATTCAACAAAGCACGTACAAATGCAAGTTTGCAATGATAAGAGAAACCGGAAATAAACATAACCAAATGATATTGATATGTATTGCTAAATTGTCGTTCCGCTATATGCAAACAAACGTTGTAATTTTAGATCAACTAGTAATAAAATAAACATAAATCCAACAATCTTAAGTGCAATCAGCAAATCATAGTTGATTTTTGATATAAAGCTGTGGCTTGTGAAGTTTTCCATATGCGTTTTAAGAATACCAAATCGAATTATGTTGTAAATAGTTACGCTTCAGTACCTTAGACATTACATTACGGCTGTTTTACATCTGTTACAGTGTTTTTAAATCACTGGTGATGTTGTATCGTTGTCATCGCCTTTTATGTGACACTTTTGTCTTGTTTCAACGCAAGCCAGCAAATGGTAAGCATACATAAAATAATCTGTTACATGCAATTATGTGAAACACTATCAAATATACATGACTATATAAATAAAACAAGTTTAAGAAAGTGTTTGTGTGAAACCGAGTGCCCTTTGATAACATTTACATGTACGTGCGGTTTGCAGGCTAATGTTATTAAATTAAAGTAGTTTTTATTACATTCTTTCAAATACTTACATTCTGTTATGAAGTTCATGCAAAGTATAGATCGAGATAATACTTGATGTTCATTTTTTGAAATGTTGATAGTAAATGCAAATTATACTGTATTACTGTTTACTGTTTGCAACAATTGACTGTGTGTTGTTTCAACGACCTACTTGTGTAAAAAAACTGCCAAAGAATAAATTAATTATAGGTATTAAAGTAACATCAAACATCTATGACGTAACAATAGGTTAATATTAAATTTACGCGAGAATGTGGTCTTGTGTATTGTGGGGGAAACCGGAGTACACGGAGAAAACCCACTTGTCCAGTTTGGTGACCACCAACTAAACTCACGCGTTAAATCGTGTCAACGAGAGTGATTAATATAATTTTGTAATAACCTGTTTCACAATCGTTGTAAATTAAAAAAAAGTTTAAATTAAATATAAGGTTTAAAACGCTTAAAGGCAGAACGAGGAAAATGTGCCTCGGTATCGCAGTAGGTAGCGCGTTAGTCTCATTAGCAATGAACATATATCAATCTGAAGTTCGTGAGTTCGATCCTCACCCGGGGCATGACTATTTTGTTTGTTTGTTTACAAATTATGGGTAGGTTTTATAATTGATATAATGTAATTTACATGGAAAGACACGGAAGTAAACAATTAATGATTCTCCTGTTTAGATGCACTCAGCTTAGGACTTAACTTCCAATTTAAAATTTCTAAACAATAAGACACGAAAATTAACATACATAAATATGTACTTTGTGTTATTTTCACTTTGGGGCACCATGATTTGTTTCCTTTTATCTTGCATGTCAGACACTCTGACTAAGCATTATCTTATGCAATGCCAAATTTCCTTTTTCATATCATTTCTCATTCAGGTAGTTCGTGCATGTTTTTATAACACTGTTATAGTCCAACAATGACACTTTTAACGGTTGCATACCTTCGGGAACATTGTATTGTACATAGTGATGTTTTAAATATATACTACCAACGACTATATAAGCGTCGTTGAAATAGCTACATCTATCACTGTTGTGAGTCCGGATGGTTCATTCTTTAAACTAATACTCTCCGGATCATACTAATTTAACTCATTTTCGAGTATCGATAATACATTTGTCATTTATTATGTTATATACGATCCTCAGTCCTGATTAAACATTTACCCAAAGGTAAAATAGATTGTTCAGGGGTTATTAGTGTTGACAAAATATTGCGTCACATAGAATTGAAAAGGGAGAACTTGGTAAACTAACCGCAAAAAATCACACTGAGCATAAAAACACACTTAAACCTTGCTCTTGTGTTGAATTTTAGTTCTGCAATTAGTAGCCTAAATGAAAAACAGGCCATGGGGTATGCTCTTATCACGTTGATGAGACAAGTTAGGATATAGTTATCTTCTGGCTTTACATGCTTCTTTGTAGGTATTTTTCCTATAAAGATGATGTTGATTGTTTTGCTGGCTAATGGACTTGTCACTGTAATTTATATTGTATAATTAAACAAGCAGAACGAAAAAAAATGGTGACGATAATGATAATTATGATGATGATGCTTCTGCTGCTGCTGTTGCTGCGGCTGCAGCGCCTGTTGCTGGTTCTGTGGATGCAACTGCTGCTAGTTCTGCTGGTTCTGCTGATAATGATGATGATGATGATGATGATGATGATGATGATGATGATGATGATGATGATGATGATGATGATGATGATGATGATGATGATGGTGATGTAGATGGTGATGATGATGATGATGATGATGATGATGATCATAAGCGCCGTTTAGTGATATTTAAAATGACGTAGAGTCGCCTGTGTGCAAAACATAAAACGTTATGCAAAATATGGAAGTCGGCGAGTATTTTGTACAATATTTCCTTGTAGATTTATTGTGACAATATGTTCTTTTTGTCTGCTGTTTATTGTGCACATATGTGACTTAACGCTGCGACCGCTGCGACCAGTGGTGTTCCAGACGCTACTTAACAATCCAAATCCAGTTATGTTGTAACTAATTTCGCTTCAATTCGGTACCCATGACAATACAAGTGGTAAACATCTGCTTCAGTCCGCTGTGGGTCATTGGTGATGATGTATTGCCGCTGTCTATTTGAAACATATGTTTTGTTACATAGCTTTGAGTTTACTTTGGTTGAGCAACATGTTGTCATACATATACTATTCTGAAACTCGCAGGTATAAAATGATTCAAACCATTGTTAGAAAATAGTTGTTTTATAATAAACCGATGATGGACTTGCCTTTTGAGATTAATATACAAGAACGTGCAGATTTTCGTGCTTTTTACTATTTAATAATTGTGATGATCAGATCATGATTGCTTTCTGGTCTCAAATACATCCAAAGAATGAAAGAGAAAAGCTTATTGACCATCTAAAGGCAAATGAATAGGTAGAAAATGTAGAAAAGACAAGTCAAAGTTATACTAAAATCTGAACAGCGCACTAGGACGTCACAGCATTTTAAAGTCAACCCTTTAACGCTTAAAGCTAGATTTACGTTCAACATTTTATAAACCATGTGCCTCGGTAGCGCAGTAGGTAGCGCGTCAGTCTCATAATCAATTATCACAGAGCGATCTGAAGGTCGTGAGTTCGATCCTCACCCGGGGCATTAATGTTTTGTTTATTTGTTGATAAGTAAGTGTTGCATCCATTATGATAGAAACTACACGGAAAATAAACGATTGCATTGTTTTCAGAAAAGGTTCAATGCCGAGAGAACATTTGTCGAATACACATATTAACCTCTAAATGAAAGAAATATGTGTTTGAATTTTCTCATTAACTACAAATAGTCAATCACAATTTTAGAACTCTATTCACAAAACAAATACTAAATAATAATATCTTCACCACTATGTAGATATATTTCCTATTGGATAAGAGCCGTCACATGCTCGACGTTTAAAATCCATTTACGCGTAATTTTCAAAATCAAGTAAATGGCTGTCATTCCAAATATCGAGCGAAATATAAATACCATCTTACCATCAAACAGGTACGCCTGTTTCACCATGTGAAATAACATTAATAACCATGAGAATCAGATATGTTCAAAAAACCCAAAACAGAAATCCGAACATTCCTGTATAAATATAAAAGTATGAGCTTGGTAGCACATTTCTTGATTGATCCATCAGGGATTCTGTTTGCGTTATAAGCAATATTAGAACCAACACCTAGTATGCCTGTATATTCAACAACGAATACAAGCTCACGACAATGATTACGAACGCTGACTTACCATGCTTCGCTCTTTTCGAAAGTGTTTTTGGTTTTCGACGAAATGCCAATACACTCCAGCTACTGACAGTGTAACTTATATTACATGCATGTTTGTACAACGATACCTGCTCAGTTTTAAAACGATCAGACCAACCATTATATAAGTAAACAAGCATTTTATAATTCCACATTATGGAACCCCCTTGGAACGTCATTTTACTTATCAAATAGTACCGCTAAACGCCGCGATTCAGTTGCAGGCGTATCCGAATTCCATAATAAGAAAAAAATTCTTGTTAATGTCATTTGTGTAGCTTACCGACCAGGTCTAGAAAATGTAATTCGCCGAAACGTTGATTTTGATGTTTTATAATTAGGGCAGCGACAATCGTGTCAGTTTTATTATCAGCGATCAAAGAACGAAGAGAATGCAATCAGCTTGTTCTTTACTTGAGGCTATCTTTTATTTTTGTATAACAACAGCATGACCGATTAAGTAACCGTATTACAGAAACGAGTGTGCTACGGCAGCTCAGTCAGATCACAAAGCAACCTTCGATCTGCCTTCGGTCATTTGGCGCAACATCCTGGCCCAATCTGTATTTGGTTTTTTTGAAATTTTGAAGCACTCTCACACGCAACGTATGGACATGACACTATTTCTCTAGGAATGTTGAAAATAGACATAGGGCAATGTTCATATAATCGTGTTTATATACTGTGTTAGGTAGTGCGTAAACTACGTACTCAGTGACCCTACTCTGTTTATTTTGATGTATGCTATTAAGGATATTCGTTTTACTTTTTACATCCATATACTAAATCTTCCATTCAAACTTGGAGTAAATGATAATATTAAGTCAAATTAACGCAACTTGCCGACTGTCCATCGAAACGTCATTTCCTCAAGAATACCCATCCGATGTATTGCTAGGAAAATATTTGTATCTTTTACCTAATAACGCCTCATATACCGATTTTTTTGCAATGACAGTAAACGCTAGAAATCTGTATGTGCATTGGTATCGCAGTAGGCAGTGCGTCAGTCCAATAATCGATCATTGGAAAGCAACCTGAAGGTCGACAATTCCATTCTTACCCGAGGTATGCTGTTTTTGTTCCTGCTTAAGTTAAGCGAATAAACAGGTTTACTTTTCAAGAATATCATCTTGTTTATATACCACTCTAACCGCTTGTAAAAGAGATGATGCCATTGGGTCTTGTTTTTTGTTTAAATTGAAGTTGTAGTTGATAATACCATTCATCCTTGAATATTGCTGGTAATTTTCCACATTCACCGTATCTCATGTTCTTCGGGTACATTACAATTGACGGATATGACGTTTAAGAAAATAATACTACTAAAGCCGCTAATAGAGAGGATGAAATTATCGCACCTTTAACAAATGTACCAATGGACAGTGTCACGGATAATCTAAATGTGTCATGCACTGTTATAACACTTTCCAGAATAAAGTAATTGAACCTGAACATTGATACTCTCGTCGTCTGCTACATGAATATAGCTAGAACTACGGTGTGTGTGCCTTATCTGCGAGGTATTGATGTCACGTCTGCTCTTTATGGTTCCATTAAACGATACTTAATCCTGATTAAACATCGAAACAAGAGACAAATAGAATGTTAACTGGTAGTAAGTGTAAATCAATTAGATGCCTCACACACCATTTGAATCGGGATTGTTGAACCACCTAAATCACTTTAACGATAAAAACTCAATAAACTGTTATTGTTATCATACATTAAATATAACTGCAATAAGAACCTTGAGCATAGTGCATTTGTTCATATAAGAGCAGACTGTCATAATGGAACAATGGTTTGCTTTCAAGTACAATAGTTTATTGATATATGCTATCTGGTGATTTATAGAGGTATTTGACTGAAATTAAAATTATATGCGCAGTGAAATAAAAAATTGACATATTTTCCCTATTTAACTTCCAAATCACACAAAACCTCTGCGCGCATTTGGCTGGGCCACAATTTAAATTACGTATTTCCGAAACTATGTAACGTTCGCATACAGTTAGGCACGTTAAACTGCTTTGTTTTTATCTGAAAGACTATAATAAACTGTGTTAAACATACATCCTGTTTATGATAAGAATATTATTTGTTTGTTTTAATGTAAGCTTGAAATAAATTTCACCTCGTGAAAACCAATAGTAATTATAGCTTTTGGTGCTGATACGGTTGAAACTTGATACTGATTTTTTTACAAATGGCTTGGTTTCGTCCGTATGATAGATGGCAACTTCTCTATGTACTCGCATGGTAAATGATAGATCGTAGGAAATTTAAAAAAGGTCTTTATATCTGGAAGCAATTCCCCATAGCCCTATCAGTGCGTCTTGTGTCGTCCAATTTATCATTCAATGACATCTGTGATGGTTTCACAGACGCGTCGATACAAACCAATAACAAACCCACTTACGCCGTTGATTTCCCATGACAGTTTCAAGTGCGTTGATTAGTTTTCAAGGTTGGACTGATAAAATGTCACCAAATAGATATATTTCCGGGAGATCTTTTAAACATTTGATGTTTATTGTATAAGCTTTTAGATCATCGTTGGTCATTCTATTTTTTCGCATTATATTTACAATATTATTGTTTCTTTGCCTGTTTTGGGTGTCGGTCAAGTGTTTTGATCTGAATGGTTTTTGAATGTTGTTACCTCATACAACTGCCATTTACAATTCTTATTAAGTTGTTCATTTTTGACGTGGACTCAAATACTTTGTGATGATAATATAATGAATTAAACTTCTGTTTTAATGATACAGCTAGAAAAAAGGCTAAATGCTTCAAACTTTTGGACATTTCCTGTGTGTTTTCCATCAATAAAATGAAAAACCCAAAGTGCTCAACGTTATTTGCTTTAAATGCACACGTGCTATTTTAAAAAAAAGAACTGCTAGATCGCTAGAAACTTGCAACGGTTATAATGAAAATGCTATTTAAAAAAAACACATCATTTTTAAGCTGAAAAATGGTTCATGTGTATTTGGCATAATTAAAAACAACGTCTTCCAACGTAATTGGGTTGCCCCATCTTTCTTTAAAAAACTACATCAAGTATAATTAATGTACCTGAATAAGATATCGCACATTTAAAGAACAGATTCTGACGATTTTGTGATATGTATTAACATAATTGTGACCAATTTTAAATATTTCTGCGTATACTTTTGGTTGCCTTCGTATGCGCACGTTTTGTTCCGCCGCAATGAACTATATCCTTACAGAAGCGATCCCGTTGACAATTATTACAGAATAATTTCAGACAGTCAATATAATGTCTGCAATTTTGAGTCACAGCGCATGAGTGAATTGATAAAAAGTTGACGCGACAATTCACCATATGATATTAAGATATTCGCCGTATGATATTTCCGTCTCGTTGTTTCAATATATGGTTTATGTTTAACTTTTTTACTACTGAGCATGTTTCTGTTGCTTTTTGCATAAAAATAGAACCAATTAATAATAAAGACTTTTGAAAAATAAACAATGTAAAGATGTCAATATAAAATTTATTAATATAAATTTCGGTATCTTAAATCGTGATTCGATTTTGGATTTAGAGGAAGATATAAACTTATTGTCTGAGTTCCACTACAGAGACAGGTAATATAAGGCGAAGACTCTCAACACATTTTATGTAACATTAATGCAACGCCCAAAAGACAAACAATGCGTACAAAATACAAAACATGCATATTAACACTTTGGGCGTGTTTGAATGGTTGGCGCCGGCAATTTGGGCAACTCAAAGTAAGTTCTTACTAAATGAAACTTGACGGTTCAAAGGCTGTGCCATTTTTCCATGTATGCGCTCAGCCTATATATTTTTTTTAAAGGTGTTAATATGTAGAATACCTAGAAACGCTAACAGATTATGCCGCTCCGTATCATGCAGCGTTCAACCTTTTATGTACGCCACATAAAAACAGAAATTAAATAAAAATGAATTGATTCTTCATTATCATTTCATTAAACGTAAAGAGAAAATATATATATGTTAAATTGTTAAATCAACTTTAAAAAAAAAAGTTGTTTTGGATATTTTTATAGAAATGTAAAGCATTCTTATAAAATCAATATCATAGTGCAAAGAAGAAAGATTAGCATCCTGTTAATCACAATGTCATGATATTGTTTTGCATTTCATTTATCAATTTTAGACCATTATCAGTGAAATGAAAATAATTTTGGAAGTTTTTTTTTCAAATCGTGAAATAACAGTTTGATATTTTTTTTTACTATTTTGAAATTTTAACCCCGATTCAACCCCGATTTCTCCTCATTAGCGCGCATTGGGCTAGGACAAAATTTCAACGACGTCAATTCCGGCCTACATAAAATAGAATTTGTTTGATCAATGTAATACAGAAATACATTTCACCTCGTGGTCTTCAAAAGTATATAAAGCTTCCGGGGTCCATTCGGTTCTAACTTGATTCTTAATTCTATCAAATTGCTTTGCTTTGTCCATATTGAAAGATTTTGAGATATATACTTATTTTGTTTAATCATTGACAAGGACACATACTAGCGGAACAGCTAATCTGAAACCATTGGATGATTTTATTCTGTTTATCTGATTCATTTAACACATAGACGCAAGTGCATATAAACTGTTATTCCTACGAAACATGTGCCAATTTATAGAATAAAGTTCAATTAAACAGATGCTATATTAAACGGTATTGTTTTGCGTAAGTACATAATAGTTTACAATGCTGTTCAATTGTTGAATAAAATATAAAACTATCACAATTGGTACAGATAATGATAATACTGACATGAATCTTAAGCCCAAAAGACAACCAATGCGTAAATGAGTAACAAAACAAGCAAATTAACAACTTTGATGTGTTTGCGTGTTTGGCGCCGTCAACTCGGTTTAAATCACAGAGTACATCAGTCAGTAACATGTAAACTGAGTTTGTAAAATGCACCTTTAAAAATAATAAAACCTAATTTGCTGTATACATAAAGAAAATTAATCAAATCGTGATATCTTTCTCTTCCAATATAAAGATATTTTACAACGGCAAAGGACAACCACTGTAAAAATACATACTGTGAGACAAATTAGAGGAGAAATGTCGTAGGAAAACATGAAAACAAGCATATGCTATCGAGCCTGAAAATCCGAGCACTATTTATTCTTAGACACACAAGAGGTATAATTATTTTAGGCAGAGCTATGATACATATGTTCATTGTCACTGTCAACGAGTGTACAAGATTCATTTGCATGTCTTAAACGGTCAATAGAAACAGTTAAAGTTGCTAAGCAGAGACGCCGACAACGTTGCCACCAAAGCTTTAACGATGCCTCGATGCAGATCCCAGATGAGCTAACGTTTAGAGCCGCTATGTGTACTGCAATTTTCAATATTTCATGTACGCTACACAAAACAGGAAATACAATCAAAATGATCTTTGACTCTGCATCATCATTCCATAAAATGTAAAGAAATATTAAAGATCTACTAAATGGGAAAACTGAGATTCAACTTTAAACAAAAGCTTTTTGAATATGTTATATTCATGTAAACCATTTCTATCAAAGCAATATAATAATGCACAGAAGAAATATAAACATCCTGAGAATCATACTTATCAATTTCAGGATTTATCAGTGAAATCAAAACGATATTTCATTTTCTTACAAAAACAGTCATTTAAGTCAAATTAGTTTAACGTAATAAATCATTAAATTGTGTGCATTGATCTCAAATTTGTACTTTTAACATTATCGATGCACTTTTATACAGAATTTTATTCATACCAATAGGTCTGGAATATATGTCAATTTTCAGAATGATATTCAATTAAACAGTTGAGTTTATTGTACCGAAACACAATTATTTTATTCCGCTAGTATATAATGGATAATAATGTAGAAAACTGTTTAAATATACAGCTATCACGAATGGTATATACATATTACGTTTTGTGACAAACGGACATTGAAGTTGCAGATGCACATGGTAAATGACATATCTTAGGAATCATATTAATGTCATTATGTCTGGAAGTAGTTCCTCATAGCCATATAAATGCGTCATTTGTCGACCAATTTCTTCTCCGATGATATTTGCAATGGTTTCACAGAGGAGATTAAACAAAAACAAACCGTCTTACGCCGTTAATTTCCTATGAATGTCTAGAAGTACGTTGATTACCATTCAATATTTTCCTTCAGTCGGTAAATATACGAGGATATACATTTCCAGAGATATTTCGTATTTACAACACATACGTTAATCCTTATATTTGAGTATGGTGGTGGTATATGTTTTGCATCAAATGGTACTTATTTGCATCAAGAACACTACAATATGTGTGGATCTGTTTTCGTTATGTCTGTATCATACGGCAAAGGGATTGGGGCCTTTAATTACTTTAAAAGAATGACAACAAGAAACATGTATTCCTACCAGTGTTAGATAAATGAAATAGATAGGGTAGCTTCTGGAAATACGGTATGTGTTCACAGAAATATCTATTCGTACACACAGATAACACATTCAAGGCCATTTTGTCTGGAAAAAGTTCACCAACTCCCTATTAGTGCGTCATTTGTTGTCCAATTTATCTTCCGATGACATTTGTAATGGTTTTCACAGATGAGTCGATACAAAACAACAACTAAATTAACCTTTTTAGGCCGTCGATTTCCCATGACATTCTATGAGTGCTTTGATTAACACTCAAGGTTAAACTGACAAATTGTCAACAAAGAGATATATGCTAGACAATTTTCTTTTTTAAACAGTGAATTGATATATTATGACAAACAATTAAAACATCATTGGTGGGTTTTAATTTCCTAATTCTGAATTGTCGTTCGTTAAGTAAACTGTCATTGTAGTTTCCTTTCTAAATACATTTGGAATATAAGTGCGATTTTGCCGTTTTAATGTATCCGTTGATCGTGTTGATGTGTTGTTAATTTGTTGAAATTGTCTGTGGTAATATGAATATTAGTTTTAAGATACTGCTATATAGGCTTTGTGAATTGATTTCCTTGGTATTAAGATTATTTTAACAAGAAAAAGCTAAGATAGAGCATTCGATATAAATTGGTGTTGAAATATGTAGTACACAGCAATTCTTTAGCATCTTTTTTACAGTGTTATTTCAGTAGAGTTTCTTGTTAAAAACGGCATGATTTTAGCGTGTTGTGATTAATATACAAAGATTTTACTCTTAATAAAAATGTTCCGAAAAGTAAACGCAGCCAAGATTTTGATATAAAATAATTTAATATCGCATTAGATTTGAATCGCGAATTTTTTATTGATTTAGAAAGGGATTACATATTGTTTTAAATTCCACTACAGATACTAGCACTATTAGGCAAATACACTCAACACTTTTTATGCAATAAAATGTTAAGGCCTGGTTTAAGGAATGTTTGGCATGATATTCCCCTGCTTTGCATCACCTGCTTATTGCACTTTAGTCACTTTAGGGGCCAATTTCTTGTGTATTCGTTTATTGGCTCAGGGCCAATTAGGGTTCATTTTTATAATAAAACAGTTCAAACTGCACAGCAGGATACTCAGATTGTAGATCTGATAAGACAATTAGGCAATAAGATTAAGATCAATTAACAGAGGTTGTGTACAAATACACGTTTAAACGTTTAAAGGCTTAAACTAGGCCTTAAAGCCCCCAACATGCATACAAACAATTTGGGCGTGTTTGTGCGGTTGGCGCGGGCAGTTCAGTTTAGCTATATGCCAGTTCCTTCATGGTGTTACCCCACTATGCAAAGGCGATGACCCCAATATCTAATATTTTGTGGTAGCGTTGTGTCTCTTGATTGGTGTTTGTTTAACCGTTCCACTAGATCCTTGTTAAATGTACTTTTCATTTTTAATGAGATATTACCGCACATGTTTTGCTTGTAATATATATTTCTCGTCTTTAACGTGGTAGAACTGCTAAAGGCGTAAACTGTTTCTAGACAAATTGAATTACGCAAAACTGAATTCCGTGCACTATCAAGCCTGTAGCAGACGATAGCTTGTAAACCTTATTAGTTAAATGACCTTTTAAATGCTAATAACACGTCATCCAGCACGGTGTATTTAACATCTGTCTGTATAGATAAAGAAAAATTCACTAGCTATGATATATTGCTCTGAACAGTGTTGAGACATTTTACAACGATAAAGAACAGTCACTGTAAAAAGCATCATGTGAGACAAAACAGAGAAGACTGTACTTTGACCAGTCCAATTGCGTTCATATCACCGATAATGACATAAAGCCATATTATACCTAGAAGGGAGCATAAAGTATTTAGAAAGAAATGAATTTGATTACACAAAATTACAAGTAAGTCATCAACTGAAAAATATTTTTCGAACATGTATAAACACGAAAGTCAAATGATATTGTAATAATTTTGATAAATTGCAATATATCTCTCTCAGTTTATCCTTTATATGTTAATAATATTAGTACTTCACTGCACAGTATAGTTGTTAATAAATGTATATGCAAATATAATACAAAAAACAATTCAGTTTAAATATACTGTTCTATTTCGTTTTCTTCTCACCAAAAAACAAAACAGAAACTCTTTCAACATGTTAAAAAATGTGTTTTTTCACATTTCTATTAAATTAAAGGGATATATAACAAAATCTCGAAACCTTTGAGCATTATCATGTTAACAATTACGCGAAACCGCGTGGATAGATTAACTGTATAATGTCTGGATTTTGTATACTTAAGTGCAACATGACCGGAAGTAAAGATATGTTCGAGTTATTTGTTCGAGCACGCATAGTTGAATTAATCTCCGAACCATTTACTGCGCATAATAATTGTAGTACCTTTGATCTGAATTACAAAAGTGAAATAGACATTTTGAAATATATACTTTTTTCACGAAATATATATAAACTCAAAATTATCAAAATTTAAAAGCCAAATTACACCCTCACAAAAATAATATTTTTCTCTACACATTGTCACTGTTATTTGAGCGTATTGTAAAACATGGTTCATAAAATGCGGAAAGATGTTTAACAAGATATGTTGGCTATTCTTGTTATTTTTTTTTGTGTTTGTTTATTCAAAACAGTATTTTGAAATTGTGATGAAATTATTCCCCACCATTACAATTTGTTATACACAATCTATTATCTACATCTGTCTATGACTTTTTGATGAATAAATGTTTTGTTCAGATATGCTCTACGGGCATTTCAAAACATCACGGGTAAAAGGAACACAACCACTCCTGGCAAAGATCTCATTTACATCCAGCTTGATAATCGTTGACCAACGAGAATTTTGACGCCCTCACTCTAAATATGAACAACTTTCAGTGCTTTGTAATCATATTGTAAAATATACCCTGCATGGTCAAACAATGCCTCATTCATTTTAATCCTAGTATCCATTTTCGACTAGCCCCCTAAATAACCCCTTGATATTTATAAACGCATAGAAGTGTGCTACCATTTGCTCTTTTTTATTGTGATATGTAACCAAACTGCATATATTAAACAATAACAAATTATGTGTCAGATAAAATGAAAACAACTTTTAAAGTATCACTTTCTTCTTAAAATGTAATGTTTGAAAAAATCAGCTAAGCAATCAATTAAAGAAAGCATGTATACAAGCGCTTTGCACTGAGGAAGTAGAAAAGATCTCCAGCTCTCCTAAATAATATGAACTCGATAACCAAATTATGGAATAAGACATAAACAACACAAAATAAAATGATAGTCTTGTGTATTGCTGATTTTTCGTGCTACTATATTAATACAAACGTAAAAAATAAGTAAACCTATTAACAAAATACATTTGAATCCAGCAATCATAAGCCACAATCTGCACAATCATAGTTAATGTTAGCATGAACAATACCTGACTGGTCACAAACAGGTTTCTTTATGTCTATTTCAAAAAATATTAAATCAATCGCTCCACTATCTGAAAAGTCTTGAATGGTCTCGGACCACCAAACAAACAAGCCATAATCAAGCCACAAAATAAAGATATCATCAAACTATCATATCATCCAGGACTATGTATAAGATACACAATTTTAAAAAGACTTTAGGGATCATTGGTTTCGATCTCTTTACAAAATGTGATGTATATTTAGTTAACCTTTCATTGGCAAACTCTTTGGTTCGTTGACACTACTTATTTTATATCTAATGACCTCAAAATTTGAGAGTATTAATAAAATGTTTCTGTCGATATTAGCAAAAACTATAAAAGCAATACATATTTCAAACATCAAAAAAACTGGAACTAAGTCCTCATAATACTTTCAAGTTTCTTTCATTGGAGCTGCTGATATCCAATCTCAGCTATTTTAATTCCATATCTGTATGAATAAAACAGACATACACAACGAGGCAACACACTACATAATTTAAAAGATAAAACATTATGAACACAAATATATGGCGCTGATTTCAAAACCTTCATTAGACACATCACACTGTCCGCCATCTTATTTATCTAGAATATCAGCAATCATTTTCTCCCTCGAAGAAATATTCTCGGCCTTTATCTTAGATTCAAATTAACAAATATTCCCTTAAACAATCATGTATGAAGGACCGTCTAGCTTCCCCATACTATATACAGACTGCCTGATGGTTACTTGAATGTCTTCTTCTCAAATGACTATAATTCGAAAACAACTTTAGAAGTCCACTATGGATTTTCCTTTCTCAAAATAACAACCACAAAAAATGGCATGAAAATAACTACCTTTCCATTTCTAAAAACATAAAAACAACATTGAAAATATAAAGAATCACCCTTTGATAAATATTCTGAAATATTACAAATAAATATTCCTGCGATCGAGATATCTAATGGCTATGGAACGAAAAAAATAACCAATATCATGTCGTGGTGTCTCGGAGATTTGTCGCGTCGTTTTCCTGTTATGGAAGGATGTTTGAATAAAATATAAATATCTGTTATTTCCCCATCGATAGTCGAAAATGGCTCGGTGTGCAGTGTTAACGTTAGAAAGGATTCCGTGGCTAGGAATTGCCTAAGAACGTTTATATTCTTGAATCGGTATATAAGTATTTATATCGTTTTAAAATTGAATACCAAAAGATCGCTAACGAATCAAATACGCAAGTAACTAAGAGGTGATAACACATCGCAATGCATCAGCTAAATCACAATAACAATAAAAACGTGGCCATGGAGTTTAAGAGACTCGATAGCAAAGCACTGATGAGTTTTAACCAAAGATGTGCGAATGTTAAAAATCCGACATATGTGGACTTCAAACTGAAGAAAATTAGGGATCCTCAGTTTGTCATCATCAGAAATAAATACACCAAGGAAGTTGTTGACCTTGAGGTATGACGTTTTGATTTATAAGTTGTTATATATATATATATAACAAATGTTGCTTATATATATATATATATATATATATATATATATATATATATATATATATATATATATATATATATATATATATATATATATATATATATATATATATATATATATATATATATATATACAGTGGCAAAATAAAAAGATATTTCAACACGAAGTAAATTCATCAATCTTGCCTTGTATATTTTAGTAATTTGTAGCTAAAGATTATGGCTGGTTAAAGCAACATTTGTTTCAAAATAACATCTTTAAGGTACACTTAATAAAGGCATGATAAAAATAATGGATTTTCTGAGGTAGAAATACATTAACGATATACTATTGCCCTACGCATAGTAGAAATTAATCTTGATAAAATTAAGAAGAAAGCTTGTTAGCCTATACTAAAAAAATATGTTTCGCTTCAGTCACTCTTTCAAGCTGCTTGTAATTGTGTAAACGTAGTTTGTAATGATCATGATTGTAGTTTTATATATGTGAAGGCTATTTTGTCATCGAGTAAATGGCAAATTATCATAAGATCACCAAATTCAGTTGAATGCTCAGCTTTTGCAAGAAATCGAATTAAGATGTTAACTCGTATATTCAAATACACTTAGGACCATGACATAAAGTCAATTCCGTGCAAATAAGCTGATATTTGTAGCAAGTGTCTGAGCAGCTTAAGGCGTTCTCATTAACTTCCTTGAAACAAATATCACCTTTAACTGATGTTTTACACGTCCTTTGCATAACATTGACTATATTGGTCGCCTGAAAATGATGAGACAGCCACTTATTGATCATATTTGGAATAATGCCAAAAATAAGGCACTTGTAAAATGGGATTTATAATAAAACATAAAGTGTTCTATAGCAAGTTTTGAAAGAGCGATGAATAAGCCTTTTCAGTATATTATATTGTTATAAGTTTCTCTGTTTCAAAAATGACATAGCATCTTAAAACGGTTCACCCTTGTTTTGGAATGTATATTATTGTAATTTGATAAATAATAAACAATCAAATCATACACAATTACCGTCTTGGTTTTACTCTGCCAACTGTGCCAGATACATAGCTGAAGAAATACACGGTTGTAACATAGTGAGCTTTCTCATTAACTTTGTCAATACATCATATTTCTTAACGAAAGTGTAATTTCTATTATCAATAACATGTGTTAAATATTTCACTCGCGACATGACTTTTTTTACTAGTAATTGACCAAATAGATGTATTTTAGTGCGAGATAGAACAAAATATTTGTTTGTCTCAATGTAATATCAAAATATTTTTCATCGAGGTATCACGAAGTATATGTACATTTGGGACTCACGATATAGAATTTATGGCAATATTTTATATATATATATATAAATATATATATATATATATATATATATATATATATATATATATATATATATATATATATATTAGAAATGCGCTTCAAATTGAATGCGAATGAAACGTTTTCATTGTATAGACGTCGTTGAAATTGCGTCTACTATACGCTTTTTTTCTGTTTTTATTTGGACCTAGGGCCGGGGACATTTCAGAACATTCATTTTTTTAAATTTTGCGTAAATCAAATATTTTAAATTTTGCTGAAACGTTTTAACCCAGCGATTTTAGGGAGTAATTAATCCAATTCATCCATGGCTATGGCCTGGTAAAATCCGAATGAGCAAATATTCACTCGATTCGAATTCAACATAGTGGAACAAAACAGAGTACTATCAACCCTATTTTAAACCAATAGAAAGTATAACATTACAACCTTTACCGTTTCCTATCAGACACAGTTTCCTCTTCAGTGTTTAAAGCATATCTCGAAACAAAATAGGTTGACAATACGACATCAACAAAAATCTGTAAAGTCTTGTGAAGTGCACCTGACGGTGTGAGTTTTGGAATTAAACAAATTATAATGAGAAAATATTGATTTGTCTGAAACATTTTTGTTTATTAAGCTGCCAAGTATTTCCAACGGTGTGCCTACACAGTGCATTTTATTACGTCTGTGCATGATTGCATGAATTGTTATAAACTTTTAGCTGCTATACTTGACATCTAGTGAAGATTTTATATTCGTACAGTTTGGCATATGGGCTTGCACGATATAATGCGTAGAATGTGTAATTATATTTCAGAATATCGATACAATGCCTTTATAGTTTATTTGTTCGATGATAATTAACATGGAATCTGATTCATCAAGATGAATTATATACAGTACGAAACCCCGTGAACTGAACTTAATTGTTGTAATACTGATAGCTAGGTGTGTGCTGTACTTTTATTGCGAGTCCTTTGTCTGAGGTCAAGTCAAGCTTCTAAGAATCCTCGTTCGATTATATAAGGAGTTCAAGACAAATCTATAATACCATTCAAAATCCTTTTGTTTGACATTCGGTCAGGCTTGTGTTAGCCAAAAATGGTTTCGTAAACTCTTCAGCCAAGTTTTACCAAGTTTATTATGTGTTATAATGTAGGTTTTCAAAGGGCAGTAAGCCATGTCCCTGTTTAGCAAAATTGAAATAATATTATTGGTATAATGGAGGCACGAAAAAAGATTGTGAACAAGACTTAACTGTATGCTATTAGAATAATGTAATCGTCTTTTTTACACAGGCTTAGCTAGACTCCAAGGACAAAAGCAAATCAGTGATCAAAGTACGGGCTTCTTGTTTACGGCAGAACCACATACATTTACGACAGCTGTAAAGTCAATACATTACTCAGGCAGACATACTTCCTTGAACAAACATGGCATTTTATTCATAGAAGTACAATTATATGGCGATTATACCATTACCCTTTAAATGAGTTAATGATAAAAGAGATCATCAATACAAACGGATAGTTCCAGCTGAGATGTACCAGTTGAAAACATTATGTCCACTGGAACTAATTACTCCACTTATTCGAAGAAAGGCTTTATGGCAGCGCACTGGAACATTGGTTTTAAATGTTACACGAATGGAAATCCGGTGGCAGTAATTAAGAGATAACAGGCTGAATATGCAAGGGAGATATAAAAATATCGAAATTCTTTTAAAGATCAAGAGAGCTCAATATAGGTCAATGCAAAACAATCTCGTTTTAAATCTTAATGCATTGTCAAGTAAAACGTTTTTGCTTTTAAAGTTGAAATTAAAGAAAAACGTATGATTTGTGTACGGAGTAAAAAGATGAGCGTAATTTTGACGCCTTTTTAAATTGGAGTGTTTTACCAGGCAGCTATTAAAAGCAATTTATAAAGACTCATTGTTTTTTACATGTTCAAAAAGCAAACGCTTATTGTTTTGATTACTCAGGTGGTAAAGTTAATAAGATAACCATGCATTGAAAATGGCATTACCTTAACTTATAAAATGTGCCTTTGAAACTCTTAAATAAATAAATAAATAAATAAATAAATAAATAAATAAATATTATTGAATTACCTGCATTGTGTATGTTGTAATATAAACCACGCGTGCTCCATACAAAACCATCGTATATTAACAAAAGCATTATTTCTCAAACATCTAAAGACTACCATAATTCGAAAATATATATATTAGTCCCGTCTTCCGAATGTAACGTCAAGTCATGTAAATGGCAGTGTAATTGTTGGCGATGTTTTATAGTTATGGCTGTTGAAAAGGAAGTAATAGTACTCTTGGTAGAAATTCAACGTCGATTCTTTTGCGAAGTTCTTGTCTTAAAAATACTAAAGCATGATTAACCCATCCATTTATGTGAATGAAGGTTGAACTATATTCCTTGTTCCTTATATCGGTTAGACGAAAAGTAATTAGTGTGTGTTTCAAATTATCTACACCGTTTTCTGTTGTTTTTATTGTTTCCTTTTAAACATCATCATTATTGGCAAATGGCTTACAACTCTCATCATGCATTTTATGGCAAAAATAATAATGGCTATGCCACAGTGCAGCAGTTCTCTAACAATTGACATAACGAATTCGCATCTGTTACTGATATAATACAGGGAGGAAATCCGCTTCAAAATATATTAGAATAGAACAAACGGAATCAGTCAGTAAATATCTAACCGTAGAATCGACAAAGTCAGGCTTAGTCCTTCAGATTTTTTGTGGAGCAAGGTCTATATTAATACGGTTAACACTGCAGGGACAACCACAGTAGCCAAATGGTTCAGGTGTACTTTGTTTAGAGACACATATTAAAGGCATGTAACAGACGCTAACCAAAAACGCACAACGTACCAAACCAAAAAAAAAGTTAAATGCATATATATCGCCGCTCAGCGAAACGATAGGATGTATAATAATATGAAAACAGCTTTTCATGTTTTCTACAATCGGAAAACAGACTAGCTATGCTTATTTTTATAAAATTATGTATGCAGTGGATATACTATACGCATATCTTATGCGGAAAGCATAGAATCTCACAATGTCATCATTAATTGTAAAACATATTATTTAACTATTTTTTAGATTATACAAATATTGGCTTATTTTGTTTGCTTCAATATATATAGTTCATAAACATATAACCTCAAATGGATTTACAATAAAATTCATATTCATTATTAAGCTATTCACTGATGACGTTGCATCATCTGATGTATACATGTACGTTTATTTTGTTTGTTTTGTTCTTCGAAACAACCATAATATTTTAAAGTAATCACAAGCATAGCGATTTATTCATATTTTCGTTTATCCGTAAATTTCAATGGCCAATGAAAGTCAATTAAAAATGATACGAATAAAGCGTTGCTCTAGTTTTAAGCTCATACATTTAAGTTATAAATAGTAGTGCCATTTCTGAAACATAAGCATTAAACACTTTGAACATCGGTAACAATTGTAAATATTGTGTGTAGGTGTAATTCGCTGACTTAATATGTTCTTACACACTGCGAATATGTGTGATTTTTTTGCTATTTGGAGACCAGAGTTGCCATTGGGTGTCAGTATATTGGCTTGCAAGGCTAAGAAAGGGAGGCATACACAATGCCAAATGTAGGGAAATTATGTGCATAATTAATGTAGACAGGTTAAAAATGGAACCAAAAGATACTTATAAATGTGTACCTTATTCTCAATGATATCAGGTAATTGCATTATAATATCATTTAAGGGAACCTAATTCATTCTAAAAATACAGTCTAAAACTGAAAAATCCGTTTCTTTTGATAATAAGAGTAAACTCGGAGGTCACGTCGTGTTATCAGCACTGTATTTTTGAATAGCAATAATTGAATTGATTAACAATACAAATGTAATTATAAAGAAAAAAAGCACGTAATGGAAATGTATGTGAAAATTTCTCAGTATGAAATTTCAAACTCATTACGAGTTTAACAGATAATATTAGTAATACAAAATTGACGAATGTCATCTGTTTGTTTTTTGTTATTGTTTTTTTTTTTGGATACCACATTGAAACATAATATAATACAATGGAAACAACAGGGTTGAACTCTTCTTGCTGTAGTTATGTATAACTATCATAAGAACAGTTACAAGAAATGAAATACACAAGCAGGTCCCAAAATCACGAAACTTCTCAAGTCAAATCGCGATCTCAGAAATAGATCGTATAAATAGTACTTACTAAAAAAATACATACTACTTTTTGCAAAAATTGATGATACTTCTGGAAACAATAGATAATACTTCATGCAATAATAGATAATACGTTTGGCAAAAAAAAAATCTTTTCTAAACAATCATCGCTCAGGAGTTGCATCGATGAATCAAAATGTTAAAGATGATGCATAACGTTCAATACAAACATTTTAGTTTCTTCATATCTTTCACACGGCCTTTTATGAAACACGCATTGTCACTTTTGCTGCCGTTTTTCGAAATAATCAACAGTTGTGCAAGCGCATAAGAAAGTTTTTTGCAATGGCATAACAATTTGATATAATTTATGCCATAGAATGATGTTCAACAATTTTGAGGGATTGTCGCGTCGACTTCTTTGCTAACTGGGGAGATATGATATTTCTGTGATATAGTGTCAAGATTGTTTCATTGATATTACATAGAGGCTAAAAGTACATAGATGGGCAAGCTGTCAAGGGTTTTACCACCTGAAATAAATTTGTATGTACTCGATAGAGAACAGCAGGACAAATGCTCAATAGACAGGGTTTCATCTATAAGTGCTCACGTATGTGATTTGTTGTTGGTGTTTGTATTTGTGTATGAGATGTTAGTATAAATATGCATATACTTCACTGTCGTTTGGGACTTTCCGTTTTGCCCGTGAATAGGTTGTTGTTGTTGTTGTTTTTGTTTAATTTTACGACAAACGAGCTTGTTGCTGTTATTTCGCATGATATTATTCAAATAGGAATGGATTCCGTGACTACGAATGATAAAACGTATTTAAGGCCAAAAAAAAAATATGTTTGTTTAGGGTAATCTTCCTAAAATTTCTAGGTAGGGTAGGGATTTTTTTTTACTTTTTTTATTTTTGTTCAAAATCTGTCGTAAGTTCAGAGTGTTTCCTTACACATGGCAGTCTTTCCTACATTACTGTCATTGCCTGACTTTTTTATCATATAAACAATAATTCTGATTAAAATATGCATTTATCCGCCCTTCGTAACTCTCTATTCGCTAACGAATATTTTTTTTGCTCATAAACGGAAAAAAATAGTTAGGGTCGGCGCATTTTTATAGGTAGGGTCGGGTTACCCGAAACAGACACATTTTTTTTTTTTTTTAGGCCTAATCAGGATTCGTAATACAGGTCATTAAAAATATTCATATAATAACGCTACAAGGTCAAGACCTTATTATATAATCGAATAAATAATATGAATGATGCCTAGCAACGTATCAGTCACATTACAACCACAACAGAGAATGTGAACATGGACTTCAAAGGACTTGAAAGCAAAGGACTGAGGAGTTTTTACCAACGGTGTGCGAATGTGAAGAAACCAACTCTTGTGGAATTACAGCTGTCAAAGATAAGGAATACTCAGTTAGTCATTGTCAGGAATAAATACACCAAGGAAATTGTCGACCTGGAGGTATGGCTCATTTTTTCAAGAATAGATATAAACAAACATTTAATGTATTTAAGCACAAAATTCTTGAATATGAGCAATACATTTTATCATAAACTATTATATCTCATAGATGTTAAAATCATACATGCCTATAGGTATTGCTTGTGAAGTAAAGACTCAAAAATGAGTACATAATTATGTTTTTCTTACTTAGAATTGGAACTTAGAATGGGTATTTTCTGTTATATAGCAATTCAAAACCCTACAAAAAATGCTATTTAAGTTATCAGGTCCTTTTATGTGATACCGTATTTAGAATAAATATATACACATGTATAACTTATAAAATGTTTGAGTGATGAACCTTCAATTACATTCTAATTAATGTTTTGATGGAAAATATTAATAACTCATAACAATAAAGTAACTGTGTATTTAATAGCACACATATTAATTGCCTGGTGGGTCCTCAAGGGATTTACATGACTCTATAATAGAATGGAGGTTATAGGAGGCAATGAAGAGAGGAATAATTACAATGAAAGAAATAGTAAATATATTGTGAGATTATGCTTAAAGTTTGTCGAGAGTTATTGCCTTGTTCATATAACTATTATTTACTAAAACGGTCATTTTGGTGGCCATCTTTGATCATGTCACATTAAGATATATTTTAGAAAAGAATTTTGAAGGCTATCAGGAATTTTCTTCGAAATGAAGCAACAGAATATTTTGCGAAGTTTATAATTAAATAATCATCAGCTTGAATAGTGCGAATCGCATAGAGGGGATATAAATGGTGACAAAGAGACATTAAAACGAAAAGTAGTTAATTTTGCAGACATATAAATTCATTCTGGAAGAATTATCATAAACAAGCGGAATACACAGTATGAACCAAGCATCGATAAGACTAACAGTATTAATAGGAAACATAGGTTTAAAGGGGCTTTACTTATACCATGGATCAAATAAGTTGACATTAAATTTAGATGAACCAGGGTGTTTCAATACATATTTTTAACATTACAAATAGGCAATTTGAAAAAAATCCCATACCGCATCCGAAGTCTCTGATATGGATTTGATTAAGTCGCAGTGCTTTAATCATGTGCGTCATGTGTTTTCACAGTTTGTTATCTCGTATGTTAATTGTTTGTTCTAAAACAATGATTTCTCAGACATTATTGAATATCATGACACTGTTGTGTCTGTAATTGTTACCATTTCTGTTCAATGGTACTTTCATTAACACATAGCAAACACGCATATGACAATCATATAATGACAGATCAGAACAAATTCGTGACTCAGACTCTGTAAAGCACAAAAGGTTATCATTAACAATCTGAATTAAATATTGAATGATTTATCTTGAATCATTTAAGTCGTTAACTTTTCGTTACTTTTATAGTAAACAATATTTAGATTAAAAAGAGATGGCCTTACAGTTGATGTGGACTTAAATCAATTAATAGTTTTACGATTAAATACTGATTGTAATATAATGTACTTAACTTGCTCAAAGGCTAGTGTGATTCGACCATTTTCAAGCTTTTAACAGACAGCAGCATACAAACGTAATGTTTGGATTGAAAACGTCAGGCATTAAATGCGGCCGACAAAGGGTGGTATTCAATCTGTAACTAAAGTCAATTTATTAACTTCATTCACTGTATGGACTGGTTATTTATAGGACACAATCCGATACGCTTCATCAATATTTGATCCAATTAAGACCAATAGCGAATACCACCTCAGTATTTTATTCGTTTGATTATCTTTATTAACCCTGGGTAGCTTTATCTGACAATTAAAATTGCATATAAACAAGGGTCAATCTCTTTATGGTGAATCACAGTTTTTGATTTAAGAAATAAGATGGCCGTGGTATGAACGGGATGTTAAGTCACCTTTTAACTAATTTGCTCACTATCGCTTTTATTTGAAAATTTATATGAAGATGCCATAATACTATGTTTGATTGATAGTCTTAGGTATTTGGACACACACAAATGAATCGACTTTTAAAATACTATTTTCATTTAAAGATGTGCCAAAGCAATGAATTATCATTGGTTAACGGTATTTACAAACAAACATAATTGCGATCAAGAGAGCTCATGGCATAAGTACAAACTTATAAAACACCAAATATCATGCTGTGATGATTAACATATCTCCGAGATTTGTCGCGTCATTTTCCTTGTAATATAGGAAAGATGTATGAATAAAATATTAATATTTGTGATTTCCACGTCTAGAGTCGAGCATAATTACACATATTTGTGTGACTCATCGATTTGCAGAGGGCATACGTTTAATTTTCAAATTACAGTACAGACAGTTAAACAGAAAACATACCTCAGGGTATAGTGTTAATAAAGGAAATGATTCCGTGGCTATGAATTGCCGGAACGATTATATTCTTTGATCGTTATAAGGTGTATATATCGTTTTGTAATTCAATGATAAAAATCACAAACAATCAAATAACTAAGAGAATATTACTTGATATGTATCAGCTTAATCACAATAACAATAAAAACGTGGCCATGGAGTTCAAGAGACTCGATAGCAAAGCACTGATGAGTTTTAACCAAAGATGTGCGAATGTTAAAAAACCGACATATGTGGACTTCCAAGTGAAGAAAATTAAGGATCCTGAGTTCGTCATCATCAGAAATAAATACACCAAGGAAGTTGTTGACCTTGAGGTATGGCGTTTTGATTTATAAGTTAGTTTTTATGTACAATGGCCAAATAAGAAATGAAAGATAATTCTAACACAAAGTAAATTTAACGTGCTTGCCTTGTACTATTTAGTTATTTCTAGATAAAGTAACTTATTTACAAAACTGAATATGGTTAACTTGAAAAGAACACATATCAAAATAATACAACAAAAAAAAACAATGTTAAGGCATCAAAACAAAGTATTTTCTGAGGTAGTAATACTTAAAATATAAAGAATTTATGCGCAAAGCCAGATAATATCGACAGAATTGAGAAGGTAGCTTGTTATCTCATACTATGCAATGCTTCAGTCGCCCTTACAAGCTTATTGCTTAATGATGTTATGATATTGGTTTGAGTTCTATGATGACCAGTTTTGTCATCGAGCGTAGAAAACATTACCATAAGACCGGAAAGTTCAGTTAAATTATTAGCTTGTGTTAGAAATCAGTTTGAGGTGTTAACTGGTATATTCAAAGATATATAGGGCCTTGATAATAAGTATCCTCAAGTCTGAGTTCAGATTCAAGTGTCAAAACTGCAAACTTCTTTTTATTGTGACTTTCTTTCTGGTAATGTTTTGATGATGTCACTTGCTTAATTGTTATTCAGTTTTCTACATTGTACAGTTAAAAAAAATATTTTGTAAAACGAATGAGATCAAGTTGATTTTTTGTAATTAAATAAAAATAAATCTGAATCTGAATCTAGACTTGAACTTCAGTTATATGTTTCGTTATCATAAGCACTGTCCTTACTTGAAAAGTATTATACTTTATTCAAAATATATCTCATTTCGACCAATAAACGCCGTAACAAAAACGCCATATTGGTCAAGAGAGTCAAGAATTAAATGTTACACAATCGTTATGAGAATTTGCGCGATAGTTACTGATCATTAATAGGAAAAACCTTTAAATGATAGTCTCAATAGCCTGTTTGTATTAACATTATAGATAAGTCGTGCGTTAAACAATGAGGCTCGCCATTGGTATCTTTCCTGCAGTAATTTACGTGCAAATACATAGTTACCAGAAGCAACTGTCGGGACAGCTTAAAGTGTTTTCATTAATTTCCCTGAAACAAATAATACTTTTTGATACGTTTTGTGAAAAATTATGACTGTATTGGTCGACCGAAAATGATAAGACATCGACAACTTATTGATCATATGTCGTAAAACGCCAAGACTAATGGGATTTATAGTAAAACACAAAGTTTTCTAAATAATTATTAAAAGTGCGATGAATAAGCCTTTTCGATACATAATATATTTATAGGTTTCTTAGTTTTATGAAATAAATGACATAGTATCTTCAAACGATTCACTCCTGTTTTGGAACGTATTTTAGTGTTATAGTTTGATAAATAATTAACAATCAAGTCATACCTAATTACCTTGGTTATACTCTGCCGACTGTGCCAAACGCATAAACGAAGAAATAAATGGTTGTAATATCGTGAGATTTCTCATTAACCTTTTCAATACCTCATATTCCTGAACCAAGGGTTTATTTCTATTATCAAATACATGTGTTGATTTTCTTACTCGCGCATGATTTGTTCATATAAGTTATTAACCAAAATGGATGTTAAAGGGCGGGATATAAATCTAATTGTTTATTGTTTTATTTTTTATTTGGACCTGAGAGCGGAGAACACTTATAAACAGTTATATTAAAATATTGCGTAACTCAAATATTATTTTTTTCTAAAACTCATCTTTGAAGAGATTATTACGAGTTATTTATATTATTCAACCATCCCGGTAAAATAGGAATGTGCTAATATTCGCTCGAATCGAATACAACCACAAGGATCAAAACACAGTACGACAACCCTATCAAAACCCAACATAAAGTATAATATAACATCCATAACCATTTCCTATTAGACACAGTTTCTTCTAGAGTTTTAATCTGTCCCAAAACGAAATAGGTTGACAATACGACATCAACGATAATCTCCAAAGTATTATAAGGTGCACCTGACGGTGTGAGTTTTGGAATTAAACAAATTATAATGGGAAAATATCGATTTGTTTGAAACGTTTATGTCTATGAAGCTGTCAAGAATTTCCAACGATGTGCCTTTCACAGTGCATTTTATTACGTCTTTGCATGAGTAATATCTTTACAAGAGAATGGACATTATTGCATAAACTGTTCTGAATTTCTAGCTGCTATACCTGACATCCAGTGAGAATTTTAAATTCTTTTGTTTTTTGGCACAAGCGCATTAACGATATAATGTATATACTGTATAATCATATTTTATAATATCGTTGCAAAGTATTTATAGTTTTGAATCTGATTCACCAATATGACTTATAAATAACCCGACAATCCCGTGAACTGAACTTGATTGATGTTGTGCTGATAGCTAGGTGTGGTAGTATTCTTTTATTGATAGTCGTTTTGTCTGAGGTCTGCTTCTTAGAATCAGCATTGGGATATAAAAATAGTTCAAGCTAAATCTATAATTTTATTCAACATCTTCTTGTTTGACATTCGATTCGGCGACACTTGTGTTAGCCAAAAAAGGCTTCCTCAACTGTTCAATCAATTTTTATTAATTTAGCATGTGTTATCATGTTAGTTTTCGAAGGGGGGGGGGGGTGGATAAGCCATACCCCTGTTTAGTCTGCAATATTCAAAACATTTGATTGGTATAATGAAAGCATGCAAAATGACTGTGTTGAAGACTAAAATGTATGCTGTGTTAGAGTAATGTCAACGCCTTTGTTTACTAAGCTTGACTCAAAGGACAAATTCAATTCAGTGAACGAAGTACGGCCTACTGTTTACGGCAGACCCACATAACTTTACGACAGCTGTAAAGTAAAAAAAAATACTCAGGAAGAAAGAATTCCCTGAACAAACATGGCATTTTATTCATAGAAGTACACTTATGTGGCGATTATAACATAAACCTTAAAATGGGTTAATTACAAAAGAGATCATCAATTCAAACGGATTTGTACCGACTGAGATGAACCGGTTGAAAGTCATTATTTCTACTGGAATTAATCATTCCACTTATGCGGAGAAAGGAATTATGGCAGCGCACTGGGACTTTGGTTCTAAATATTATATGAATCGAAATCCGATGGCAATAATAAAGAGATAAAAAAATTAATATGAAAATGTAAATATAAAATATGCCAATGTTACTGTTTTAAGGATTAACAATAGCACAATATAGGATGATGCAAAAAAATCGTTTTTAATTTTAATGCATTGTCAATAAAAACGCTTTTGTGTTTAATGTTTAAAAAGATAAAAAAAAGATGAGAGATATTGTGGCGCCCTTTTAACTTTGGAATTCGTGGCCACGTAGCTATTAATAAATTACAAACAATTTATAGAGGTTCATTGATGTTTACATGTACAAAAATCAAACGCTTTTTTTTGTTTTGATTATTTAGGTTAATAAGTTAATAAGATAAGCATGCTAAGGCTTTACAAAAATGGCATTAACTTAACTTATATAATGCGCCTTTGAAACCCAGAGAATAAAATAAGAATGAATCACCTACGTTGTGTATATTGTAATACAAGCCATGCATGCCTCTTTTAAAAAGCATCGTTTATTACCAAAAAGCCTTATTTTTCAAACATCTGAAAAATGCCATTATTCGAAAATATATCAGTCTCGTCCACCGTCCGTAATTTAAAGTCCTATAAATGGCAGTGTAATTATTGGCAATGTTTAATAGTTATCGCTGTTGAAACGGATGTAATAGTACTCTTGGGGGCAAATGAACGCTGGTACTTTTACGACGTTCCTGTCTTAGAAAACTAAAGCATGATTTACCCGTCCATTTATGTTAATGAAAGTTGAAATATATGCACTTCCATATATCGGTGAGACGAAAAGTAATTATTGTGTGTTTCAAATTATCTACATAATTTTCCGTTGTTTTTATTGTTTCCTTTTAAACTTTATTAGTATAGGCAGAATGAAGAACAATTCTCATTTCGCGTTTTATGGCAAAGAAAATTACGGCTATGTCACAGTGCAACAGTACTTTTAAACTTGACATGAGAAAATCGCATCTGATATTGATATACTACAGTGGGGAAATCCGCTTGAAGATTGATAAAAATAGAACAGACAGAAACAGTTAGTAAACATTTAACCGTACATTTGAAACATTCATGCTTAGACATTCAGTTTCCTTGTCTATAAAAATATGGCTTATTTTGTTTGCTTAAATGTATTGCGTATAATAACCATGTAATTTAGCTCATAAACATATAACCCCTAATTGATTTATAACTTCACTGATGACGTTATCTCATCGAATGTGTACATGTACGTTTATTTTTTTGTCTTTTTCCAAAACAACTATTATTATTATTATTTTTATTATTATTATAAAGTAGGCATCAACATAACGATTTACTCAAATTTTTATATTTCCGTGCATTTCGCTGAACAAGGAGAGTCAGATCAAAATGATACGAATAAAGCGTTGCTTAAGTTTAAACACATACAATTAGGTAATGAATTATAGTGTAATTTCTGAAACGCAAGCATTGAACACTTTGAACATCGGTAACAATTGTAAATAGTGTGAGTAAGTGTAATTCGTTAACTTAATATGTTCTTACACACTTGGAATATTTCGGGGGTTATTTGTGCTATTTTGAGACCGAAGCTGCTTTTGAGAGGCAAACTGTTGTCTGAAAATGCCTGTCAAGACATTTGTCGGGAAATTGTTTATTATAACCCATATAAAACTGCCTGCTATGTCTACGAGGAATGCACCTTTTAAGGTCAACTAAGGAAGGGGGGGGGGGGCATACGCTAGACTGGAAACAGGGTAATTGGGTGCATAATTAAAATGCAGACAAAAATGCTAAAAACGGACCCATAAATGCGTATTTCATTCTCGAAGATATCAGGTAATGGCATTATAACATCATTTAAACACCTTATTTATTTTGAAAATTAAGTAATAATTCAATCAATTTCAAATAAGAACATTAAATTCGTATCAGAAATGTCTTTAAAAATATCAGAATCGGTTTTCATAATCTTTACTTGTTTTACTATATCAAGCATAAAATAATGACGAATGTCAGCAATTTCTTATTGTAACTATTTTATGTTGGAGATACCGCATTAAAACTGTATGGAACAATGGAAACCATATTGTGCAACTCCACCAGATGTAGTTTTGTTATAATATATTAAGGACTAACAGTCACAACAAAACAGACAATACACCAGCAGGCCCCAATATCAGGACAATTCTTAAGTCAGATCTCAATCTCATTCGCAACTCATTCTTCTTCATTACAGTATGTTATTATTCAAAATTACTAAAGTTTTACAATTTTTAAAAGTAAAAAAGGAGGTTCTCTTTTTATAATGTTGATTATCATCAATGCTCAACGTTCTATAATGAAATATTTCTACAGCACAAAAATGCTTTCGTAAAACTCAAAATAATAAATTTATCTCAAGTACAATGTTTGCTTTCAAATTAGATTTTCTTTGAAATATTGGCCATTTGTTTCATTAGCATCACCCAACAAGGGTGTGCGATTATCATAAGAGGAAACATGTACAATTTTGAATCATAAATTGCTGTAATTTGATCAAATGAGTTGACACTTAGATTGATATTGGACTTAAGTGTTTTTTATGGTATTTGGGCCTGAGACACCAAAGAAAATACATATGGGTCCAATATTATGAACGAACGTTTAGTACGATCATTCTATCAAATCAATAGTTCTGTGTTATAATATTATACATTTAGAAAAAGAATAGTTTTGAAATTTCATTTCAGACAAAGTTAACCTTATATTGGAATTGAAACAGGCAAATTAGTATGTAGCCTCGTTAAGGTGTCCCCATTCCCTGCATTGTTTTATAAAGACAAATATAATCTGCATCAACATATAAAAATGTTCATTGCGTTTCAATCCAGGACAGTATCATAGGCGTATTGCAATTCATAAACTTTTAGAATTTTAGTTTTTGTAGATATAAATTAGATAATATTTTTGCATAAATAGAAAGATCCTTTAGCAAAAAATAGCTTAAACCTTCGGTAGAAATAAATAATACCTTTGGCAAAAAAAGATAATACTTTTGGCAAACACAGATAATACCTTTGGCAAAAAAGATAATACTTTTTGCAAAAATAGATAGTACTTTTTGCAAAAAATAGATAACACTTTGGGAAAAAAGATGTTACTTTTTGCAACAAATAGATAATACTTTTGGAAAAATAGATAATACTTTTTGCAACATTAGAAAATTATTTTGGCCAAAAAGAATCTAGAAAAAAAACCATATCCATATCATCTCAATGCAAAACGCTCAAAATGAAGCATTACATGCACATGAAGTTCAATATCAACAATGTAGTTTCATGCTTTCTTTCACAGGTCCAGTTTGTGTAACACACATTGTCACTTGTGCTGCCCTTTTTCGAACAATGCGCTCTGTGCTTAAAAATGTTTTTTGCAATGGCACAGCAGAATGTTCAAAATTTTAAGGGGTTGTCGCGTTGATTTCTTTGTTATATTGGGGTTAATGATTATAGTATCTGTGATATTATATCAAGAGTGTACCATTGCGAATGCATTGAGCCTTAAAGGACATGAAAGGGCATGATGTTTATGTTTTTACCACCTGAAATAATTGTTTATGAATTCGATAAAGAACAACAGGACAAATGGTCAATAAACAGTGTTTCATTTAAAAGTGTTCATGTATATAGTGTAAGTTTATTTTTGGTTTTTGAATTTGTGTGTGTGTGTGATGTCAGTATAATTGCGCATTTAGTTCATCGTCATTTTGGCCTTTGCCTTCTGCCCGTGAAAAGGTTGTCGTTGGGGCTTTTAATTTACGACAAATGAGCTTGTTGCTGTATTACGCATTGTATTATTCAAATAGGAACGGATTCCGTGACTACGAGTTGTAAAACGTATTTAATCAGTATTCGTTATACAGGCCATTAAATATTTTCGTAAAAGAATGCTACAAGGTCAAAACCTTATTACATAATCGAATAAATATCTAGGAATGATGCCTAGAAATACGTCAGTCACATACCACCACACTAAAGAACGTGAACATGGAATTCAAGGGACTTGAAAGCAAAGCACTGAGGAGCTTTTACCAAAGATGTGCGACTGTGAAGAAACCAACACTTGTGGAAATACAGCTGTCAAAGACAAGGGCACCCAGTTAGTCATTGTCAGAAATAAATACACCAAGGAAATTGTCGACCTTGAGGTATGGATTAATGTTTACAGTATGGCCGCCTTTATGAACGGTGAATAACATTTGACTGTTAAGTATATTGTTGCTTTGACAGAGATTATAAAACAAAATTGGCAATGCATTTAATTTAGGTTTTGCATATAAGTAACGATTTTAAAAGAAGTACGTAAGATGTTCTAACTAAGAATTGGAACTTAGGAATAGATTGTTTTATTTCTTGACAGAAACAAATGAAACACTTAAAATGTAAATTATTGAAACAACATCTGTGGCGCGATACATTAACGATGTCATATTATCAAAAACCTGCCTTAAGGACGAACATACAATACAAGCATACAGTGCATTTAAAGACAACTGTGTCAGTGCCTAAAGCAGATGCCAAATGTTTTAGACAACGATTGGAATGAGTACAGAAATGCTTCTGTTTATAGGTGACAAAGCGACTTTATTTATACGTCTGAGACAATTAAACTTTCAACCGTTCTAGTCATAGGTAATTGTTACACAATGACTTGTATTTCTGTTTAGTCATTTTTGTAGACTATTGCATGCTTTTGTTGTTCATAAAAATGCTTATGTTAACGCTTGTAAAAGATAAACTATACCCATTCCTATTATGTAAGACCATGATGCCAATGCGTAAAATGTCATATTGCAACTCAAGATCCCTCCTGTTGATATTGCTTCATCTGATTAATCCATCTTTGGTTATTTAAAGATCAATTACGATAATAGTGTAATCATACACGAAACGTTTAAGTTATATCTTTATATTTCCGGACAGATTTCTATACAACGCAAATCAATTCATTGTGATTCTAACAAAGCGTTACTCGAGGGTATAAAGCACATTTAATTCTCGACTAATTCATGTCATTTCCATACCACACGCATTAAACACTTTTAACAGTGGTAGTAATTGATATTTCAACGCGTAGGTCTATCACGTTGACCTAACATGCTGTTATACTCTACGAGTATTCGTTGTTTTACTGTATTAAGATAAGAAAGCAGCAGCGACCACGTTGTCTTTCAATGCTAGTCCCCTTTTTGAGTGAGGGTTGTTTTACAGTGACTGTAAAAGCATAAATCGGAGTTTCATTACAACTTTGTCTTAGTTACCTTAACAAATGCGTCTGATCACTCACATAAGTCTTCTAAATCAATTATAACATTGTCTGAATTATAAGGAGTTTATAAACATTTAATGTGTGGGACACAATTGCTTCCCAAACATGTTGCTGGGGGAAAGGATTGTCGCATAAAGTAAAATTATTAATGTATAGCCTTAAAAGGAGCTTACAATGTGCTTTTAAATGCGTTCTAACATCTCGAAAGCGTCAAGTAATAGCATTACAAAACCATTAAAGGTAACCCCAATAACTATGAAAAGTAAGCTAAGAACTGATAATTCAATTTGATACCTATATGAACAACTATAAAAAACTCTATAATTAGGTTATACTCTGAGAATATCTCGGACGCTGGAATAATTGGATTAATTTCCAATAAAAAAGGAGAAAAAGACAGAAGAGGGATACTTTTACAGATGAAAAATATCTATAAAGGTATCCGAACTTCTGATTTTATTTACAATAATATGTAATATATATTTAAACAACATTATACAACAACGATTACCACAATTTCGATTTTTAAAATTGTTTTCTAGTCATGCATTATTTTTCTTTATTAGCTGTTTATTGCATTTTGTAAAGCATAACTACTTTAAGGAAATTTAAATCTAGTAAAAAACATCAATTTGATATGATTTATTATTAGTTCCTTAACAAATCAAAATGTAAATAAGGTAGGCTATTGTGCTTACCTAACCCATCCTAGACAAACAGTAAAACTACACCGTCTTATTTACGGACACATTTTCCTTAGCTTTGATAGTTGGTCTGAACTATTTACAACAAACGGTTCTGAATCCAAGTCAGTCACAGCAACGACCTCGAATATAAATTAACCAATAACATATTACAGGACAGGTTTCCGTGACCAGGAATAGCGTTGTCGCATCTAATCTGGATTTGCAATCTTAACCATTATAACTTGTCGAACATAGATAACAAACGATCATACGGATTTCAATTATAAACATAACTAAAGGGAGATCTAAATGCATCAGATACATTACAGTAACAAACAACTCAGACATGAGCTTCAAGGGACTAAAAACAAAGCACTAAGGAGGTTTAACCAAAGATATCTGAGTGTAAAGAAACTAAAGTGACTGTGTAGACCTACGACTGAAAAATACATAAGGGATCCTCAGATCGTTATAATCAGAAATAAATACACCAAGGAAGTTCTTGAACTTTGGGTATGGCTTTATGATTTTATATGTATTACATACATACAATTAAAGTAAAAGTAGAAAAACAATGTAAATGAGCTAGATTGTCTGATAAAATATGATTAATTGTTTAATTAAGGAACATAAATCAAATTATATTGCACATCTGATGTTCAGCATCAAGATCTTCGTTCAAATCACAGCATCAATTTACATACGTATCAATTTTGTGTTATTTTCATCATGAGGATTTTTGCGCAATCAAATGCAGGTGGAAATTAGGTAATGACTATTGAATGGGAAAGCAATGAAAAAATACACATGAACAATAACAATTGTTAGTGTAAAATATGAATAAATAAGGTATTTGCTTGAAAAAGAGTGTGAGATATTCTGTCATTAATTATTTACAAAGTAGTGTGTCCATTTGTTGTAAAGTTGTCCTCAACGAACGGACGATGAATTGCTCTACTGGGTATTAAGCCATTGCAAAATCCATAACTGTAAAAATATCGCCAATCGTATTACAGATATCAACACAGCACTCTCCTGAAATATTTAAATAGCATTTTAAACAGACGATTATCACACTGTTTGCATTTTTATTATTTGTTCCTGATCCCTGCATTATATTTCATTATCATTGACTTTTCATTTAGTGTAACATGTTCTACTCTGGAAAAAAATAAAGTATTAAAAAGTAACAGTTATACATGTATTTGATATCAATAATTTTTATTTAGGTAATATGATACAAAATTGTTCTTTCACTGAAACAATTTCTAGAGCAAGAAAACGCTTCTATACTTTAGTTTAAACATATTTTATTCATCAATACATGTCAAATACAATGTAAATCAAATACAAGTACAAATGTTATGAAACGGATGAGAACGAAAGATAAATAAATCTTATAATGTTCTTCTCCAAACAATTTGTAGAGTGCTTTTTTAAGTGACGGACATTATATAAACTCTATATAGATGACAAAATGAAAATCATAACGATAAATATAAAGTAATAGAATGTTGAACTATATCTGGGACATATGATAACACGGTTACTTAATTACTAGTATCACACCATATCGTTAATTGAATTCAAACGGAGAAATATAGAGTTGAAGAAGGAAAGGTTAGGTGGTTGGTTTAGGTAATACACTTCAAGTGTCAAGCAATCTACATTTGTACTTAGCTTAGTACTATGAATGACATTACAAATTTAGTCTGAATTCGATACAAATATTGGATAACTAGTCAAATCGTTTGGACAATTGAATAAACAGATGAACAGCATCAAACACTATCTTATTTTGATCTTCTGAAAGAGTTTCATCACCATAAAGCAGATTATGAAGAGTTACTTCAGTCAGCTCTTCTACAGAAGACAGCATTATTCGCCTTTGATCTGTATAAAGAGGACAAATTAGGAGAAAATGATAAGATGTTTCCTGAATTCCACACGAGCAGAGGGGAGACGGCACGATATTTCTAACAAACAGGTGATGATTCAGTGAGCTGCATTCATTGCGAAGACGTGTGTGCAAGACTTGTAATCGGCGCTTACCATAATAAAAAAGATCATTCGTTTTTGGGACATCCGACTTCAGATAAGTTTTAAATCCAGAAACACTGTCAATCAATTTTACTTCGCCTGGGAGATTATTCCATGCAGATATAGTAGAGGGTAGGAAAGAATTCATATAAAGTGAAGTATTTGTACGCATGCTAGATATGTGTGATGAGTTTCTTAACAATCTTGACGAGGCTTGGCCTACTGTTTGTGGAACGAGGTCAGAAAGGTAATCTGGTGCAAGACCATTTTTCATTTTGAAAAAAAGAAGAAGCTTGTGTTTTTCTCGCCGAGAACTTAAATCCTCCCAACCAGATTCGATCTTAAGAAGTCGCAGGGAAACAAGTCGAGTACAACCAGTAACAATACGTGCACACTCAGTTTGAATTTTATCAAGTTCATCCTTGTCATATTGAGTACAATTACTCCAAACAACATCAGCGTATTCCAAGATTGGCCGTATGAATGATAGATAGGTGACCTCAAGAGACCTCCTATCAAGTTGATAACGGAGTCGTTTCATGATATTGACTCTAGACCAAGCCTTTTCAATAATATAGTTAATATGAGAATGCCAATTTCCTCCATCAGAAAAGAAAATACCAAGGTGCTTGTGTGATTCCACTACAGGGATAGCGATATCAAACATGTACAGAGAGGGATGTATTGGTTTGTTCCTCTTTCGAGAAATAACCATTGATTCTGATTTGTTTGGATTAAACTTGACCAGCCACTTTTCAGCCCAAAGACTTATTTTATCAATATCTCTCTGTAATTGAACAGCCCCCGTCTGTGGGGAATCCACTATAACAAATAGACTAGTATCGTCAGCAAAAAGGTTAATAGACGAATCAATTTCGCTAACTATATCATTAATATAAACAAGGAATAAAAGAGGGCCCAGAATTGATCCTTGTGGAACACCTGCTTTAATTGATTTTAAGTCAGATGATGCTCCAGGAATAACAACGCGTTGTCGTCTGTTTTCTAAGTAGTTGGCGAACCAAGACAATAAACTACCACACACGCCAGCTCTTTCGAGTTTAAAGAGAAGACCACGATGCCAAACTTTATCAAATGCTTTACTTATATCAAAGAAAACAACTTTTATTTCGAGACCAGAGTCGAGAGCTTGACAAAAGCTATTATATAAGTAGGTAAGTTGGTTTACGGTAGAATCCCCTGGCAGGAAACCAGATTGATATCGGGTAAAGAAATGTGTGTCTCGAAGGAAGTTAAATACATGTTTAAATACAACTCTTTCGAAAACCTTCTCCATTGTATTTAAAAGAGATATTGGTCGATAATTAGAAGGGTCCGAAGGATCTCCCTTTTTGAACACAGCACAAACATTTGAACATTTCCAATTTGTAGGAACAATACAAGAACAGAGTGAAGCGTTAAATAAATCACATAAAGGTTGACTAAGTGCTGTACAAGCTTCTCGCAAAACACGATTATCAATGCCATCGGGTCCAGATGCTTTTCCAATTGATAGACTACGCAGAACATCTTTTACCTCTGAAGGCATGATAACAATTAAATCAAGTTTTCTATCATTGAAAGCTAAATCAACCCGAGGTAATACATGTGATGAGTCGTCAACATAAGTCTGAAGAACGAAATAATCATTTAGAATGTCAGCCTTGCCTTTATTGTCTGCAACACACTCATCATTAAGCGGGTTAATGAGCGGGGGGATTTCCCGTGATGTCTGCGGAGAGATAAATGATTTAAGGGTCTTCCACCAATCTTTCGAAGTGAGTTGATCAGATTTAAGTTTCGAAGCAAGTGAATCAAAATATTTTAATTTTGAGCTCCGGATTAGAGAGACGACTTCATTTCTCAAGCCACGAAATCTGGCCCAGTGCATTGGATTATTAGTGATTTGACCCTTTTATAAGCGCGTTTCCGCTGTCGTATTTTTAGTTTAATATCTGCATTTATCCAGGGAGGTTCAAAGGGATGGATATATATTTCTTTATTAGGAATACACTCCTGAGCATGATCAACAACAGTCTTAGTAAGAGAAGATGTGAAACAATCGATGCTTGGACTACGAACTAATGACCAATCAGTATCTGAAAGCCTTTGACAAAGTTGAATATAATTCCCATTGTCATATTTCCATATACGACGACGAATAGTCTTTTTGATTGGTTTTTGGAATTTAAATATACCAAAAATAGGACAGTGGAAGCGAGTGTTTTGCTCAAGAAATGGCTCACCAACGCCGCTATGGACTAAGTCGTTGGAATTCGAAACAAATAAAAGATCGATAATCGACGAAGTATTTTCTGTGAAGTGAGTTGGATCTTTGATACATTGTTCGATGGCAAACTGTTGCGATAAAGACAGTATTTTCCTCCCTGATTTTTCAACTAGGGTGTTGAGGTTAAAATCACCTGTAATTATAACATCATCAACGCCACTTTCTCTTGCTAGACCAATAGAATCTTCAATGAGGTTATAGTAATTATTATCAGAATTAGGTGGACGATAGAAAACACCAACTAATACTCGTTTATTGGTGTGAAATTTTAGTTCAAGCCACAGACATTCAAGATAATTTAATTCCAAATCACTTCGTCGTTTAAAGCTTATACCTTCTTTAACGTAAGCAGCAACTCCACCATAACAATTATCGCTGCGATCACGACGAATTGGATTAGAAAATCCAGGAATAAGAATTTGACCATCTAAAGTTGCATCCCCTAACCAAGTTTCGGAAAAAGTAAGAATATCGAAAGAGCGAAGTTCAGATGTCAATATATCTAATTTTGGTAGCAAACTCTGGACATTATAATGAACAAGCGAAAGGTAATTAGGACAAGACAAGAAGTTTGACAAGTTATTTGAAAAGTCAAAATGAGAACTACTGACAGATGAGTCTTGACTTGAAGTAGGACCTGGGTTTGGGTGAACATCACCAGACAATAAAAGAAATATAGATAACCAAGTGAATAGTACAGTGGAAAACAATACACTTAAGCAGTGACTTGTAAATTCAGAATTAGATTGGAAAGCTACACGTGCTGCGTGACGTAATGCCGAACAATGATTCAGTTTTATATCGTGGTGCTGACGTGCTAGAAAGCCTAAATTTGATGTGACCTTAGAATTAAGGCACAAAGCATAAATGCCACCTGTATCGTTTACTAAGCCAAGTAAAAACACCAAATAAACAAAACATTTGAAAAGGCCGATGTACTTATATATTGAAGCGCGTACACGTTCATGTGGGCTTTCATGAGATTAACCAACCAATAAAATATACAATAACATAATCAGTGTCATACAGCTACTTCTATGTTTAGGCCAAACAGTGACACGAGGATGTGAATTATCCAGATACCAACCACCATAGACAGAAAGAAAGAACTTGAAAAGGGGACAAAAAAGATAGGTAAATGTAACCATATGTTGATAGTTTTAGGAGGATATAAGATATATCATGCGTAGTACACAGATAATCTCACATCCTCCCAAACGAACTAGAACATCATCAAAAAGTCATAATTTCCTAAGGCATTGTTATGAAGCGTCCGCCATTAAACACAACCGGAAGTGGAAGTCCAATATACTCTAGGTCTTCTATACTTTGTCTAAACTGTTTCCAACAAATCGTCTTAAGAGAGTTACAGTTACGATCTCGCAGTATGAAATAACCAATAGCATGTGATGATCGACAGGGATTTGTTGTGTCAACTTCTTTCTATATGGAAAGGTATGCATACGATATCTAAGATTTCCAGGTTGCTTCGCATAGAAATTGTTTTCGCTGATGGATACATAGAGGGCATGCTTTCAACGTAAAAACTAAAAAGAAATGTTTAATCAAACAGGACAGGATTATGTGACTAGGAATAACGTTTTCGCATCTAATCTGGATTCGTAATCTGAGTATTTATAAGTTGTCGTAAATAATATAAGGTCATAAAGGAGCCAATTTATCAAATAATTGAAGAAGATAATTTCTCTTAATGCATCAAATAAATAATAATACCGATCGAATCTCGGACATTAGCTTTACTGGTCTAGATAACAAAGCCCTGAGGATTTTTAACCAAAGATGTGCAAATGTTAAGAAACCGACGTATGTGGACTTACAGCTGAGAAAAATAAGAAATCCTCAGTTTGTCATCATCAGAAATAAATACACGAAGGAAATTGTTGACCTCGAGGTAAGGCGTTTTGATTTTGCAATTAAAATTTAATGCATACAAAAGTAGAAACAATAAATAAAAAATAAATGAAAATGCTTGCCTTGAAATATGTAGCTCATTACTTGAAAGAATATCACATAAAAAGAATATATATATATATATATATATATATATATATATATATATATATATATATTATACTGTAACTTGGAAGTCTTTATTAGATGTACACAACTCTGGTTTCTGTTTCTAATATCAGTATATCTTAGCGCTGGAATCAAAAGAACATGATTTAATGTCTTTTGCCAGATTGTAGATGTTTTGTTTTGTTTTAACAAAATTGGAGGAACATAAGTCTGTAGTTTTTAATACAGTATTGTTTACAGGTTCATTTCGTCTGCATATCACTATAACAATAGTATTTGGTATAATTAAAAAGATAAACATGAAACATGACAAATGTGTGTAATATGTGTTTGTTTTTGCTTAATCGGTATAACGAGTCTGATTATTTATAACTTACAAAGTGGTAGGACGGTCGCCGCGCGAGATGTATGCGATAAATGGTGATAATTGTGTCGTTGTCCGAATGTAGTGGTCAATGCATTTCAACACCCATGCCTTTAGATGTTCGTTATACGGAACTGGAAACAATTATTTATTCTGCAAATGAGCTTTTTTTCCTTTGAAGTTTAACATAGTGCCAGGGACAGTTGGTGTTGAATACAAAACGAATGGAAATCAGTTTGCAAAACAAATAAAGAGATAAGTGGTCGATTTTATTGATGAAAAAGTAATTTGTGATACGACTGGTTAATCCATTAAAGAGGGACCATTGTCAGAAAGCGAAATATATAATTATGAACAATGCCATGATGAGAAAGCCACGAATGATTCAATGTATAATGTAAGAAAAAATATTATTCCCTTTATAGAGGGTGAAATAGATCTAGTGGTATATGTGTCCGACTATAACCAAAGAAAACATGCGTTCGATCCCAAACCGAGAGACCCTTCTCATGGTCTCTCAAATGTACACCTGTACTGGCGTCTGCTCAGAAAACGTACAAGAGCGTGATTTTATAAGAACTCCGTTTTCGTCACAATGGAGCTTTAACAAATGAAATACTATAATTGATAGAGAATAGCGTTTTGATAAGAAATAAACCCGAAGTAAATACATTTTATTATATTCCTATGATGGCCTTTTGTAACAGTGCAGATTGAGGATAAACAACACATACTCTTCACTGTTGTCGTTACCTCATCTAGACATTTTAATGATGCAGTCTTCCAAATAACCATAATACAACACAAACGGGAAATGCTAAAACGAAGACAGTTTTGAGAATTCGTCAATATTGCTTTACGTACCCATCCCGACTTTTCAAGATATATAAACATATATATTATGCCAATGGAAACCACAGTGACAAACCAGGCTCGAATGCACTTTTAAAAGGAAGTTCAGTTTTAAGACAGTGCTTACATAGTTCTTACATCGCATAACAGATATTACAAGAACTTTGGGGCTATTTCATTGGCTAAAACTTTATTAAGTCGTTTTTTTGTAGACTATTACTTGTTTTTGCTAGTTTAAACTTATTTATTTTTTAACGATTGTAAAATAAGTAATTACAACATCATATTAATCACTCACGTTGGCATGACTTTACGCGAGAGTGTGGTCTTGTGTTGTTGGGGAAACCGGAGTACCAAGAGAAAACACACTTGTCCAAACTCATATGCGCCCGCGCCGGTAATCGAACCCGGGTCGCCTTGGTGAAAGGAGAGTGGGCTAGCCACTGCGCTTACCGGACAACCGTTTCTGTTGTTTAAAAAATGCTTTCTAAAATGTTCGTGTTTCATTTCCCCGGCCTTGATAAATTTGCATCCATTGCTTATGTTTACGCTTTTGAATATATTTAACTTGTTAAATTATGCCCCGTCATGTATTAATTTAATCATTTTCCGTAAAGCTCTGATGCTTTCGCGTAAAATATCAGATTACAGATAAACAACTCCAAATCTTTACTGTTTACATTGCATCATCGGATTAGTCCGTATACGTTATTTTAAAGACCCATTATTATAATAGTGTAATCATACTCGAAACGTTTTATTTATCTCCCTATATTTCCGAGCATATTTCAGTTCATTTTACTGGACTACTTAAATCAATTCTTTCCGATCCCAACAAAGCAAAACTCAAGGCAAAAATGAGATTTAATTCTCGACTAATTAATGGCATTTCCGTAACACAAGCATTAAACACTTTGAACAGCGGTAACAATTGATTATGATTTTATCACACAGGTCTATCGTATTGACAAAGCGTGCTTTTACACTCTACGAGTATTCGTTGTTTTTACTGTATTCAGAGTAGAATGCAATGAACACGTTGTCTTTTAGTGCCACCTCTTCACTTGTTGTCTCAAGGTTGTCCTAAATTGACACTAAAGGCATTAATGGATGTATTCCAAGTGTGTGTTAGTATCATAATGTCTGTACCTGATCAATTAAATCAGTCTTCTAAATCATTTATAATTGTGTCTGAATATTTAGGAGTTAATGGTAATTGAATGTGTGAACATAAGTACTTCCTACAATGTCTACAGGGAAAAATATGCGCACATAAAATAAACCGTGTTCCGTACGGTCAAAAAATGAGCCTAGTGGGTGCTTTTAAATGCGTACTTACATCTTTAAAATGTGAAATTATGGCATTATAACATTATTTAATGGAACCCCGAAAATGATGAAAATTCAGTTTAGAACAGACAATTCACTGTCATTGTATTATTAGTTTAGACTCTGGGAACCTCTCCAACATGTTGAATATACAAAAGGCAAAGCAAAACCGAAAAGGAAATGTATTTTGATTGAAATAATTTCAGTGTAGACATCCGAAGTCTTTATTATTTTACACTAATATATATTCACTAAAACTTATACACTATGAAAACCACAGGGTAATTTTGTGTTTTTGATTGCATACGAACCTAAGAACAAAACACGCAATGGTTAAGAGACAAACAAGACAATAAGATTTAATGATCCAATGTATTCTATGCACCATCTTAAGATATCTTAATTTCGATTCAATCTAATTCTGGATATGATAAGATATCTATTTCCAAAATAATCATTCGATTTGTCAGTTCAATTAAAAATGCTTTGTCAAAGTCATGTTGTGACACATGCAAATCGCAATTTAACTCAAGAACATAACAATGTTCGTTCGTACGCTCGTCAAGAAGATGGTCCCATATTGCATAATTTTTGTATGCAAATGATGAATGCAGGGACGTATCATCAAACATAAGTTGTTTACTCTTTGCCCATCACTGTATTTGTCTTTGAGTTGAAAATGCAATTTAAAGATTTCTTTGCCAAAGAATAATGTAATTTTAAAATCAATATAGCGTTTATTTCAATCAGTGCATGCGTAAGTAAAATAATGACATGTGTATGCTAGTAGATGTCAAATAACCTCAAGTATAAAATTATATATTAACACACAAATCTTCTAAAGCTACTAATCAATGAGTGCCATCATTTTGACTCTGCGTTATTGTTTCATGTTCGTGCATAATGTTTTATTATTTGAGTTTTCCTTGTTGTCACTGAGACAATTTCCTTAACATGCAAGCAAACGTTTTGATAATTTGTCTGAACTATTTCCAACACGAGAGCCACAGCAACGACCTCGCAGTATGAAATAACCAATTCCATATTTTGATAAAGAGATATTTGTTGCGTCAACTTCTTTCTAACATGGAAAGATATGAATGAAATATAAATATCTGTGATTTCACTGATAAAATATTATTTTACTAATACATACACGAATGCATTCTTTTTTAAGTCTGTTCTTTAAGATAACCGTTTATTTACTGAACGTCACTAGTATTGTTTAAGACAAGTCAGGTTCCCGTGAATAGCGTTAACGTATCTAATCCGGATTAGCAATTTAGTATGTAAACTTTATCGAACATGGATTACACAATATTATTAAGAAACCAAATTATCAAATAACAGGGATGATATCATTTTTCTAAACGCATCAAATACATTACAATAACAGTCCAAACTGGAACATGAGCCTCAAGGAGCTATATAACAAAGCGGTGAGGAAGTTTAACCAATGATGTGCAAGTGTTAAGAAACCGACGTATGTTGACCTGCAACTAATAAAATAAGGGATACTCAGTTTGTCATCATTAGAAATAAATACACCATGGACATTGTTGCCCTTGAGGTATGGTGTTTTTGATTGTATATGAATGAAATACATACAAAAGTAAAAGTGATAAATTAAAATGTTGATGAACTAGCTTCCCTTGTAATATTTCGGTCATTTCTTGATTAAGTGACAGGAAACTGATTCTGCTTATTTTTCAAGTGCACAACATATGTTTACCACTCACTTTTATATTCCTCTATATTTTAAGCACAATATCCCTTAACATTGGTATTAAAACAACATTTTTCATGTCTTGTGTCATCATGAAGATGGTTTGTGATGAATCAAGTGGAGGGAAATGAAATCATAACTATTGAATGGAAAACAATTATCAAAAAATGAACCATAGTAATTGTTGATAGTGTGTGACATAAAAATTAAATACGGTAATGCTAGACCGATATAAAGACCTTGAGATAGAATGCCATAACTTGCATATAAAATGGTGTGTAAACCATTAAAAGTTGTTCTCGTCGGGCCATATTTATGCAATAAATGTCATTACAAATATTTTATCACTATTTTTATGTAGTGGTGAATACATTTCAAAACCGATGCCTTGAGATATGCGTTATATGGAACTGGCATCAAGAATTCTTTCGTAAATGTGCTTATATCTCCATCAATCGTTGATGCTAGTGCCATGGTCAATTGTTGTTGAACACGAAACGCACTGATATCAGTTCGTAAAGAGAAATTTAAAGATAAATGATTGGTTATATTGATAAAAACGTAATTATAACGTTGTTATGACAGTTTAGCCATTAAAGACGTCATGCATCGACAGAAAGCGCAAATGACAATACTAAATAATTTAATGATAAGACAGGAACGAAGGGTTAACTTGACAATGATAGAAAACATGTCATTTCCTGTATAGAGGTTGAGAGTGATCTACTGGTGTCCACCTCTAGAGCAATAGGTGATATATTAAACTGACAGCAAAGGAACTTTTTGTCTTTGTCTCTCAAAATGAAGTTGTTTCTACCCAAAAACACGTTCGCGATGAATGACTCTATAAGATTTCCATTTTTGTCTTTGTAAAAACTACACCTGAAGAAAATTCATTTTATTATATTTATGTAGAACATGATGGCTTTTGCGAGTATTCAGAATGCAGATGAACAATTTGTGCACTTCACTGTTGATGTTGCTTCATCTAGACATTATTGTTCCAAAGTGATAATTCAAATAACGATTTTAATGAAACAGGGACTTGAATTACAGAACATAAAATGTCTTTGAATTTTCTCAATACTGATGTTCGTACTCATATACTTTATATTTTGTACAGACATAACCACATAATAAAATTAAAACCATAGAATATAATGCATATCATTTTTGTAGACTATTGCTTGTTTTTGTTGTTCAGAAAAATTGAGTTCTAAAATGATTGTGAAACTAACCGCCGAGCTTGGTGATATTATAGGTTCGTACATTCTGTGATTATGTTAACGCTTGTTAAAGATTTACTATACCCCTGTCATGAATTCATTTCATCATTTTCCGTAAACACATGATGCTATTACGTGAAACATCAGATTAAAGATAAACAACTCAAGTTCTCGACTATTGATGTTGCTTCATCTGATAAATCCGTCTTTGTTATATTAAAGATTCATTACTTTAATAGTGTAATCATGCGCGAAACGTTTAAGTTATATCTCTATATTTCAGGACAGATTTCTATTCAACGTAAATCAGTGCATTGTGATCATAACAAAGCTATACCCGCGGGTATAAAGCAGATTTAATTCTCGACTAATTCGTGTCATTTCCGTACCACGCTCATTAAACACTTTTAACAGCGGTAGTAATTGATATTTCATTGCGTCGGTCTATCGCGCTAACCTCACATGCTGTTAGACTTTACAAATATTTGTTGTAGCCAACACAATGTCTATGACTGCCAGTCCTCCACTGGTTAACTGAAGGTTATTTTACCGTGACTGTTAAAGCGTAAGTCGGGGTTTAATTGCAACAGCGGTAATAGACGTGCTGAAGTTTTGATAGCATCAGGACCGTACAAAAACACGAATTGGTCAAGATAGACCTACGATAATACGCATTTATGATCCCATATAACCAACCCAATATCGAACGCATTATTCTTTCTGAATCAATATATTTATGGAAAGATAATATATATTTTTTTTCAAAATAATAGTTAGATTTGGCAGTTCAAGAAATTTTACTTTGTTTCGGAATTAGAATGTTAAGTCATTTTGTGACACAGATATACAATTTAACTGATAATAAGGACCATAACATGTTTGTTCGTACGCTCGTCGAGAATGATCCCTTATTGTATATTTAAAAAAAATGATTCATGCAAGCATCAATTAAAAGTTATTTACTCTTTTAGCCTCATTGGATGTCGATCTATCAGTTTAAAATAGAATATTTTTCTTTCAAAACAATAATGTATGTTAATTTTAACATCAATATGGCATTGATTAATCGTAATCACCTGAAATGTGTATGCTTGTTAAGGTAAAATATCCTCAAATATGTATAGATATATCAAATACATCGATACAATTTCCTCCTTCAGGATTAAATCTATATTTTAATAAAACGATTGCCAAAATTTTGATTTTCAAGCATTGTTTTCTGTTCATACATCAGATTTTATCATAAGATGTTTAAATTTCAATTAGATTAAGTTGTTATGCTTATAAAAAAATAGCAACTCTTATAGAAATGTTAAAACATCAATTTGATGTAATTTATTTTAAGTTCCTAAACGAATCACAATGCCAACAAGATACACTTTTTGCTTTTCAAGCCCGCTCAAGACAAACAGTTAAATTCCATCGTCCTTTTCACGGCAACGACCTCGCAGTATAAATAACATAAAGCATGTTGTGATGATCGAGAGGGATTTGATGCGTCAACTTTTTTGCTTATGTGGACGGATACGACTACAATATAAATATCTGTTATTTCTCTGACATTTTTTTATAAAAAAGAAAATTACAAACGGATAAACAAAAGGTAAGATTTCAAAGTCTGCGTTTACCAATTATTGTGCGATACACGTTAGCTTGTCATGTTTGATCAAAACTTTTGAGACAGGACGGGTTATCGTGGCAAGGAACGGCGTTGTCGCATCTAATCTAGATTCAAAATCTAAACATTTATGACTTGTCGAACATGAATTGCAAAATATCATAAGGATCCAAATAATCAAAAAACTAAGATATCACTTCTCTAAATGCATCAAATAGAAAATGATTGTATATTAATGAATTACATAAAATAGATAAAGTGATCAATAAAAATATAAAGCTAGCATGACTTGTTATATTATGTAGAGTGCATATAAAATGTGACCACTCAGCCCTAAATCCTTATCACAGTATTCCTTAACATTGGAAGCAAAACATGTCGACATTATTTCATGTTGGTGTTTCATTCACCATAAAGATGTTTTGTATTATCAAACGTGAAGGGAAATGAGATTATGACTATTGCATGGGAAAACAATGATAAAAATAAAATTAAACCATATCAGTTGTTGGAAGTATGTGATCAACAAATTGATTATGGTTTTGCTTGACCGATATAACGAACATGAGCTATTCTGTCATTTATTAAATGCAAAATGGTGTGTAAACCATTAAAAGTTGTTCTCAAACAAGAACTTGGAGATGAACTGATGATGAATTGCTCCTCTGGATAATATGTTCGCCATAGCAAAAACCATTATTGTAAAATATCGCCAATCATATTACAATACCTCAAACAGAACGATGATATATGTACGGTCGTCGTGCCAGATTTATGCGATAAATGATCATTACAAATACTATGTCACTGTCCATATGTAATGGTGAATATATTCCGAAGAACACCGAAGCCTTAAGATGTACGTTGTATGGAACTTGCCACCAGTATTATTTTCTTAAATGTGCTTATTTCTTTATGATGCCTTTATGCTTGTGCCATGGTAAATTGGTGTTGAAAACTAAATTTATTGAAATCAGTCCGTAAATCGAATTAAGAGATAAATGATTGATTATTATATTGATGAAAATGTAATTGCTGTTACGACTGTTAAGACTGCTAAAGAGCACATGCATCGTCAGAAAGCGAGAATGAAAATCATGAATAATGTCATAAGACACGCAAAAAGGATTTAAATGAATATATAATAAAACTTAGTATTTTCTTCATAGGGGTTGAGGGTGATCTAGTGGTGTCCGCCCCATCCCAATACGTAATGGATTTCATCGATAGCAAGGGAGCTTTCTGACTTGGTCTCTTAAAATGAACCTGCCATGAAAAGCGTACCTACATCTCGAAAACGCCATGTAATGGCAATATAATACCATTTAAGGTAACCCCAATATTATAAAAATAAGATTAGAACTTTAAATTTAATTTACTCTATAATTACTTTGTACTCTGAAAACATCTCCGACACCTTTAAATAATTGTACAGGAAAACTTGAAATGATGTCCAAAATGCGAAAAGGAAACAGACAGCGCTTTCAATCTCTTGAATATATGACCAATAACATATAATACATTTGTACTTCTCGCAATTGAAACCACAGGGTCAAACTCAGCGGTAAAACATGTGGTGCACTTTTGATAGCGTAAGGATCGTACATCGAAACACTCAATGGTCGAGATAGACTCAAGACAATACAAATTAAAAGTCCCATATAACTGACGCAATAGCGAACAATCTTTTCTTTACGATTCATTTTTTTTTTAATATGATAATATGTTTTTCCAAAGTTATATTTAGAGATTCAGTTCACTTAAAATATCTTTTTTGTTGAAATTAAAATGTCAATTAGTTTCTGCTACAGAAGAAAATTATATCGTTAATGAAAATTTGATAGCAAGTCAAATAATCTTTAAAACGAATTGATGAGAAACCGACGGGAATAGAGTATTAAAGACAACAAACGAAGACAATGAAATTGTGTTGACTAAAAGGTCCTTCCTTTCATTACCTAACTCAAACAGTTCAAACGTACTACGTCAATATCGGTCTTCATGTAATAAACTTTACATTAGCAATACACTTGCGAGATGAAACAATGTTCAGTTATCCTAGTTCATCATATTAAAACTGTATCGGTTAATGTTAAGACTCTAGCTGAATTAAATGGATTGTATCTGTTATATTAAAATGCATATGTTTACATTACCCATTCAAGATAATAACAGACAGATATCAATAACAGTTTTAGGGCACTCAAAAAATAGATTTGTTTTTATTGTCTGAGCGGTGAACATCATTTTCAAAAGGTTAAATGACTGTGTCGGACTTGAAGCATTTCAACGCTTTTGCAATTCCATCTATTAGTGTTTTCTGTTCATGCACTATATTTTATCATAACCAGTTTGAATACCTTTAAGAAAATATAGAATCTTGTAAAGACACGGTAAAACATCAATTTGAAATAATTTATCATAAATTTCTTAGTTAATAGCATACACAATTGTGCTTTTCTAGCCCACCCAAGACTAATAACATCGTCTGATTCACGGAGACCATTTCCTTAACACACGAACAACCCTTTGATTAGTTACCTTATCTGTTTTCCACAAATGGCTTTGTATCCAAGAGAGTTACTGCAACGCCATCGCAGTATGAAAAAAACCAATAGCATATTGTGATCATCTTGAGAGATTTGTTGTGTCAACTTCCTTCTAATATAGAATGGTATGGATAAAATATTAATATCTGTGATTTCCCTGGTAGTTTTTATGAATTATATTTTGAATAACAGATACACAGAAGGCATGCTTTGTGGCTTAATTAACCGTATGTTCTAAACATAGAGCAACAGGACAAAAGTTAACAAGACATGTTTGATCAAAAGTGTTCATCCAGGACAGGATTTCGTGACTAAGAATAGCGTAATCGCATCTAATCTAGAATATTACAAGTATTTACAACTTGTCGAAAATGTATGACATAACGTCACAAAGGAGCCAAGTAATTTAAATAATTGAGAGGATATTTTTTTCAAAATGCATCAAATACATAACAATAAGAATCTTAACCCGGGCATGGGCTTCAAGGGACTAGATAATAAAGCACTGAGCAGGTTTAACCAAAGATGTGCGAGTGTTAAAAATCCGACGCATGTGGACTTACAACTGAGGAAAATAAGGGATCCTCACTTAGTCATCATCAGAAATAAATATACCAAGGAAATCGTTGACCTTGAGGTAAAGCTTTTTGATTTTTGATAATCAAATAAAATATTCTACTGTACTTTGAAAGTCTTAATCGTATGTAAAAAAAGGTCTTAGTTACTGAAATCAGTATCCCCTTAGAATTGGTATCAAAACAACATGATTTCATGTCATCTATCATCATGTAGATGATTGATTTTAATCACCAAACTGGGAGGTTATAAAGAAGATAGTTTTCATTGTATGACTGTTACATGAACTTTTCGTCTACACATCACTATAGCCATAGACTTTGAAAAGATGAGATCATAAACATATGATATAGCAAATTGTGGGTAGTATGTGACGTGCAATTTTATAAATATGATTTGCTTAACGGATAAATAAAGCTCGAATAATTCTAACATTTATTACACACAAAATGGTATGTAAATAATTAAAAGTATTCCTAAAAGATAATTTATCCTATGTCCTTATTTTTCAATAGCTAAAACTATGATTGTAAATTACCCCTTATCATATTTAAACCTTTGACAGAAAGAGAATAAGCGTACGGATGGCGTCGAGCCAGATAGTTGCGATAGTGATAATTATGTCTTTGTCCTACAAATGTAGTGGTCAATGCATTTCAGCACCTTTGCCTTTATTTTTTGTTATACGGAACTATAGTTCTTATATCGCATAACAGACGTTTATTGGCTTCAATTTTGTATAGTTGTCTTCGTTAACTACGACCTGTTGTGTTGTGTAGAAAAAGTGTTTTATGAAATGTTTGTGTTGGATATACCCGGCCTTGATCATTCTACATTCCTTGCCTATGTTAATTCGTATTCCATAAAGCTCTGATGCCTTTGCGTCAGATCAGGTTGCAGAACCACTCAAGATCTAAACATTTGACATAGCTTCATCTGATTAATCCGTCTTCATTATTTTAAAGACCAGTTATTATAATTATGTAGTAATGCGCAAAATGTTTAATTTATCTCCCTGTTTTTCCGGGCATATTTCAATACATTTTATTTTACTACGTTAATCAATTCCTTGTGATCCTAACAAAGCGAAACTCAAGGATAAAAAAAGAGTTAATTCTCGGCTAATTTAACTACTTTGAACAGCGGTAATAATTGATTGTTATGTCATCACATTGGTCTATCGTGCTGCCATAGCGTGCTGTTACACAATACGAGTATTCGTTGTTGTATTGTTTTCATATGAACGCGACGCACTATCATATGATCTTTTTTTTCCTTTCGATTTAATATATTTTTTGAATATGATAGTGTATTTATTTCGAAACTAATAGTGAGTTTTGCCAGTTCAATCAAAAAATCATTTTTAAATTTAAATGTAAAATTCATTTTGTGACCGATGCAATTTGCATTTTAACTGAAAATCCGGATGTTGCATGTTTGTTCAAACGCTCGTTAGTAGGGTGGTTGTAAACTATGCATAAACCTATCATTAATTATAAGTTGTTCACCATTTCCAGCTCGCTGAAATTGTCTTCGTGTTGAAAATGCAATTTTAAGGTTTCTTTGACCAAGAATATTGTATGATAATTTTAACTTCAATTATAGTCAATATACTATTTATTCCAGTTAAAACATGCTTAAGTAAAATGGTAACATGTGTATGCTGGTTTTAGTCAGACAAGCTCAAATATATATAGCTCAACACAATAACTAAAACAACATTTTAAATGATCGATTGTTATCATTTTACTTGTTGTTGTTTTTTTCGTGCATTGCATTTCATTATTAGGTGTTTAACTCTTCAACTAGTTTCACATGTTCTACTTCAGGAAAAAAAGAAGCGGATGAAAATCAATTTGATTGCATTTATTATGTTTTATTTAAAGAATACACTTTTGTTTCTTAAAGCCCACCCTAAACGAACACATTTTTTAATTAAATCATCATATTCACTTAGACAAGTTCCTTAGCACGTAAACAAACGCTTTGATAACTTGTCTGAACTATTACCAACAAATGGGGTTGCATCTACGAGAGCACAGCAACGACCTTGCAGTATGAAATAACCAATACCATATTGTTATTTTGAACAGGGATTTATTGCGTCTACTCTTTCTAAAATGGAAAGGTATGAATAAGATATGAATATCTGTGATTTTCCTGATTATTTTGTCTACATTGTTTTCATTACTTGCGTATACACAGAAGGCATGCTTTTAAAGTATGCGTTTGAAAAGCTGTATATTGATCAAACGTTCACTAGACTTTTTCGATCAGACATGTCCAGACAGGACCTGTTTCCCTAATTATGAATTGCGTTAACGTAAGTCAAATCTTTATTACTCATCAAACACGTATTACAAAATATCATAAACCTAATAATCAAATAACTGAGATGAGATCATTCTATAAATGCATCAACGCATCACAATAACAATCAAAACTCGGACATGACCTTTAAAGGAGGACCTAACGATGAACGCAAGAGTTTAATGAATCATGTGCGAGTGTTAAGAAACCAACGTGTGTGGACTTACAACAGACGAAAATCAGGGAACCTCAGTTAGTCATCATCAGGAATAAAAACACAAGGGAAATTGTTGACCTTGAGGTAAGGCATTTTGGTTTTATAATGATATTCTTATACACCAAATAGAAGAAATTATAAATGGAAAACCATAATGAAAGTGTTTGCCTTAAAGTATTTATCTTATTACTTGATAAAGTAACACACAAGCAGACGAAAATCAGATGTACAAAACTCAGGTCTCTGTGTCTAATATCCGAAAACACTTAGCATTGCTATCAAAACAATTTTATTCCATGTCTTTGTTCGTTTTGTAGATGTTTTGGATCATCAACATTGGAGAAATATTAGACTATTATTTTCATTGTATTATTGTTACATGAATATATTTCGTCTACATATTTTTTATGTCCTTTATGGCCATTGACTTGGGAAAATGAGAAAGATTAACAATAAACATAACAATTGCGGGTAGTATGTGACATACAAAATTAATTCGTTTTTTGATGAATTAATTCTGACATTTATTACAAACAAAGTGTTGTGTAAATCATTGCAAGTATTCCTCAGACAAGAACATGGAAAAGAACCGATGATAAATTACTCCACTTGGTAATAAGTGTTCCAATAGCAAAATCCATCATTGTGAAATATCGCCAATATATTACAATACCTTCAACAGAATGCGAACTTACGATCGGTCGTCACGTAAGATTTATGGGAATTGTAATGATTATGTTATTGTCATTGAAGTGGTCAGTGCCATTAAACACAAATGCGATGTACCTTAATTCCGTCAGTGTGCTTTTATCTTTATAACTTATGTGAAAAGCTACAGAAACAAGGTCAGTAGAAAAAAGTTTAAATATAAACCAGGTTTAATTGCACTGGGTAAACGCCAAAGACATAGAATACAAAAACAAAAAATCACAAACAAGAAACATGGAAGGACAGCATAAAACTCCGCAAACAGCACAGTGCATAATTATGAGAACATTAAATGTAAGTGCGTGGCGACGTTTCACAGCTTCCACACGGCACTCACAAAACTGCTATATCAATACTTATGTGAAAAACTACAGAAACAAGCTCTGCAACAAAAGGTGTAAACATTAACCCGGTTTAATGACACTGGGTAAACGCCAAAGACATAGAATACAAAAAAACAAAAAATCAAAAACATGGAAGAACAGCACAAAACTCCACAAACATAAAACCTTTATGTTACTGCCATAAACAACTAGAGTTGCATACAATATATATGGAAATTAATTTGGAAAACACATTAAGAGATAAATTATCGATTATAGAGATGAAAACAACGTTGGTGTTATATCTAATTTAGACATTTAACAAGGAACCATCGTCATAAATCATTTGAACTCCATACACTGGATACCTGTTTTCTACAACGGAAACGAACTAATGTTTGATTCGTGTATGCGTATGCACATTTGTCCTAATTGGGCTAAAACATATTAGTTTTAACTGATTAATACAAACAGGAGACAATATCGTGTTTATTTTATTTAAAAAAAAGAAATGAAATTCAAATTTTCTTTTGAAACCAGTGGCTTTCCAAGAAATATGCCTCTCAATATAGTTCACTTGTAGATCATCTTTGGATATTGATTCTCAATACCATGTGTTTGGACATAAAGGCCTAAAGTATTCCAAAGAATCATGACAATGCATGTTGACATCGATCGTTCTGATAGGTGTCCTCGGGATATTTATTATGTATATTTTCTAGAATAATTGCTATGTATGCCAAAATATTGACCTTTTATGTTTAATGTCGGATTGGAACTGCTATCTTAACAATTGCACTAAACTTCCTATACTGAAACCAAAAGTGTTCATTAAAATACCGAACACGTTTATTGTTCATGCCCATTTTGATTGATCATTATTTGATAAAGCCGATTTAAATCTAATCGTGTTTTTTTTTTAAATTAAACTCCTTTTTTATCTAGTTTTTCTAGATATTGTTAGGAATACATTCAATTTGCATCCCGCAATATGTTACATGGTATGGAGCAATTGCATAGCCATGTGTCTAGTATATTTTGATTGAAATTCTATGAGCTCGACAAGAATAAAAATTTTTTTATATATTCTAGGAGAGAATTCCTCTGGAAAGCAACAAATGACAGGTTTTTAGTGTGAACATGCACATTGACAACTTTATTTCGTACTCCGCAGAACCAAATAAAGCAGTCATTGGCTGTAAAGTTGTCCAAAATAAACGTTTACATAGAGCGAAAAGATATGCATCAACACACTCGAATGCACCATTTTATCCTCCCCGTAAGGTGTTGGAATGGTGTTCGTTTCGAATAAAGATGTTAAAATTCATATTTATTTATATACACCAGGTTAGCAAATGTTACATTTAAATCAGATAAAGCAAAATGCATCCAATGTCTGAGATATGTTTCAAATTGATTAAGTAGCATTGTTGTCTATGTTTGCGTCATTCGTTGTTACAATTTGTTATCTCTAATAATCAACATTTGTTCTTTAAGAATAATTCCTCTGAAATAATCAATGTCATTAAAATCCTAACAAATCCATACTCAAGGTCAAACAGCAGATAAGTTATAGACTAATTGATAGCATTTCCGTACCGAAATCATTTTGAACAGCGGTCATTATTGTTATTCATTCGGGTTTGACATTTGCGCTGACGTAACATGTTGTTATACACGACGATAATGCAATATCATTACCACATGGGAGTCAGATGGAAACGTTGTCATTATCTTTCACTTCATGACAATAGATTGCTTGACAAAGTCTTTAAAGACAATTGTTGGTTATTTGATTGTATGTACGTACCCTTATAACACTGCCGGGTCAGTTATATCAGTATAAAAGTCTAATTATAACAAGGTATTTTATGTTTGATGTACACAGAATATATACCGAAACAAGCTCTTTTTCTACGTCAAGTATCGCAAAATGGGTCAATTTCATAGATAACAACAAGACACACTGTAATAACATTTTCAAAAATCATCTCTAATTCATTTCTTTTACATTCTACTAAAAAGCAATTATGTTTTAACATATCTGAAACGTTTTAATTTTTGCCAATTGATAGTTCATTTAGTGCTTTATCATTATAAATAGCGTCTTTGTTACCTCGATCGCATTTATGTTTACATATATAAGTCAAGTTGAAAACAAGATGTCACTGTATGAACATTTTTGAAATATTATTGTTTGCCTCTTCAAAGGAAAACAAATCAACCTTTTTTCAAGTTAGTATCAATAATTTAAATTCACACAAAACATTTTTGAGGAAAAGCGAGGTGAGAACTGAACATTGATTCGTAGTAAAATGATTGACATGTTATTCTTATCCGCCTTTTATCCTTTATATTACTGATAAGCCATGCGTGCTGAAAGTTAACCCTCGGGGTGAAGTATTTCAAAGGGTGAACAAAATACTTCTTCTCCAAAACAACCCCACTGACATTTAAAGTTAATCCTAAGGACTCTGGTTAACTATAGTGTCGTTTTATTGAAAGTTATACAGTAAGTAAATCATTCAATCTTGTATAAGGTTTACAGTTTGATGCATTTTCTCAATTATAAATGCGAAGTTTGTACAAAATAATTTATTAAAAAATTGATGACTTAGTACGCGTAAAGGGACTCACGTTTGCCTTGAAATAATTTTGTTAAAGCCCTTGTGGCAAAACCATAAACACAATGATAATATTCAATGCTTGAAAGCTTTGAACATAAATAATGTATATTATAATGCCCCAATTTCTTGAACAATCTTAAATCAATTGTATTAGGTTCAAACTGAGCAAACTTTTTTGCTCATTTTGAAAATATGTGCGACTTAATAGTAATGGGGTGCATACCAACGCCGGTAAAGTCATGAAAAATTAGAAAACCGATGTCTTAACCACTAGGACCCATAAAATGGATAAATTGAAAACTTAAGAAAACGTTCAATACATCACGTTATAATGTCAATCAACCAATTACTTTTTAAGGAATCGCTAAATCCCGTGGAAAGAAGTATTCAAGATTCTGGTCTTCAAAGATCAATATCAGTATCTTAGTTTTGATACTCCTAATAATTTGCCGCACTTGATTTAGTCATAAAAAGTGCATCCTACGAAACATATGCGAGTCCTTTTACGCATATCACTAAAGGAAACTAAAACAATAATAACAATTTATAGTTCACTATATTTATTACCAATCTAACTAAGCTTACTAACCGACTGTCCTTTAATTCATATGTTCTTGCAAACCTCTGCCAAAATGCATAAATGAAGATATTAAAAGCCTTAATATCGTATGATTTCCCATTAATCGTTCCAATTGATCATATTCTTGAACCAAAGTGTTCTTTCTCTCAGCAATAAATGCATTGATTTCCTCAGGCGCCATATGATTATAGATGATAATTGTTTGTTTCAGGGTATTGATCGCATTACATTTCGCAGTGTGAGCACCAAAACCTATATTTCCAAATGGCGAATCTACCTTTTTGTAATATAAAGTTACAGAAAGATTGTCGTTTTCAGAAATGTGCTGCTAATTGTATGCTGACAAAATGAGTTTAAGAAATGACGTGGTTCAAATCGTGAAGACTTAAAAGGCGCGAACATATATAAAATGCGTAATTTAAATTTAACTGTTTATCTGTTTAACTTATATCTAGGAACTTTAACGAGGTACAGATCAAATAAAAGCGTGGCTAGAAGAATCAGAGTGTCAATGTGTTCTGATAAACTATTTATAAACAAGGTGTTTACTTTTTCAAACCCGTCTCAAAACGTTTACCACAACATTGACCTATTTCAAAGTATTTTCATGTGAATCGATTGGTTAAAGTTTTGGAACGAAAGAGACAAATTATAATGAGAAAGTCTTGATTTGTCTGCTACATTGTGTTTTATTATAAAGCTTCTTGGAACAACAACGATGTTATTGCATTTCACAAGATTATTATATTTACAAGAGTATTGTCATTATATTGTGGATATTTCTGTTACCCGGAAATTTAGAGCTGCTTTATCTGAAAGCTTAGGAGAATATCATATTCCTATCGCGTACTTGATATAAAATATTACAATTTTTTCATTCAGTGTTGCTAATAAAATCGTTGTATTGCGCTTGAAAATTGAAATGAATTGTTACTAAATGCCCAGACGCCTTGATATAGAGAAAAATAAGTCTGTTATTTCTTTCTGTATGTAGCTAACATGATCAAACTCTTTAAATAGTGTCGTCAACAAATGCCTTATTTTTATAAAGTAGTCGAATAATAAAAATGGGAGGTAATCCTCTTAATGCACAAGAATGTTCGCCACCATAATCAAAACGTGAACACGGACTTCAAAAGAATGTATAACAATGCATGACGAAGGTATGAAAACAACATTATTTCACGTCTTTTTTTATCTTTTAGATGTATTTTTGTTGGAATCATCTTGGGTGAAATGAGACTATACTGGGTGAGTACCTAAATCGGAACACTTTCAGCACTTTTTTGAAATATTTTTAGTTAGACTTGCACCAAAACTACAAAATTTCCCATCAGCATACTAGGATTTAAGACCGATTGGTTGATACAAATGGTATTTTTCAAGATACTACCTATCTGCCTGAAAAGTACTTTATTAACCGCACAATTAATGACTGCCAGTTTCGTCCTGGGAGTACCTAAAAATGGAACAGTTTTAATTTGTTATTTATTTGTATGTATTCTTTTAAAATTATTGCTCCATGATTTGTTTAAGTACATTAATAATTTATGTTATTCCCAGCTTGGTTTTTTGTCATTTTTGTCAGTAAAGTTTGATGATTTCAGTAAAAAACAGGCTGTACCAGTATTCTGTGATTGTGGCAAGCATGAAGTCTTTTCCCCGCGTGCCATGTATTGACGTTTGAACATGAAAGACTTTAACTGATAGCTGTATTTGAAATACTTACCGGAGAATCGTGTTCTTTGGAATTTATATCTAACACAAATGTCTTTATTGATTAAAATCGTAAATAAACTGATTTCGTTCGGAAAAAATACTTTTATAATGGGTGTTCCATATTTAGGTACTGTTCCGATTTAGGTACTCACCCAGTATGTTTTATTGATAAGCCATCAGTGATTTTTTTTTATTTTTAGCCGACTGATAAAACGAGTCTAGTACATTCTGACATTAATCACACACAAATTGGTGTGTAAATCATTTAAATATATTCCTCAGACATGAACAAGGTAAAGAATCAATTAAAATTGCCCCACTGGGTGAAAACTTTTCCAACAGCAAAGACTATTATAGTAAAATATAGCCAATTATATTACAATACATCCAACAGAAGGAGAATATACGTACGGTCGGCGCGCCAGATTTATGGGATAAATGGATATAATTTTGTCGTTGTCTTTGCAGTGGTCAATCGATTCTAACAACCTTAAAAAGAACTTGAAAAAAATGTTTATTCCGTCATTTTGCTTTTCGCCATCGATAATTAGTCCTTAGTATAAAACGTACGGAAATCAGTTATCAAGTATATTTATCAAATGCGTAGGTGGTGTTATGACTGTTTTAGACATCAAAGGGGAAAGCGCAAATGACACTCACGCATAATGTCGTAATAATATAGCCACGAACGATTCAATGGACAAAATAAGAAAATTAAGAAGTCTCTTCATACGAGTACAATTATCTATGCACATAGGTATCCGTCTCTAACCTAATCAAGTCCCACCAATGAAAAGTTTGCAGTTTTTCCAATATTGACACATGTAAACTAAAGAAACGGACTTGAGGGTGGTTCTATAAGATAACAGCTTTTGTCACAATCGAATAAAATAAAATATTGTTTTATAAAAAACTGGGCAAAAGTGAAATTCAAATTTTCTTAAATACCAGTAGCTTTCCGGGGAAGGAACTTCGCATTATATTTAACATCAAGCCCATCTGTGTATATTGGAACGCAATACCATATGTTTTGAACTGCAGGATCTGAACAATTTATTAAGTTTACTAATGAATAAGTATATAAGATCCGCCGTAACCGTTAAGTACATCTTAGATATAAAACAAGAAGTTTAGCTTTGATTGAAATGAATATAAAAGCGTTTATCTTTAATCGTTTTCATTTATTGTAAAGTATCGAGGGACGTGAAGAACATAATAAGTTAGTTAATGAACCGTTTAGTCGATGATATATGCTTCAGATTGATTAAGTCGGAATGTTTTCTATGTTTGCGTCGTTTGTTTTGACAGTTCGTAATCCCAATTGTTCAATTTGACGTCATTAAATGTCATGGTGCTCTTGTGTCTGTAATTGTTCAGTTGCAGTGCAATAGTTCATTGATTCAACCTTGATGCGGCAAATAAGCATTCTATATTTATATCAAAAAAGAAATGAAAGAGAAATATTTCCCTAAAAGCACATTAATAAGTTAACAATTTAGATGTTGATAAAAAATGAACATATATATAAAGTATCATGTATGACTAAGAGAAAATATGTTTGACAATGTAAGCCTAGTGAAGGATAATTATGTGGCATTATTATTTAATACCAAAACACCAGACACCCACAAAGACAAGCATGAAAACCAAATAAAGTAAAAATATGTTACATATTAATCAAAGACCGAGTCAACAAATATACCACAAACATACTATCAATGGAGTCTTTCAACTAAAGAATTCCTTTTTTTCAAAGGAATGAAGACAACGTTGATTTCTTCACATGCAAAACACATAACCAACTTAACTTCGAGAGTATGCGGTTGACATGCTTCATTGAGTTGAATAGTTTCAAGACAAAACTTGCTGATTCTAAAATACTGTCTTTTTCTCGCTGACATTTGAAGTGAACCTGACCCCTAGCTAAGCATATTTAATGGTATATAATTGCCTTTCCATACAAACAGAAACAACAGCTAAATTTTTATAGTTGTCCAATTTTGTTCAGAAGAAGACGCTTTATATCCCGAAGGTGCTTTTGATGTTATTAACCATATTGAAAATGGAGTGCTAAAGTTTGCAGTTGTTAAAGAATCTCGAAACATACGCCTATAATCTAATCATTTCATAATTACGTTCTAATCCTAAATTGGTTGACCTGACAAATATATTGCAGATAATCAACGCAAGCGATTCACTGTTGGCGTTGTCCCATACAATTATTTTGCCACTGTGATGGTGAATCAGTCAATACTATAATCATGTATTCATACGCATAAGCGTTTATATTTCCGGACATATTTTCATTCATTTTTCTGGACGACGTGAATCATGTCACTGTCATTTTATCAAAGCATCACTCAAGGAGAAACAGCAGATTTGTTACAGACTAATTGATGTCATTTCCGTGTAGCAAGCATTAAACAACAGCGGTAATTATTGTAAATTCTATCGCGCTGACGTAACATGTTTTTACACAAGACGATTACAGGGCATAATCACCACATCAAGAGTCAATTGAGATGGAACCGTTGTCCTTCAGTGTCACTCCTTTACTTGCTGACAATAGTTAGACTTCAATGACATTAGATACGTTATTCCACTGTTAATATGTACCCTTATAAAACAGCCAGATGAGTGAAATCAGTATAACATTAACATTAAAAGATTAAACCTCACTCTGAAAAAAAGTGTAACAATAAAGGATTCTGTGACTAGGAAATGTACAACATATTTGATATGGATTTGTAAAATGTGTACACATCTTGTCGTAAATGTATGCCAAAACATTTAAATCGGATCTATTATTAAATAAATAAGAAAATAGGTCCTCGCAATGCATAAAGTTCATCATCACCACGATCAAACTAGTGACATGAATTTTCAAACACTAAATAGCAAAGCACTACGGAGGTTTAACCAAAGATGTGCGAGTGTTCAAAAACCGACACATGTGGACTTGCAACTGAAGAAAAATGGGGATCCTCAGTTCGTCATCATCAGAAATAAATACACCAAGGAAGTAGTTGACCTTGAGGTTTGGCGTTATGTTTTTTTTAAGTTTCTGTAATTGACTTATATTTTGAAATATTCCAATATGAAACATCTTTGCATTGCTTGCTTCGGCAAATAAAGTATAATTATAAAAAACAAGAGTAACTCATAACATATTTGGACTGAAATTTAATAAACATGTTGTACAAAATAAATGAAACTGTTGATAAAAGAATGGACATCGAGTGCCAATTTACATTATGTAACATAATTTCATGTTCATTTTAGTTTTAATTGATGTTTGTGCTGTGTCGTTTGTGTTAACCAGGAATATGCAAATTACTAGCTAATGATATAATGTTCTGTACATTTAGTTAATAAATGATTGGACTTGTTTTCCAAAACGTTAACTTCAAAACCTTAATTAAATTAATAACGATACGTTTTGTTGTTTAACGTTTCTACATGTATTTACGATCCAACGTGTTTTATATGGTGTACGAATTTCGTATTTGAAATTTAATTTTAAGAGGCATGTATTATGTGTATTGACAATGTATTATGTACAAGTCGAACTACTCCTGTCTGCCTGTATTCATTTATGTTGTTCTGTTGCGTGTGTCTCCTTACACCTTGTGTCTCTAAACAATGCCATAGTCCGGGGTTCGACTACCTATGGTATTTATTGTACATTTGGATGCCTGGGGAACTCATAATGCTTTGGTATCTTTACAAGTGTTTCATAAGTAGAGAAATAATATATAGAAATAACACAAAAACGGACATGATTACTAACAAGCTTGTATCGACACTTAGTAGGGCGAAATTGGTCATTTCGTGTCGGGTTTCAATTGAAAATATAGTTACAAAACAAACTGCAATATCATGATCTTTGTCTATGGAGTTGTGTGCTGTTGTTCCATGTTTCTGGTTTGTGATTGTTTGTTTTTGTGGTCTATGTCTTTGGCGTTTACCCTGTGCCATTAAACGGATTTACGTTTAATATTTCGGCTACGAAGATTGTTTCTGAAGTTTTTTTCATATAGATACTATAATTTGTTTTGTTTATTTCGTTTACATATTACTTATCGATAAGAAATTATTTTCTTTCAAAATTTATTTAAACATTATGCTTTTGCCAATAGCTAGATTATTTATACTATTGGTCTCAACTAGGTAGCTTCTGTTGTATTATAAATAATAATAGTTTATTTTGTATATCAGTCGCATTTATATTTAAATAAATAGGTCAACTTGAAAACATGATAATTTTTGTTTTATCATTTTATGGATACTGTGGAAACATAATGTTTTGCTTTTTCAAACGATAACATCGACAACACAAACGCCACATTATTTAACTTACTGTAGCTTTTTGCATATATATTTACCATGATTACTAAATCACACAAAGCATAATGAGTAAAAGCGACATTGATTCGTTGGAAAATGTAGGACGTATAACTAATATCTTCGTTGTAAAATATGTGATATTTATTTCTTATCCATCTATTATCTTAAATATAACTGCTAATCAATGCGTGCTGAAAGTTAACCCTCGGGGTAGAGTATCTGTTAATGTTCTTACATTAAGGTCATTACAGGCAAAAACATTGATAAGGAAATAACAGTTCTGCGCTCCTTAAAACTTATGGGAATTTTCTTTGCAGCTTATACATGTAGGGCTTATTGGTATACTTTCTAGGTATTTCATTTAATTACTTTACAAAAAGAATTAACGCACACGCGAAAGATAATTTATAGAAAAACCTAAATACAGTCAAACCCTATTGGCCAGAACTCAGAACAAATACCACGAGCCTCTAAACATTTGATCCAAGTGAGAGTGCTTACCTTCAGGATAAAGAAATCGGTCATATACATCCAGTTCGAGCCATGTGAGTTCGAGCCAACGGGATTCGACTGTATGATATAAACATTTTGCGAAATACGATGCACAAACATTACCCTTAGCAGTACATCAATTTATAAAGAAAACAGTTCATGCTGACATTAAATATTTAAAGGATTAATCCGTGCCTTTGAATATTTTTGTTGAAACCTTTAAAGAGTTAAACCGCCAAAAAATAATAATACTCAATGGTTGATATTTTCTTATGCTCATACATCAGTTTATGTTGCTAATATGAATATATAACATTGCAAAATAAGGCTTTTGAACTGACAGGAAGTGGAGAATGTACTTCACAAACTATAGTATGAATAGATTTGTCATCGCCTTAAAATTAACTTGAACTATTTCCTTAGCACTAAATTTGAAGACAATCAAATATTACCAAATAACTGACATTTCATAAATTCATTTGTTCTGGTCTGCAGTGATGTTTACACTCTTACTAATCTACCAGCTGGTCTTTGATTGATATTGTCTTGCAACTGTGCCAAACGCATCAATGAAGACATCAAAGGTCTTAATATCGTCTGACTTCTCAAGATATTTCCAATATATCAAACTCTTGAACCACAGTGTTATTTTATTATTGATAACATGCGTTGATTTCCTCAGGAACCATATGGTATTTATTTCTTTACGAAGCAGTTTTTGGCTTTAAGTATAAATTAGTGAGAGATATAGACGATAATTTTTCAGCGTTATAATGCAATACAGTTCACCAAATGAGCACCAAAACCTATATTTTCCGAGTAAAGCCATATGTTTTAGTCTGCCATACCAATCTTACTAAGGTAATCTACCAGCTGGTTTATGATTGATATTGTCTTGTCAACTGTGCCAAATGCATTAATAAAGATATTAAGGGTTGATATTGTCTTATTTGTCAATTATATATCATATATATCAAATTCTATAACCAAGGGTTAAATTTATTATTACTAAATGCGTTGATTTCCTCAGTAGGCATCTGATTGTTTTTCATTATGAAGAAGATAATGACTATAATTATAATTTTTAGTGAGAGATATAGATGATATTTGTTCAGCGTTATATTGTCATACATAACACCGAATGCTTTACTTCCTCCGAGTTGCGACTTTATCTTTTTTATATTATACCTAATGAATATTTATAAAGTGACGAAACCTTCGTGTTTGATCAATGCGCTTCAAATTGTATGTGATCGAAGTGTCTTTTGGGAAATTAAGTCGTTCAAATTGTGTCCATCTCTTATACGTTTTGATGCACGCACGAATGGGCATATGTTTAGTACTAATTCCTTAAATCCTTATAGAATATAAATTTGGTAGGTAACGCTTGCAAGTTTGAGTTAGTTATGATAAGTTAGGATTAGTAGGGCATTAGTAGGGCATTAGTAGGGCAATAGTGGGTTTATTAGCACCTAACAAAGGTTGATATGTGAGAACGTCCATTCATTTGGACATGAAACCGGTGAACATTAAAAAAGTGAAAATATATAACAAAGTCCGTTAACAAAAATTAATGTATTTTGTAACAACCTATTTTCTAAGTTTCTGCAAAAATTTACTCAAGTTGAATACAACCTCCTGACTTATAAACCTCTGATATAACACAGAAAAGCACGACATTATAAAAGACTTAAAACTTCCTTTCCTTATTAAACTCATAGTGTATCATTTATTTATGATTTATATTGTAAGATTTTTTTTAACTTTCCTCGAAAACTGTAACTGTTTTTCATGTAAAACCGTCAAGAAAAAGCAATGATGTGTCTTTTAAATGTATCATATTGCACCGTTGTAAGATTGTTATCAGGATTACTTGTATTGTTATGTTATCTGAGACCTTAGAGCTGATTAATTTGACGGCTAAGGAGACTGTGAACAGCCTGGTGGTAATAAGAATTATATTCCTTATACAGTCTACAGTAAATATAAATTATCGATGTGACTTAATAATGGCTCGAATATTTCAAGAAACTGAACTAAATAAAGAAGTGTTAACTACTGGATGTCTTCATGAAATCTTATTAATATCATTGTATGTTTGTTTAATAAATGGTAAAGTCGTAAATATTTTTCAAGGAAAATAACTTGGGATAGTTTGTAGAAGAGTGTTAGACGTACCTCACTAGCAAGTGTCGGGAAGATAGCGGTCTATTTTATTGATATTTATATGTAAACTACAGAAACAGGTATGGTCGGTGCGACAAGCAAATTATCTATGATTTTTATAAACTTATTTTTATACCGCAGATTGATTCTGACAAATGCATCAACAATCATGTTTAAAACAGGGACATAATTATGCAATTCCTGCTTTAACATCGCACAATATACTTCATAAGACGTTTTTGGCTGATAAGATTGTATATAGATTTTGTTTAACCTTTTTTCTAGATTTTTTATTTGTGTTTGTTGTTCATAAAATATTCTCTGAATGTTGTTTCACCCTTGCCTGGTTAATTAATAGGACGCCCATCCAGGTTGACTTTAACCAAACACCTTAGTGATGTAGCAGGTACATGTACTTACATATTTTCTAGCGATAACACCATTTCGAACACTCATATTCGATATCCAGCTTGACTTGAACTGGAACCCGACCTCAGAGATATTAAGGTACACAGCGATAACACCATTTCGGACACTAATATTCAATATCAAGCTTAATTGTCAGAGGCTGATTTTGACTCTCTCACTCCTTAAATACTCCGATTAGAAACACCTCGGCTATTTTCCAAATAAAACAATCTCGGATGTATGCCAGTATACATATATCACTAGGAGTAGTTCGTAAAGTTATTAATTATAGTTTTAATCAATTATAGTATTTTACGTGTATTTTGTATTACTGGGATCATATTGTTTGCAAATGAAGTTAAATATTGCATAAATATTCTAGATTCCCAAAAGTAAATTCTTTAACGCGATCTTCTTGAAGCGTAGTTAAATCTGAAGAATTTTGACATTGTAAACCGTCCATATACATTCGAGGCTGTTTTCTATTGAAAATGGTCGAGGTGTTCCTGATGTTTATACTCTAACATATTCAATTTGATCAATTGTATGACTGTAATTTATACATTTCATGCCTTTTCTAAACCTCTGATGGTTTTGCGTGAGAATTGTTGATAAACAACTCAATTTCTTTACTTTGACGTTACCTCGTTTGATTTATCTATAATGCTCTCATCTCTTTCTTATATTACTTAAACAATCTACAGTAAATATGAATTATCGATGTGACTTAATAATGGCTCGAAAATTCCAAGAAACTAAACTAAATAAAGAAATGTATACTTCTGGATGTCTTCATGAAATTTTATTAATATCAGTGTATGTGTATTTCAAATATGGTAAAGCCGTAAATAGTTTTCCAAAAGAATGACTTGGGATAGTTTGTAGAAGTGCGAAAGACGCACCAGAATAGACGAAACTACACTGACCTCACTAGCAAGTGTTGGGAAGATAGCGGTCTATTTTATTGATATTTATATGAAAAAACATACAGAAACAGTTTATGAGACTGTTTATGAATAGGAATGGTCGGTGCGACACTTAAATTATCTATGATTTTTATACACTTATCTTTATACCGCAGATCCATTCTGACAAATGCATCAACAATCATGTTTAAAACAGGGACATAATTATGCAATTCCTTCTTTAACATCGCACAATATACTTCATAAGAGGTTTTTGGCTGATAAGCTAGTACATAGATTTAGTTTAATCTCTTTTCTAGACATTTTATTTGTTTTTGTTGTTCATGAAATATTCTCTGAATTTAATTTCACCCTTCCCTAGTAAATTAATAGGACGCTCATATCGAATATCCGGGTTGACTTTAACCCGACACCTTAGTGATGCAATAGGTACAAGTTAACATATTTTCTAGCGATAACACCATTTTGGGTGCACATATTGGATATCTAACTTGACCTTTACTTGACCCCGACCGTAGTGATATTAATAGTTACACAGCGATAACACTATTTCGGACACTAATATTCAATATCACGCTTAGTTGACAGATGCTGACTTTGACTCTCTCACTCCTTAAATACTCCGATTCGAAACACCTCAGCCATTTTCCATAGAAAACAATCTCGGATGTATGCCAGTATATATATATGTATACATATATCAGTAGGAGTAGTTCGTAAAGTAATTAATTATAGTTTTAATTAATTATAGGATTTTAAGGTGTATTTAGTATTACTGTGTTCAAATAGATTGCAAGTGAAGCTAAGTATTGCATAAATATTTTAGAATCCCAAGAGTAAATCCTTTAAGTTCAACTTCTATGTTGAAACCGCTACGCGATATACTTGAAGCGTAGTTAAATGTGAAGAATTCTGACATTTTAAACCGTCAACATACATCCGAGGTTGTTTTCAATTGAAATTCGCCGAGGTGGTCCAACATATTCAATTTGATCAATTGTATGACTGTAATTTATACATTTCAAGCAATTTTTGAATCCCTGATGATTTTGCGTGAGAATTGTAGATAAAAAAACTCAAGCTCTTCAATTTGACATTACCTCATTTGATTAATCTATCACTGTTCTCATTTGCTAAACGATTTTGTTCTCTTTATATTTTATAAGTGTTTCGTTAGGCGAATCAATTTAATGCAATTTCATACGATCAGTGCAAAGGATTACAAATGGGTAAAAAGTAAGATCTATTACAGTCTAATTGATGTTATTTCCGTAAAGCAAGCATTTAACTCTTTGAACAGCGATTATGATGATAATTTATTTGAGTATGTCTGTCGCGCTTAGGTAACAAGTTGTTATATTCTACGAGTATTTGAAGTGTTTTGTTTTGTGAGTCGAATGCAATGAACACGTTACCTTTGCGTGTCAGTTGTTCACGTGATTACTACAGGCCGTCCAACAATGACTGTAAAGGCGTTTGTCGGGCTATTACAACTGTGTTTAAGTATCCCAATAAATCAGTCAACTTAGTTTCAAATCCAATTATGGCAGTGTCAGAATTATAGGGAGTTTGGGATCAACTGTTTTGTGCAGGGAGCTGGGGATTTGTGTAGTATTGGAGTTAGTTTGGGCGTGAGGGGGCTCATAAACTAATCCGATAGAGAAAATGAATGGAATAATATTAATACAACTTTATGTAAGCCTTGTTTTTGTTATAACTTGTTAACTCTAAGGCCATTTTCTACATGTTAATAAAATTGTTTATCAATAAGAGGATACATTGCTAATAAAATGAAAAAAAAATGAAAAAGAAAACTTCTATAAAACAATATCCTTTTTTTACAACGATTTTCTGTAGTTCTGTATAACTGAACAAGACATTCTACAATTCATTTGAAAATCGTCCTGCCATAATATTCCTTATATATTATGTGTCTCCTTTGATGTTATAGCAGACCCTTCGCACGTTTTACCAACGAAACTGATTTTAGCATTGAAATGACGTAACCCTGAATTTTATTTCCGGAGACGACATTATTAATCAATTGCATTATTGAATTTGTGCATTTCCTCATACATAAACACAAATCAGCCGTTGAATTACTTAGGAATACTTTTTGGAGAAAAAGCAGAATGTACCTGACAAGGAAAGTAAATACCGTAAACAGTTGTTGCTTTTTAGTACCGGTGTATAAAATGCAGCACTCAACAGGCGACAACAGCATGATGATCAAAATACGACCTCTGGTGTTTTGACTGTTGGATATGGAAAAAATGGCCGGCATATAATAACTATACAAAACGTTACGTTCACCAAAGCGTTAAACCAAGCGGTCAACACTTATTGTACCTTTGTTTGATAGCATCAGGACAACGTTTAAAACGAATAATAAAAAAATATGGTCGTACGACAGGAAAGACAATACGGCTTTGTCCCGTATTATCAACGAACGTATATGTTTTTTAATCAGTGTTTCTGTGTTATATTATCTGTAAAGTATCTTGTGTCTGTTCAGATAAACTTAACTTGATATTCAAAATATATTTGTTTGTATCTCTTTTTAACAAGGTGATTCATACTTACTAACACTTTTTTATGTACGATTCTTAAATTACCCTATTTTTGCAAATTTTCATATAAGTTACTCAATTCTACATGTGGATATTTTTAATGTATTTCACCCAAGCTTAATTTTGTTTAGAGTGCAAACTAGAATATGTTGTGTGTGGATTTTTTTAAACTGTAAACTATACTGTATAATAAAACATAAAGAACATAGAATTCAATACTTTCATACTTTTAGGTTGTTTTTACTCTAAACGGAAACACTCACATATCGATATCATTTCTTAGAATTTCCTCACCACATCAAATCGTTAAGAGAAATGAATACACAACAAGACCTTCCCATGCAAATACTTTAAAGTCATCCTTTTATTCACGGATGCGTTTATATCATGATACGCCATGACACTGTTGCTGCACTATTTCCAACAAATGGTTCTGCATCCAAGACAGCCATAATGATAGAAGGACAGTATGAAATAACCAATACCATATTGTGATCTCCTATATAAGTGCTGTTTTGTGGCGCCAACTTCATTGTTATGTTAAAAAGGTGTTAATGAAATGTGTTTATATGTGATTTCCTTGTCATGACTGTTCTATAGACTATTTTGTTGTGATATGTGAATTGATGGCATGCCTTTAAAGACTTTGTTTGATACAATTGCATATGTACTGACCATATTACAAGACGACAGAGCTCACTAGATAGGCTTTGGTCGAATAGTGTTAAAGCAGAATTCCTTGACTATAAATTGTGTAACATATCTTATCTGGTTTCGTAAAATAGGCCTTCAACGTTGTTGTTATCGAATACCTAAAGGTAATACCCTGATAGAATAATCAAATAACTTGCAATGCATCAGATACATCACCACAACCAAAACGAGGACATGGATTTAAAAAGAATTGATAACAAAGCCCTGAGGAGGTTTAACCAAAGATGTGCGAATATTAAGAAACCGACATATGTGGACTTACAGCTGAAGAAAATAAGGGATCCCCAGCTGGTCATCATCAGAAATAAATACACCAAGGAAGTTGTTGACCTTGAGGTATGGCGTTTGTCTGTATATGATTTAAATGTACAATAGGAAAAGTAGAACACCTATGATAGTTTTTGCAACAATTACCCTAAAAGAACACTTAAATACACAGACATTTTAATGTGTTAGAAATATTAGAATGATTGAGAACATAACTACTACTACTTCAAAACAATAATGATGGATGACATTTCATTAGACATGTTTATAATACATTATAAGCACTGGTAAAAGAAATAAGCTCACGAAATAATAATAGCATATACCGAAATATTATTGACGGAAAAGTGGCCAAAAAGAGCCAAAATTAGATACGTATAGTAGAAGAAAGTACGATAGAAGAGGAGAAGTGAAGTGATCCGCATCGTGCGATTTTGGGCCTTCGGACATACATTTCCTATTATTATGTTTTAAGGTATTTGAATTAAATGACATTTCAGGAAGTAATTCTGAAAATTTCATGATATCACTTAAATTGCGTAAGATACGTGTTAACAAGTGACACCATGTATTGCGCATTTTGAATACTAAATTTGATATCATTCACATGACGTCGTTACGAAAGCAAATGACGTGCAACATTAACGTATCAATAAACAACTAGCTTATAATTTAAATCATTTTCTTAACACAGAATCTCTAAGGAACATTAATTAAGAAAAACATTATGATTCATTTTTGTATTTTTAATACATTGTGCCGATTTAAACACAGACTATGATGAATGCAATCAAAATTAGTCGGGACGGAATTCATAGTTGCTTTGGAAACATGAGTAAACTAATAGTCATAAATCGTCGAGAAAATGATGCACCAATGACAAACCTTTAAAAGAAAGAAGTTTTGAAGAAATTGATATACATTGAAAAAAAACATTATTTTGGCTTCGTTTGTAATTTCATTTGTAATAACAGGTGAAGGGTGGATAGTAATGAGAGGGGGGTGGTGTCTTTGTAACAAAAGAGTGGAGAGAGAAGGAAAAGAAGGGAAGGAATAAGGGATGATAGCTGGAGGGGGCAGAAGTGGAGAAGAAGGATAATAACAGAGGGTAAGGAGAGGGAGAGAAGGGGTGAAAGAAGAGGGCAATAATTAGGGATGAAATAAGGGAATAGTGTATGATAGAAGAGGAGAAAAATGTGGGATAAGGGGAGGGAATAAAAGATGATAAAAGAGAAAAAGAATGTGGGATCGAAGGTGAGAAGAAGGAAGGATGTAGGAGGGAACAAGGAATGGCAGAACAGGAGAAGACAGGAGGATAAAAGTGAAAGTGAGAACAGAAGAAGGGAAATTGAAGGACAGATGGGAGCGGATAAATAGGAAAATAATATAAAGCAGAGTTAAGAGGTAGGCAGGGGAGGAAAAGAGACAAGAGGAAAAATGGAGAAGATTGCTGATGAAAAGAGAGCTCTCAGAGTCAGGGAAAGACAGAAGAGATGACAGATCTCGTACCATGCACGACCACACGTACGAGTGGTGGCTCTGAGAGCCAGGCTCGAAAACCAGCATAGCTAGTTCGCGTACAAATTCGTCCCGGAGTTGATACCCAGGCAGTTCTTGTCACAATATAAATCTAATAGCTTTAAATTGCTGATTCCTATATCCCTTTCCGTGTAAATGATATTTGTATACATGTTCGCAGTTTTGCACAGAAAACAAACAGGTTATAATATCATATTTTTAGAGCATCGTTCTTGATCGATAATTCTCCAAAGTTCAGGGTTTTGTCCTATTTAAGCGATTCAGTTAAATTTGTATGTCTTCCGGTTTTGTTTTCGAAAGTCTATTTATAGTATTAATACACTTTATAAATAATCTATAAATAAATGTTATAGTAATAACAATGCCTTACTGTAACGCGTTTGGTCACTACAATAAATGGTGCGAAAAAATGGCCATGAACGAAAATAGCTTTGCCACTTAAGCTGAATAACGTTTATATAGTACCTGTTTATAATTAGGCCGTCTTTGAGACACTAGTCTGTCAACAACCTGAATGTCAACCAGTCATCAAATATTATCATGATTTTTTTTCTCTCAAATATACGCAAAATCATGGAACAATTTAAGACTAAACTTCACTTCATATTCGGCGCCTTAAGCAAGATCATGTGTGTAGCATGTCTCCATATAATGATAAATTATACATTTGAGTTGGGAATAAAATAAATGCTGCACGAACTACGTTGTTCTGTATATGGAAAACAAACTAATTATATTTCCGTCTGAGCGATACAACGAAATTGATACAGTTTGACACTCAAAGCACATAAAAGGGAGCATTAAGACTTTCTCAGACAAGATCATGGTAACAGAGCCGACTACAAATGGCTTCCCTGAGTGATATTCCTGCAGGTACATACGGTAAATTGCGACACATGTGTTCGATTTGATAGGGTTGAATATTTGAAATGGCGTCACAATGACACTATATTATGTGTCTCTCTCAATACTATAATTAACGCCTGTTAAATTCACAACATAATTCAACATAATTTCACAGAAATTATCCTAGATTGACCCTGTATCAAAATCACAAGATATTGCTTCATAAACAAGGATGGTGGCTTTTTACAGTAATTGAACTTAAAAATACTTAAACTTATTCACAGTAACAGAGTAAGGTATGAGCCTTCCTGACATTTTAAACAAATACATATTTTTCATGTTTTTGTACGCCCGTTTTAAAAACGGGTCGAATGTCAGTTTCACCTGTGGCAAACGTGTAGACGGCGTTCAGTATGTTGTCCGATAAATAACTTTTGAACCTTTTGTCTAATCATGTGAACAATATAGAACCACCATGACCCTTTTGTTTGATTTGATTTGTTTGCTTTCTGTGATCACTCAGAGAAATACATTTCGATATTACACTGTAAGGCCTAAAAAAATATCTTTGTTTCGGGTAACCCGACCCTACCTATAAAAATGCGCCGACCCTAACTATTTTTTTTTCGTTTCAGAGCAAAACAAATATTCGTTAGCGAATAGAGAGTTACGAAAGGCGGATAAATGCAGATTTTAATCAGAATTATTGTTTATATGATAAAACAAAGTCAGGCAATGACAGTAATGTGGGAAAGACTGCCATGTGCAAGAAAACACTCTGAACTTACGACAGATTTTGAAAAAAATAAATAAATAAATAAATAAAATAAATAAATAAAAATCCCTACCTGCCCTACCTAGAAATTTTGGGAAGGTTACCCGAAACAAACAATATTATTTTTTTGGCCTAATACAACAACTATGGTCTTTTTTAAACCCTGTCGAGTAAAATATTTCTCAAACGTAGTAGCAGTAGCAATACTAGTATTGGTTGTTATGTGATATATATAAATCATTTTAATGCTTGTCGACAATGTGCGTGCTGATAAATACCCATAGGATGCTCTTGAATAATTACTCCGTATGGTAAAACATCAATATAGCTTTTGATTAAGTCTCTTTAATGATAACAAATTACATTATTTCCCTTGTTCAACAACCGAAGTGCCATTATTTGATTACTAAACATTTCAATAGCGTATGCACGTAGTGGCCTATCAACCTCTATATGTCGGGCCTTACTTTATATTTCCTATCATCTATTTGCGTGTCCATAAAAACATTTCCTAAACGATGTCAGCATACGTATGTTTAAAATCAATATTTCGTAAACATTTAAATAGTTTTTAACATCCGTAAAATGATTGGTCGATTCTATCGTTTTTCATATCCTTAGTATTCTCAAAAAAACAAAGAAATCACTAGGGATTCTGGGAGGGAGACCCGTTGGATAACAAACATACACCTACAGATTGACAACAACCTTAGTTTAAGTATGTTTATATATAACCAGTTTAAACGTTTAACACGCCGTCAAACCAACTAAGTGGTAAATTGTTCAATAAAACACACAATAAGTAAACATTATCCTATGCAGTGATCTCCCTTGACCAACATATGTGATCTTGTGTAACAATTGCATGATTTCAACTATATCAGATTAAAAATGTTTATATATTTTTGTTTGCTCTTATTTATGCAATATTGTAAGTGTCTTCAATTAAGTAAACGTTTTTTATGTTCGTTTTTTGTTGTTGTTGTTTTTTTTTGTTTTTTTTATTTTCGAAAGGTATTTTAGACCTTTTCTATGAAGTCACGTGACTGTGATCATCTTCTTATCACGTGATTTGCATATTGGCAATAAATATTGTACGAAGAAAGGTATAGGCCACTGTGTGGAATTTGTTGGTCATATTCAATGACCACTATGATCCAACATGTATGCTATTAGAACATGGTCGTTATTCATTAGGCCTAAAAATATTGTTTGGTTAGGGTTACATCCTTTTCAAAAATAGGTAGGGTAGGAAGGCTTTTTTTATTTTTATTTTTTTTTATTTTATTAGGCTTTATATAAGAATGTCATTATGTCATTTTCATCATTGGAGAATGGTGTTTAAGTTATCTTCTATATAAGCAATTAAGGTTTTAAACTACATATTGAAAAGCAAAAAAAAAATAAAAAAAAATATTTTTTTTTTTAGTTTTTCATTTTTTTTTTCAAACTGACTATAAAAACGTTAGGGTCGGCGCCTATTCTGTAGGTAGGGTCGGGTAACCATTGAACATAAATGTGAATTTTTAAATTATACAAACCTTCATTAATATATTCCTGTCGTCAAAAATATTAACCAATCAATGTAATACAATTAATATGTTTACTTACATATTACAGGATTTTTAATCATCAAAAACATGTTTGCTCAGTTTGTGTGCACGCAAATAGTATAGATGATGCCTTTCCGCTCAGTTTGTATGTGAGCGAATAATATAATTAATGCTTTATGGCCGCCAAATACAAGATACAATGATCTCTTTTTAAAGTCGCGAATATGCAAACAAAACACATAAGCTCAATGAGCTGTTTTCCGACATAAATAACACACATACATAACATTTCAAAACATATCAATGACATGGTGAACTGGAATTTAAAAGCCTGGAAGTAAAAGCATATAGTTTTAGACAGGATCAAATCTGGAACAATTATTTATAAAAACCTTTTCGTAGTATATTCATGCAACAAATAATAAAAAGTAAAATAGAATATAATACTTTATACAATGATAACATCAACTAGTTTTCAACTGCCACTTGGCAGACAACGTTTATATTCTGTAGACACTGGCCATTATCACCATTGTTGTGGAAGAATATTATTTCACGGTGACATTATGTGACAAGCGTGTAATGGAAGGGGAGATATAAGAGACATTTACTGGAACAAAACACCAAAACAGGAAATAGTTGTTTATCTTTATAGCATAGGATTTCTTATGATTTCATATGCCTGTCATGGAAGTCCTTTCTTTTCGTTATTTATTGTTGTTTGTGAAATGGGGTTGTCGTTGCTGTGTACGTATTTATTTTTCTCTCTTTCCACAAATCTTGCAAATTGCAAAAAGGTCTTCATAATAACGGTATTAAATATAATATTGCATATTTTCGTTAATTTTTGTGCACTTTGCGGAAAAAATAAACGTTCATTTTTGACACGCATATTATTAACGATAGTTAGTCTTTAAGGCACACAATTGATGCAAAACAAATTAAATAAATGAATAAATCATGTTCAACTCGTTTGACTGTAATGATAAAAAAATGATTTTAGTACAGATTAAAAAATGTATGCCTTTATAAAATGTTCATTTTAATTGATAGCCTCAAATTCCCCAGTAAAATAGCGCACAAATATCGATTATATTGTTTATATCGGTTTTCTAAATCATATGCATTTCTTTGTTTTGATTATTAAAATCAAATGAAATAAACACGATAATTACAATTAAAAGAAACAAACATTTTTGGCATCAACTTATGTTGTGTGCCTTTAATAAAAATATTAAATTTCTAATTTCTTTATGTTTTATATTTGAGATTCTACTATACTGTTTGTGTTAAACACGTGTGACCAGTGTTAAATTTAACACATTTGAATATAAATGTGTGTGGGCCGATGGTCTTTAGCAAATAAACTACTGATCTTGAACTTGAAGTACCATCCCCCTCCAACCACAAATTGCGGAGCCACCCCTCATGGAAATGGCGTTTTTATTTGTTTCACTAGATGGGCTATCGTCCGCGTATCGTAAAAATATGCAATAGCGTAGGTGTCAGAACTAATGCAAAACAAAATAAAATAGATTAGAAATATGAAGATATCAATGCTCGATTATGCGGATGAATACAAATGAGTCGTGATGAATGATTTATAAAAGTAAAATGATTAATACGATAACACAATCGACAGGTATGTATCGCATGAGTTGTTTATCAGTACATTGAGGAGTTATAAAAGCAATCAGGAGATCATGAGACGTTATCAAACAATACTTATTTTAAATAAGTACTACCAGGGTATATTTATGTTGTAGAAGATAGTATAATCATGTGGTTGTTTGATCTTCGAGGTTTTTGCGACACATTTCGATGTCAATACAAATTAATGATCATTTGTTTAACATACTACACTATCAAACATCTTTTTTGAATAATATGTTGTGGAGTTCAATAAATATTTTAAATTTGTTTGCATAAAATATATTGAAGATGTAGTATGAAAAGTGTAAATCAAATATTTATGAGTATCTATGTTTTTTGTGTCGCCGTTTTTACATTACAAAACAACAATATACTTTACAATGCCATCGTTCATTTACCATTCTTTAAAAAAACAATCCAATCAACAAATGTTTGGGTCAATTACTTGAATATCTGTATATGGCATCGAGGTGGGGCGTTGACAGTGTAAGATGCCAATTAGGCCAAAAAAAATGTTTGTTTAGGGTAACCTTCCCAAAATTTCTAGGTAGGGTAGGTAGGAAATTATTTTTTTTCAAAATCTCTCGTTAGTTCAGAGTGTTTTCTTGCACATGGCAGTCTTTCCTACATTACTGTCATTGCCTGACTTTGTTTTATCGTATTAACAATAATTCTGATAAAAATCTGCATTTATCCGCCCTTCGTAACTCTCTATTCGCTAACGAATATTTTTTTTGCTCAGAAACGGAAAAAGATAGTTAGGGTCGGCGCATTTTTATAGGTAGGGTCAGGTTACCCGAAACGGACATATTTTTTTAGGCCTTATGACTATACCAGGTTTGTTGAATGTTTAGTGACCAGTTCCCGTATCGTCATCTACCTTCCCAGCAGAAATAAACAAAGTGCAAATTAAAATAAAAAGAAAAGTGTTATTATTCTTACATTTTTCAACACTCCGATTTTTTTAGGCGTGAGGTGGTTATTTTTTGTTTACTTTTAATTAACATAAAATCAATTTAGCATGGTCTTACATACAGCTACATATAGCTATCGTCGGCAACCACGGTGCTTTCTTCCATTTTACTCAACAAATATCATTTACAAAAATATGCTTGGGGCAAGAGAGACACCTCTCCTTCCAATGAAATAGCATGTTACAATTGCATACCCTTCAATAACCCGATATCGACTGTCTAGGCAGGCGAGCGATCAGTTGCAGTTTTAGTATGTGCAGTAAACTTGCGGACTTTGTCCAATTCTAGCTTTGACAACGTGAAAACATACCTATGTGTGTCTGTAGATTAGGGTGTGCTAAGTCATTTTCGTTGGCACGATGTTTCGAGAGAGTGTTGTCTTGTGTTATGGGGGAAACCGAAAAACTCGGAGAAAACCCACTTGAACGTATTGGTGACCACCAACCAAACTCACGTGTGGCCAATAACATAACATTTTGCAACAATAAAATTTTACCTAGCAATGTCTTGTAGTACTGATTGATGGATTACCTTTAATTAGCTTTGACGTTATAGCTATGACTAAGTATATTTAGGAGTGATTTTTATTTTGTCAGATAACGTGCCTTATCCCCGAGTAAAATACATTGATTATACCTTAAAATAGCTGTGGAAATAGCTCCCTCATTGCCGACAACATTAGACGTTATATTGCTTAAACAGCCAAAGGCTTTTGTCATTAAGAGTACTTAACAGTTTATCCTCTGGATCAACGCATTGATAATGTCTAAAAATAGATCTTGAAATTGCTCCCTTAATGCCTGCAACATATGACGTTATATTGCCTGAGCAGCCGAAGGCTTTCTTCATTAACCAATATCTCATATTCAGGAAACAAAATGCCATTTATATCAAGAATCTGTTTTAGTTTCAGTTTATGACCAAGGTCTTCTCTTTTTGGGGTAATCAGTATGTATCATAAAACGATTGGCACCAGTCTGAATTTTTATTCTATAGACACGTTTTCTTGATACGAGTTTGTTTTTTGTTTTTTTTTTAAATGTGGCAATCAAACATAACAAGCTCAGTTAACCTAACACTTTCTTTGTATTAAAGCTCAAGTCTCCAGTTAAGGAAAATGCTGACGGATTCTGTTTAGTTGTTTCTCACGTGTTTAAAGAAAGCAAATGCAAACTTTCCATATGTTCAATAAGTTGTTTTATAAAGTTGATTATTTTGATAGTGTAGGTACTTTTACGCAAACCATGGGGAAAGTTGTTTTTATTGCTTAATTAAACGATTGATACAGGTAGCCGGGCTGTGTCCGGCTTACATTGAATTAATGATTTAGTAAAACAGAAATAAACAATAACTTTTCTCTACGTGATCGTGTTGTTCATGGTTAAACGGCTTTTGAAAGGCAATTGAATATTCATTTCTCAGATTTATGCTTATATAGCACGAGATTCCCAGACGTCCTGTTGGAAATACACTACAAAGGTCTGTGGGCCAACATTTGTGTTAGCTTGTTAGACTGCGTGCCACAGTACATAATTACGGGAAGTGCTATAAAATAGCTTGAAATTAAGTTTGAAGCCAGCGGGTAGAACCATCCATCTTGCTAAAATGAATAAAGGAAAGGCCACAGGAGACTTATAGTATGATGTATAGATGAAATCAAATAACATGTTTTTTTGTATGATTTAAAATTGAAGTATTGGTCGAATGGTGCATGCCTATATACCAGCGAATACATTAAAGATGAGAGACACAAGATTGTTCAAAAATCGCCAAAAACAGTATTTTCTCAAAAAAGCCTACAATTGACAAAGCGAGCTCGTAGGAGGCCGATGATACATCACATTTTATGGTTGAAATAATAAACGAAACAATCGCATTGCTATCTCATTGCTGTTTCCCTAAAATAGCAGATAAAGCTTTCCCAGTTTAAATCATATCCGTTTATGAGAACAGATAAATATACCTACGCTATTTTTTTAAACTTACTGTGTTTTGCGTGGTAGACAACCCTAGTAAATTTCGAACTGCAAAAAATGCGCAAAAACTGCGAAAGTTGCATGTGTCGTAAGCGATATGATACATCAGTCAGTAAGATTCGATGCGTTGTACACAACGATGTCAATTTTATGTAAGTTTTTGACAATTTTCTTTTTCTCTTGCAATTCTTGTACCTGGTGTCTAGTCCCTTTAATATGCGTTAACTTCGCTGCCTTATTTGACTATATTTTCCAGAGACACATTGACGTTTATTAAGGAAGCATAACCATTACATTGTGCAAAGTAAATGGAATCTTCCGATTGCCTAACGATATTATATCATCAATTTGACAGGCGTGTAATGGATTTGTTGATATAAGAGACACCTAATCATACGAAATAGCAGGAAATGAAATAGTTGTAGAACATACATGGCAGGTTGTCATGGATTTCCAAAACCATGATATATTGTCAATGCGTTTTAGTGAAATGGTGTTATTGAAATGTTTTATAATTGTGCACATGTATATTGTTTTTCATATAAACATTGTCGAAGAGTTATGCTTTTGACGACGTTTTAGTAGGATGCTTGAAAATATATATTTACGAAAAACAGCATATGTATGTAAGATATGGATTATTTAAAAAGAAATATAATGCATATTTTATCTTTAATACTAAGTCGTATTGTTTCAATTTGTCTTCTGTTGTCAGTTGAATTTTAGTCAAAATGATATCCCGCCGTATAAAGGATTAGCCTACGTCTTTTACGAATAACAGAACAGAACAGAACAGAATGTTTGATTAATCATATACTCAGTATAGCTCATCGTTATAAACACAAAAACAAATATACACATTGCATGCTTGAAAGAAAAAACTGCGCAATTTTGCAATATATCATTTAAAAACAAGTTCTACAATATCGTGAAAAACTAAAGCTTATTTTAAAGCGACTGTATATGAAGATGTAGTTAAGGGCGATTTCATACATTCAAGTCTCGTATTTTCAAAAGCTTGGAAAACAACTGCTCGAACATACTTTTTATGTTATATAATGTATCAAGTATATTTTAACTGTCTGACTTTGTAATACGCACTTCACAGAAAAATTCACACACCTGACAAACCAAATTACCCCACCACGCCTGAAACGTAGCCAATAAAGAAGCGTCATGGTCTTCTCTCTTCATCTGGAAAACAACCAGTCTTTACGCAAAACACACTGAACTCTGCTGACAGTGAGGGGTGATTGAGAATCAATGTCTTGGCCAAAAATGTTTCTTAACCAATGTTAATTCAAATTTGACACGTTCGACCATTCGAGATGGTCACCGAGTAATGGGCGACCAGTGGAATTTGGTCATATGTTCATGCCCTGTTCAGTTAAAAAACAGAACAAAAAACGTGCATTAACTGTTATAATTTGGAGCTAAATGTTCATAAAGAGTTTGCGCTAAAATACGAGTAACTTATTTCTCCAAGCACAGGCGAATGAACGATGGTCTATGTCATTGGTGATCAAAACTTTATGAAGAGGCTCCCACGGGACGCTGGGTTTCAATGGGTGTTCCAAAAAGGGATATAAGAAAAGTAAAGTAAACTTAAAAAAAAAATCGATATAATCAAAATTTGTACAATATTCACGTGATTTTCTAACACCAAATCAGCGCCCGGTTGCCGTGTGCAATAAAATGTATTTCTCCCACCTCAGATAAGTAGATCCCGTAATTTAACAATGCTAGAAATTTTCATCTTGCCCACGGGCGAAGATAAAATGCCCGTATGGAACTCCTTTTTTATGGTCGCCGCATAGTAATTACCTCCCTTGTTGAAAACTGTCGTCTGTAGCATCATGGGAACCTTGTCTTATGGCAATATTTAGAACGCTAATTAATTATTTCTCGCTTCAAATGTTACCTTAAAACAGTTTTCACGCACCTTTCAAGAAATAATGCCTCACTCTACTTACAACTATTTGGCTATTAACATAATGTGTATCACTGTGCGCATATCCATGACAACTACGAATTATCGCATATCCATACGCAATTACTTTCACTAAGAGTTCCAGCGAAAAAAATACATTTTTACTTTATTTTGATTAACTGAGGTGGGAGAAAAGGCATCTACCATAGCCGCTCGTGTAAGATAGGTTCATTCCGACCCTTGCGCAGGGTGTTTTTCGAAAACTCGGTAAACCTCGTTTCGGCAAAACACCTTACGCTGGGGTCGGAATGAACCTATCTTACACTCTCGGCCATGGAAGATACAAATAGTCTCCATTAAGTACAAGCAAACGACATCATGTTTACACACTTTATATATATTAACAATAAAAACATCGTCAAATGAACAATTGATACGACCTAGATGTTACATATATCTGAATTGATTACTGTTTTCCTTTTTAACCTCTAATTGGCTCGACCGAACCCAAAACTTCAGTGAAAAGTTGTTAAATTGTTCGTTTTGATACAACCAAATTATTTAACACAAACGAGCAATACACACCATATGCTTAAAATGGAAAACATTATTATGCAATATTTGACCTAAGACAGTGAACCATAAATATAACGTCTCCTATCATAGATCTAATTAAAAGAACACACCTCCCATAAGAAATGTTTCATTTCAGTTGAGGCGCAAATAGTGGTAGCTTTCGTCGCCGCAAACTCAATATAACCCAGTGTATATTTTTTCGCATCGCGGTAATTTTGGTTTAATTTACTGTCGTTTTGCATGACGTTGACCAGTATATTATTGAACAAATCTCTTTTCAACTTGGTTACTTTTCATCGCACTCTCATTTCACAATTACAAACGTTTTTCGATAATGATTAATAGCTAATTTAAACAGTATTTTATTACCATATAACCTGACGATGAACCCTTAATAACGAAACCTTTGTCAACATGTCTGGTCTTGAACGTTTTTTAGCATTATAGTAGTTATGTTTTATATCAATATATTAAAGAAAAATTTCACTTCATTATGGTGGCTTTGTAAGCTTGTTAATGTAGGATATTCTGTTGTCACATTGCCATTTATTCCCGTAATGAACTCTACTTTATTTTTGATAGCTGAGAAATGCAATCATAAAGGACAAAATAGTTAATCAAAGTGCATGGAATAATAATAAATATAATCATAAATGTATATAATCGTTTAACAGGTGTGCCAATTATGTAGTAAACATTAACAGGTGATCCATACTAAAATGAACTCTGCTAATATATATGTTAGCACATCTGTAACGTTTTGCTAGGAAAGACATCATTTGAAAGCGCCTCAAATCGACAGTAGATAAACATGCCATTTAATGGCATTTGGTTTTAGTGGTTGGTTGGTTTGAATTACCTACGCTTTCTTCGTCAGTTATCAAACGTGTCGCTTCATACGTTTACCAAGTATGAACAACCCATGGTAAAACAGTTTAAATAAGAGATTATATCAGATACAATGGAGTGTGAAGGATTTGACAAGGAAGCACTGAAGAAGTTCAATGACAGGTGCAAAAGCTTAAAGACGCCAGCATGCCTTGACAGGAGGAAGATACGAGATCCCCAGATGGTGATTATAAGGAACAAATACACCAAGGAGATAGTGGACCTGGAGGTTGGTCATGTGTGATGTTCTGGAAAATTTGTATTTCACAGTTGTCTGGTAAATTGTCAGTCATTGTTGATTGGCAAGCAAACGGTATTATTTTTTCTTATAGGGGATTTGATTCTACCAAAATTGAAGGACGTTTGTGGGCGTATATTGAGCATAGTACATTCTTATTTGAAAATTGTCCTTCATATGTAAATGTTTTCTGTTCTCTAATTCCTCTGTGTAGATTAAACTCATATTGAATAGCGTACAGTTTGTTATGATATTGTTGTAATTTCAAATTGCGCTTTGATTTTAATAGCGCGACGTCATTTCATCAATGGTATTCATGGCCAGCACTTATTGCCAATTACGCTTTTTGACCAATGATTGTAGAAGTGCATACTATTTCACAAATTTTATAACGGGATAGTTACATATTTTTATTCGTGCAATCTGTAAGAAAACAGGTGGACACTCTTATAAATCACTCATAAATTCTTGAAAAGCATACATACATACCTTCCTGTGATCATGCAACATGAACATCACTCGGAACAATGCGATCAACCCTTAAATGGTATGATACTAATGCATTAAAACCTACTGGACAAACCTAAGCAGCCAAACACTGACTGTTTTTGTGTTAAAAATCACACTTTGCAGGCCGAAGCAATTATAGACAAGCATTTACTTTAAAGAAGTCGATGTAAAAATCTCGATGGATAACGCATAATCACGTTCAACTGCTTGCTAAAGGTTAAAAACCCGTCTTATTTGAACTGCACATTACACTGACACTGAAAAATAACAATTTTGGATGTACCACTAATAAGATTGACAGTCCTCAACAGACACAACTGAGAAAGCTTACGCGATGCATTGATTTCAAAAGCGATTGAAACCTTTTATTTTTATTTTGGGTGTGACTGTCCTAGTTTGACCAGTTTGAAAATACCTCTTCATCGGAGCAAAATTGCAATGTTAACATGTTACTGATTTCTGAACATTTCAGGGACGGCTTGCTCATTCACAAAACAAGTATATAACATCCAGATAAACACATGCTATTATGATCATAACTGAGGATGTACAATACTCGTCATTTAAAGAGAGAATAAATGCGATTAAAATAGACATTAAGGACAATGAGGTTAACTGACCCCTGAAGGAAATTAATCTTCAAAGACTTAAACATGTAAGAGACCGTAAACGGAGAATCTCTGATGCTTGGATTGTCTTGTTAGAATGAAAAAAACGGAAGTCTTTGTTCAGCAATGTTTATTATATACATTCGCCTAGTCCCTTTATAGATGAAACTTGACGTACACATCGAACAACACGCAATAAGTAATGACGTCATTATTTATATCGATATTGCGCTCCGAATTGATTAGCGCGACGTCATTTAACAAATTATATACCATGTACTAAATATCAGCTATTATTTACACACAAGTATGTTGGGGTTACAGTCCTTTAAGAACAAATACTATCTTGCAGGGGATATTCTTTAAGTTTAATCGTCATGGATGATTATTTAAGATGTAAGTATAGGTATTGATCGCATTTTCTCTTGCGTCTGTGCTGTATGAACGCAATAGGGCAAGCTCGCGCGCTTCATGGATTCGCTGACTTGCCCTATTGCGTTCATATAGCAGACACGCAAGAAAAAAACGACATATCCGTAAATATTCATGATCATTACTGAGGATGTATAATAATGAGGTTTTACAAAGTAACAGAATTGTATATGCTGTGCAAAACAGAGCAAAACGCCAGAAGATGTGCCCATTGAAAGGAAATTATGTATCAAAGAGGCAGACTGCAATTTCAAAGGAACAGTTGCCTTCACTTCAAATAAAAGGGATCCATATGATTGGATTGATCTGGATTATTCCGTGGCATTGTTCCTTGCTATAAATCTCCTGAATTCTTGATCAAGGCATGTTTATTTGTCCCTTAGTTAATAATCATCTTGTCTTTATGTGACACTGGTGACCAAACGTGATGTAAGAAAGTTTTGATTAGGTCCCTGGTGACATGACCTTGTTAACTATCATAATGATGAGAAGAAAAATTGCGTTATTTGCACTGCATTTAAATCCAGGTCCTAATCCACCGGTTTTTTTCCTGAAAAAAAAATGATAAAAAGTTTCTACTTACTGTTTTGACGGCTTTCTAAATGGTTGTAAACAAAACAAGATATTTGTTGTATTACATTTAACTTTTTCAACCGATATAAGTTCTTTAAAGTTCTGAATGTTTGCATTTGCCAGTTATATCTATTGACACATAATATTCGTAAATCATTATAATAATAATAATGGATATATATATATATATAAGCGGAGATGAAGTTTGTCCTTGAGAAACTTCACGCATATGATATTTTCGTTCATATTTTGGTATAATTTTTGGTTTATGCCATCTGCCAATTTTCAATTTTAATTAATATGAAGCAACAGGTAATCGTGTATATGTTGTAATTCCTTAGTTTGTATTGTGGTATTCGAATCAAGTGGGGTTTGTTTTTCCAGATTCATATTTACGAGGCGGGATCTTATTTTAAAAAGAAATGCATGGGAGACGAATATTACATCTCGGATCTAAATTCATTTATTATGTGCATGACTGTACATTTCACAAGCAAGATCTTATGGACCAGGCTCCTGTTTTTTTAAATAGCTTTGTCATCAAATTAAATTGTTTAAGTGTCATACTTCTTTGTGATTTATTTGTTTGAGCTAACATGTTGTCAGCTTCTGCATTGGGAACAAAGTCAGTGAAATAACAATGCTCAATTCACTCATTTAATTCTATGATTTTCCATAAAAATCCATTGATCAAACAGAGCCTTGGTTTTTTATGTCCATCACTTGCTTATTGGATAACTACAACAGTGCTACGATATCGTTGTACAGTTAAATTAGACAGCATTTTATCACCAATTTATATGAAATTGGGCCGATTTTTATGAGCTTCATTGCAATTCAAAATATTGTTTACAACATCTATTTTTAACAGGCTTATATATTTAGATGAACACGTACAAATGAAACAAGTGCCTCAAACGTTGTAAGTAATTCTGAAATAAGAATGTATACAACTTTTAGTTACAAAGCAGTTTAAATTTCAAAGTTAACAATGGTGACGTTGGCGTGGTTGTTAACTCTAACAAAGTTCTGACCAATCGGAACAATGCCTCATAAAAAACACACTTTTAATTAAAAATAGGTATGGCCTAATAATCGATCTAAATTTGATGTCAAATTCTTATAGTAAAGTTTATTTTTAATTGTTGCATTAACAGCTTGTTAATAGGGATGTTTTTTATTTAGAAACTGAATAAAAAAGAAAATATTAAGAATACAAATTTAGACAGTGTGCGCTGACTAATTAAAAGAACATAAAATGATACTCAGGATGAAATGATGTGCCAAATAGTTATTTGCAAGCACCTTATGTTACGTCATATAGACAATGCTATGACGTATAATAACACAAGTGTGACAAGTCCGCTATGACAGAATAATAGCAAAGAGCTTAAAAATAACATTCAAGATTTCAGTTTAAGCAATAGGCAGGTGCTGTTTTTGTAACATTCATTAATTCTGCATTTGTTCAAGATTTATGAGGACGTTGGTTTTGTCACATTTATTGTGAACAGTGATTTGTTTCATATTTTGTTTGATTTCTTTGGCTTTTTCGGTTGATTTCCTTAATGGGCAATTGTCGGTGATCATTCTTTACAATCACGACGCAGGGTAGGTGACATATTTGTTCTATCCAGTCAGGGAAATAGCTGCAAATCTAATTTTATAAAGCACGGAGATAACTAATTCCGTGAATAAAGAAAAGTTAGTATTCAGTTCACAAAAGGTTAAAAATGGATTATGAGAGATTAGACGGGGAAGCATTGAAGAAGTTCAATAAAAGGTGCAGAAGCCTAAAGAGGCCAGCATGCCTCGATAGGAGGAAGATACGAGATCCCCAGATGGTGATTATTAGGAACAAATACACAAAGGAGATAGTGGATCATGAGGTTGGTCATGTGTGATGTTTTTGAAAATGTGTAGCTCACAGTCTGGTAAATTATCTGTCATTGTAAATTGGAGAATAACGGTTAAATATTTCTTATAGCGGATTAGATTCTACCAACATTTTTGGACGAGTATGGGCGGTATTGAGTCTAGTGCATTCTTGTTTGAAAACTGTCCTTCATATGTAAATATTTCCTATTCTCTTATTCTACTCTGACGTTCATATTGTATGACATTGGTTAAATTCGTCATGTGTGATGTTCTGGAAAAAATTGTATTTCGCAGTTATTGCGTAAATAGTGTTATATTTCATATAACGGGGGATTGGTTGGTGTCTCTTATGCGGTCATATGGAAAATCTTCTTTGAAGTGTTATTGGGGACATGGTATAATAATTCTTATAGTGGTTTTGGTCGTAAGAAAATTGGAGGACGGGTTTGTTAAAGTCTTGTTCGGTCTTATTTGATTTTTTTTTCATATGTAAATGGTATAGTAATAAAGCCATGCCATATTATTGAAGCGTCATAGGGCGGTTCAGAATAAAACATTATATTAAATTTAAAAATAAACAAAGAAACTTGATTTTATAGAGGTCGACTGTTAGGTTAAAAACACTTTGATTAAAAAAATTGAACGTCTCTTTGTCAATATTATAAATCTTACAATTTGACTTTCAATTTTCTAAATGTGTGGACCTGAGAAAAGACTCCTTATAAAACAGACGAAATTAAGTATTCATGAATATTACTGAAAGAGTATAAATATCACCATGTTTTCAAGAAAAAAAAGTTTAAATGCAATTGCAAGCTGACATAAAATGCAAAAAGATATCCCCTTGAAGGAAATTATTCTTCAAAGAGACAAACTACAAGTTCAAAGAGACAGTTTCATTTTCTTCGAACATGAACATCTCAGAGTATCGATTGACTGGAAGAAAATGTCCCGCTCAATTGTCAAGCCATGCTTATTTATTCCTTATTTCAAAACATAAAAGCATACAATTTGTGAACAGATAAAAACAATAAAGTTAACAAATGTTTGTTTTTAATTAATAGCTACGTGGCCATATTTTTCTCTGTTTAAAAGTGCCAAAATATCGCTCATATTTTTAAATTTGTAGACAAATCATAAGCTGTTGTTTTTTGTTTTGTTTTGAACATCAAATTGAAATGAGTTTAGCATAATAATTAGGGATGCAAACGAATGGCAAAATTGATATTCGAATATTCGGTAATTCTTTCGATCGAATATTTGAATATTCGATTACCGAAATACATATTTTAGAAGATGAAGTAAACTACCATTTTACCACTGCAATTTTACCATACTTTGTCGTAGCCAGTACGCGCGGCGGACCCTGTTTTTCCCCAACTGAGCCTTCGAAATTCTCCATTTTTAGGAAGAAAAAAGCAATACATTATTAACAGACAAACAACAAAATCAAATATTTTCAATTCCGCCGCCTTTATATTTTTAAACAATGTGAAAGTAGATGGATTCCTTGTCAATTAATAATTCATAAAAATGATTTCGCGTCAACCTATACTGTGCGTATTTAACACGTGTCTTATCCATGAGGTCCAAGATGGCATGACATGATTTAAAGCAATGGGGTTAATGGTTCCAGCTTGAATGGAAACGTCATGAGGCAAAATCTGAGTGACATTGACATCCTCGAGAGTAGGGTATTACCTCCCGGATCAAAATTCAGGAGAAAGTGCTGAAGCAGTAGCCCTAATATTTAATTATTTTTGAACATGGGGTATTTGTGTTTTAGTTTTGTTGTATTGTAAAGTTGAATATTTCTAGTTTGTTTTTGTTTGGCCTTTGTGCTAATTTTGTTGAACATTAGGGTTACTTGTATTTCAGATTCCATTGTTTCATTATCAGTTGTAGGTTGCGAAAAATGTAATTGTTTCATGAAACAGACACTTTTTGTATGAATTTCTCAAGCTCAAGCGTACATGCTATGACTATCTGCGTTCTTTGAATACACTTGGAAATTTGGAAAACGACACTCAAATAACGAACTCTCAATAAAACGGAGGCACACTCGATATAAGAAGCTGATTACTTCTTCAAAATATCAATAGTTTTTTTAGCAATACTTTATGTATCTTCCATTACATTTCTTGTTTCATACAACAAATACAACTCAAACATATTGGTTCTTTAATAGCGGTTTGTTGTCACCTTATCTCAAAATATTATACCTCACATAAATTTGTCCCTTCTTTGTATATATAAACTCGATCGGTCCGTATATCACTGTATTTTGATTAAAATACAGTTTTGTGACGTCACCGGTCCATATTATATTTTTGGCCCGTCCGGACCTCGCCAAAAATGTGATATGGACCGCTGACGTAATACATTTGGTAAGTGCGGCTTGCTATTTTCACAACGGCGAAAAGTTGTGGCAAGAAAACATTATTAGCTTTGCTCAATAAAACACATTTAAATCGCCGCTTTAAAAATATTGAATTGTTGTGAAAAATGTTCGATATAATATAAGAAATATAACACACCACTTCACGCCATATGACATTATATGGACCGGTCAGTCAGCCCCCGAAGGTCCATAAACACCTTCGGTGGCTGACTGGCCGGTCCATATAATGCCATATGCCCCTGAGTGGTGTGTTATATTTCTTAATTATAGTATAACTACCGTTGAACACGTAATCAACAAACAACTAAATGATACGACAACCACAAGATCAGTTCAACAGACATCCATTATCGTTGACTGCTTTAATAGAAATTATTGTTTAGCCAATTAAACCGCTCATTCTGAAGAAATGTAAACCACTATTTAATTTGATAGGAAACAGTGTCAATGATAATGTCTCAGTTTCCAATTCCTAAACGAGTAATAATTAGTATTTTTGGTTGTATGAGAGAAAAAGCGTTGCTCAACATAAGGTTAATGATTGACAATCAGTATACATTACATATTTGTTCTCATTTAATTGGCAGTATTATCCGTTTATGAGGTTTCTTAGTGCCCTTTTGTGTTATCTGGGTTTTTATTATAAACTGTACCTATCTAGCTTATCTCCTGTCGGTCATCAATAATTACCCGTTAAGAATTGGAAAACAAATGTGATCTGTATAATTACGGTTTTTAATCGAGCACTTTATAGGACATAGTTTAGTGACGTATATAGATGTATAAATGTTCCTATATAGTTGGAAATCATCCTATTGTATTAGCATTAATATAAAACCATTATTTAACTGATTTTTTTAACTTTATGACATTTCCTTTTTACTGAAACTCGAAATGTTTCATTAATTTGAATCTTTATAGTGTCATTTAAATGTAGTAACATTGTCCTCGCCTAGTGTTTTAATATTATAAGTTAATAACATATATACCGGAAATTATATACGATACCCTCACATGTATACTCATTTGCATGGTTCAGTATGCAGTTGCAATGAATATCGCAAATGCAATTAAGGTTGTTGTTGCTGTTGTTGTTGTTGTTGTTGTTGTTGCTGCTGCTGCTGCTGTTGTTGTTGTTGTTGTAAAAACAACATATATACGGTATAACGGTACGTTACCTGAGAGCGATGCCTCTCAATTTTGATTCAGGTCATTGCTCAAGAAAGGAGCGCTCTTATAAAACGCTAGGTAGGATGGTGTGAATCTCTTAGTCCGCCCGGTTAGCTCAGTCGGTAGAGCGTTGGACTGTTAATCGGCCAACCCGAGTTCGATTCCCGGGCGGACCAGGTCACTCCTGTTGTGATTGGTTATGAAATCCTTTCTACGACCATTCGCACTGTACCACTGCCCCTGGCATGTACAGAAGTTGTCAGTTCCTTGCAGAAGTGAAGGCACCTAGGTACTGGTTCACCGCCCAGGATAGGTGTGCGGTGGTTGAACTGTCACTCTGGGACCCTTCAATGTGCTCACGCCGGGACCCGGAGTATAAACTACTAACACCACCATGTGAATCTCTTAACTTAAGCAAAACGCCGCTTGTGAATTACAAAAGGCATTGATATCATATTAGATACTCTTACTGTCTACGAAAAGGCTTGCTCACTTCGCACGCTTTAACCTTTATTATTAAGAAATAACCTGTTAATGTGTTCCACCTGTTACTTGTCAATTGCGAATATAATGAATATTTAAAACCGAAATTCTAAGAAATCGTGGGACACTCACACATATTTAATAATAAATTAAACATAACAATAAATGTGAGATCAAACAAGTGTGCAGCCAAATATAGGAAGTTTAGATTATGAAAGAGCACCCTTGTATGACTGTCAAAATACTAATTTGACAAAATACGGGCTTAATTTTAAAGTGTCTAGAAAAATAACTGAAACCAATAGCAGTTGTTGAAAATTTGTTAAATTTAGCAATTTGTAGAAGTTCTTAATTAGACACCCGCATTAGAGTTCTTTATTATAATATCGTTGCAATAGCATCTTCTTAGTTATATAGGTATACTTTTCCAAAGGTTGAATTAATTCATCTAAGGGTATTCGTGTATTTCTAAATGTATTATGGTTTGTACTGTATTATAATGAAACTTTGCGTCATTTTACAGTCATTATTTTATTTTTTCATTTGCTTCCCGGTGATTTATAGAGTAGTAAATAGTAATATAAAAATGATATTTCACTGTTTCAATCTGCGAAATAACATTTCGATTTTTTTCACTGTTTTGAAATTTGAACCCACTCTAACTTCAAAATCAAACATCATCGCGCATGTTGGACACAATTTCAATGACGTCATTTCCGAAATGAGGTTACGATCGTATACAATTTGACGCACTTGTCTGAAAATCTATAATTTAATGTCATTTTATATCCTTTTAGGCATATAATGTAAAGAACAATTTATGGTTTCAGTGTAAGATGACAATGTATTTCATCAGTTGATATCTAACTCGTGGCTACTCCTCTCGTGAAATATACCTTTTGGTAATCGTTCGGTGAAACATATTACGATATAACCCTGAAAAAAATATATAATATTTTTTAAACAATCCTTCTAATCACTACCGCTAACTGATTTAAGTGATTTAAGTGATCGGGCGTCGGAAACAAAACAAACATCAATACCAATAATATCTGTCATGTGTTCCCGTTCCGGATAGAAAAATCCGACCTGAGGGCACCTGCGTTGCCGGGTAACGAGGCTTGGTTACATGTAGTGTTTAATAGAAGAAATTGAAAGTATTACGTCACAGCGCGTGACTCATCTGGCATGGGGGGATGCCAGATGGAGTTTTCCAGCACGGCTGAATTCACCGGAAATGCCTATTCGGTGTGCTAGAATGATTTAACTTGATAGGTCAAAGCAAAACAATGTTGTAGAAGATAGGCAGGTGGGTTTCGATATCAAGGATGCCTAAAAATGTTCATTGGAAATTTGGGTACCAACCACACTTTCAGTTGAAAACTGTTAATCGGTTCATTGTTCGGGGTACCATTTCCAATTTCACGAGAACACTTAATTCAAATTCAAATTCAATCAATTGTCTTTCAATTACTGTAACGGATATTTAAGCAATAAAATGTGTGAATGCCTTGTAATTTCTCTTAAAACGCTGGAATCATTTCCGATAGTTTGTTTTTTTGCTTAACGAATAGAGCATTGACCAAATTGAAAGTGCTAAAAATGATCTACGAAATGCGAAATGAACTACATGAAATGAGCTAGTGTATCTTTTCTTTTAATTCCAACTGTTTTAAAGTTTTCGTGCGACTAGATTGTAGGCATGTTTTATGACGTTCGAACCTCTTCTTTTGAAAACTATACATATTTTCTCGTCATTATATCATATGTTTATATACATGTTTTTGACAAGTTGCATTACACATGCATGTCATATTTACTTATGAATAAAAGCTGTTATCATATAAAAACAGTGTTTAATCCGCTTAATTAAACCTTCGTTTGCTGCGGCGATTTTCTAATGACTAGTACCAGACATTGACAATTTGTTATAAGAACGTTTTTTCAAGATATATATATACATCGCAAAATATATAATCCTTTTAAAAAAAATACATGTATAGTCATAGCGATGGAAACGAAAGTGCATGTTAATTCAATTTTCATGTTCATGTATCAAATATTATAATGTTTATAATATAAAATATGAATACTTCTTTTTTGAAAAATATTTTGTACATTTAACTAATGTTTTAGCGTTACAGCTCAACAGTCATAATTTAACTTATAATTGGATTGTCAGGGAAAATAAAAAAATAAAATTGCATTGATTTGCTAATCAAAATATTATACTTGTTTGTTAAAAGTATGGAGTGTTATACACTAAGTCATCGTCATAGCCTACTGCACCTGCACATTTGAGGCATATAAAGAGGAAGTTTTATGGCTAATATAATGCGCTACTTAAAGCTGTTTATACCGGTAATGGATAGTCTTTAAACGTCTAGTGTGTGAATCGTGAATTCGATTCATATTTGTGTAAAATAAGATCATAACTTGAAAGTTAACGTTAGTTTTAAAGATCCTTATAATGGATTCAGGAGCTCTTTTTTGAAATCGTTATAATGGATTCAGGAAGAGTTGAAGGAATTTCGAACACATCGTTTAGTGATGGTTTAACTAAAGAGATAGCTGAACCACTTCACGAAGAAGATCATGTATGTTTTTCGTAATATCGATAAACTCATTGTTATTGCTTTAAATGACACACTTACTAGTATTATTGTTATTAGACAAACTATTGCTCTGGTTCGTGGGTTTGGTTTCGTTTTTGATGTATTTTTTTCTTAAAGTGACACTCTTATTCAAAATCAATAGATGCACATGTTTAACAAACATCAATTTTGACTGATAAGCCTTTAACTACTTACTAAATAATGAATTTATGGAAAACATGTTTAACTGATAACAATATTGTAACCGTGTATTTAATAGCTGAAAACGCACAAATATCAAATAATTGATGAATGCTAAAGATTTACTGTGAATAATTATCGTCTCATAGGGTAGAAATACCGTGTTTTCTGCACATTTCTTTCAAATTAAACTCGGTATCCTTCATAAGAACCATTGTTTTTGGCATTAATTCACCTTTTATGGTATATCTAAACAAATGTATTAATTGTGGTAAAAATCTTATTTAGGTGTAATAGTGCATCTTTAAATGACACACTTCCTAGTATGATTGTTATTAAACAAACGAAGGCTCTGGTTTGTTGGTTTGGGTTTCGTTTTTCATATATATTTTCTTTTCTTAAGGCTAGGCTATTGCATAAGCAATACTCAAAAGTTATAATTTTACCTTTTTTGTAAACTGATATTGAAAGTGGACAAAATTCATAAAATAAGCGTCCTATTTCAAAGCTGCACTCTCACAGATTTACCATTTTTACAACTTTTTTAAGTTTTGCCTTGGAAATAGCAAATTTTTGCGTAAAATTCTGCAAACCAATGATATATGATTGCTGACAAAAAATCAGATCGTAGATTTTCATATTTCCGTTCGGAATCGATCTATTTTTTTGTCAGCAGTCTTATATAACTGGTTTACATGGAATTTCGCAAACATTGGCTCGTTCCAAAACAAAAAATAAAATAGTTGTCAAAACGTTCAATCTGTGAGAGTGCAGCTTCCAACGGGCACATTTAAGATGCATGCCAAGCATTTTTGTGCATTATTGTTCTTAACTCGTTGACTTTTAAATGATTAAATAAAACAAGCATATGATTTGTATACAGAGAAAACAATATCAGTTTTTATATAAATAAATATAATAGATTTGTTTCCATTAATAGCTACGTGGCCACAATCTCCCTGGTTAGAAAAGCGCCAAAATATTGGTAATACTTTGATTATATAATAGTTAGATGGCATGAAGTAACATTTTAATAATTTAGAATAGGCGTAGTGAGCGTGACGACCGAGCTCTTCTTAATCATTTAAATAGTACTTCAGGTCACCCAACTGTCTTAAAATACACTCTCATTGGCTGACACATTGTCTTTGCAAAATTTGACGCAGGAAGTGTGTATCGGATAAGTGCTAGCAGGCGGACACTTAAACAACCGCGAAAGTTGAAATTTTTAATGACTGGGTCTAGTACTTAATGATTGCTTATATGCAATTCTGATTCTGTAAATCAGTGTATGTGTATTAAATCAGTGTATGTGTATCACGTGATACATGACGTCATAAATGAACCGTCGGAAAGCAATATTTTGCTTCAAATTAAGACTTTAAACAAAGATAACTTTATTCACCATTTTAAATGAAACATGGCGCAGTCTACGCCGCTAACGGAGCCCCGTCTTCAGTTTGTTTTTTAGACTCTTAAAACACTTCGACAAACCCTTTCACAAAACCTAATCAAACTACGGTAATAAAACGAAGGTGGAGCTCTTTGAGCGGCATAGACTGGCATTTGTTTCATTCAAGATGGTGAAGAAAAAGACAAGTTATCATTTATCGTTTTAAGTCATCATTGGATGCAAAATATTGCATTCCGACGTAGCATTTATGACCTAATTTATCACGTGGTTTACACACACTGTAAATGTAGGATGTATTCTAAATATGAATAACTATACTTCGAAACTAAAGATTGTAACTTATTGATCGTCATAGCTTACTGCACCTGTACTTTTGAAGCACGTCAACAGGATGTAATTTGTTATGCTACTTAAAGCTGTATAAACGTGCATATTCCATAAACGTTTAGAGTGCGATTCATTGATATCATTTGTTTAAATTTGAATTATTAACTGAGCTTAATATTAAATTCTAAAATCGTTTTGAATTCAGTATTGATTTAGGCAAGGATGAAGGATTTTCAAATGCAGCGTTTGATGGTGGTTTAAAAGAAGACATCTAGCTCTGAAGTTCTTCAGGAAGTAAAATTTGGTTTTTGTTTTCAAAATAACGTTAGTCTAAGTGTTACAGTAACTGTTTTAAAGGATATAGTTTTATTATGATAAAACAGATTTATAAACTGGTATTTTACTTTTTAATTTCGTTTTGGATATGCATTTCTGTAAGCTGTTATATAAGCAATGTTAACTCGAAAATCGTAATGGTGAAGACTAGAAAATCGTTGTGGTATACGACTATACCCCCAGCAGAGCTATTGAAAAAGTGTCTTCTTACTGTCGTAAGCGGACCTTGCACGAGAATTTCGAGTAACCCCACTAACCGATACATTGTATTTAGAAAGGCCATACTAATAATCTGATGTTTTTCTCCCACGTCAGATAAGTAGATCCATTAATTTAACCATGCTAGAAATTCTTATCTTGCCCACGGGCGAAGATAAAATGCCCGTATGGAACTTCTTTTAATGGTCACCACATTGTAATTACCTCCCTTGTTGAAGACTGTCATCTGTAGCGCATCATGGAAATCTTGTCTGGTGGCTATATTTAGAACGCGAGTTAATTATTTCTCGCTTCAAATGTCACCAGAAAACAGATTTCACGCACCTTTCAGGAAATAATGCTTCACTCTTTTTAGAACTATTTAAAGACCGATCAGACCATTTACATACTCTGAATCACTGCACGAATATCCATGACAACCACGAATTATCGCATATCCGTACGCAATTATTTTCACTAAGCACAAAAGAGTTCCGGCAAAAAAAATACATTTTTACTTAATTTTGCTTAACTGAGGTGGGAGAAAAAGCATCTACCATAGCTGCTCGTGTAAGATAGGTTCATCCCGACCCTCGCGCAGGGTGTTTTGCGGAAACTCGGTAAACCTCGTTCCCGCAAAACACCCTACGCTCGGGTCGGAATGAACCTATCTTACACTCTCGGCCATGGAAGATACTTATAATCTTTCTGAAAAATATTCCTAGTTATCTATTTACAAATCTGTATTTATTTATTTATGAATGCATTTATCTGCTCACTAATATATGCAATACACTTACCGTCGTATGTATCGGAATTATACGCGTTTTTTCCTTGTACTGTATCTTTTAAATATATAGAGGGTGACATACATTTCGATACGGTTACATTACTTAAAGATACTGGAACTGAGACTTTAAACATAAAAGGTATTTGTGGTTAATTTGAAATAAATGAATTAATATTACTATTGTTTCTATGCTAAAGCAGTACAAACATATTATGTTCTAACATGATTTGGGATTATTTATTGCAAATATCTAAAATTTACTTAAGATGCATCTGTAATACGGGCCCTGTTGTACTTCTAACATTCTTCTCAAAATACAGTCCAGCTTGTTATTCAAGCCACTGTATTCTTGGTAATTGTTGAGTATATAATCTTGTGAATTTTGTTATAAATAACATAATGCTCATTTTTGATAATAAATACCATTGGAATTGTAATAATTACTTTGAATTTCTTTTCTCATATATTCTCCTGTTTTATTATCTTTCCTCTTAAAAACTGACAGAGTATAGAATATCCATTATTCATCCAAAGCTTGTGTCACATTTACTGTATAACTTAAAACGTTAAACCTTTAGTTTATAATTGTTATTATTACAACACCTGGTATTTGTATGCCCAAAAGAGAAGTATATAGTTATCTGATCATCTGTCGGTTCATCCGTCCATTCCAACGGTTTCCGATCAATATCTGAAGAATGCTTAGGCTTAGGATTCTTAAACTTTGTAGGCAAGTTGAACATGACCGGCAAATTAAGCCTTTTGATTGTGAGGTCAGTTGGTCAAAGGTCAATGTCGTGATGACCTTCAGATTACCTTCAGCTGAAAATCGGTTTCCGATCAATATAAGAAGAACGCTTTGGCACTGGGACCTTAAACTTTCTGGGTAGATTGGTCATGGCCATTTAATGAAATATATTGAAAAGGTCAATGATTCTAAGATCAGGAACGTAGAGATCTTCAGTTGAAAATCGATTTACATTCAATACCTCGAGAACGCTTTGGCTCAGTGACCTTAAACTTGGTAGAATGATTGGTCATAACCAGCACAGGCAGAAGCAATAAAGCAAGATGTACAAGTAAGAATGCACAAATGTACAGATCAAGCTGGTGTAACCTTAAGAAGAATGATATGGCCCGGGGACCTCTTGTTTGCAGGTTGGACATGTTTAGCAGATGAATAGTATTGCTTTTGAGGTATGTGGGTCAAATGTCAATGTCGTTGTGACCAGAAGCAGAAAATACGCAATTTTCTATCAATAATTTAAAAAAAAAACCGCTTGATTAGACCTAAATAATTAGAACTTGGAAGAGATTCATCAAACATGACCAGCAAGCTTAGTTGTCGTCAGTTGATCAAAGGCCAAGGTCTTGGTTACATTGATATCATTCAAAAACATTCGAGGAATCTTTGATGCTTTGCAACAAAATTAGTCTTGTGTTCATTCGGGTTAAAAATACATTTCGCTGCTGCCCACTTATACTGCTCATGACCTATCGGGCATGGAAAGCATAAATAATGTTATCATATATATACAGTATTTGGTCTGTCATGTCAAGCACTTTTATCTTATATGATGAAATTATAGTCTTTGCTTGAGAGCACTTGTACGTTATAGCGAAAAGACAAATATCTATATATCATTCTTTTCTCCATACTTGAATATTTACAAATAGTAGAAATACATACTATGACTTTTGTACGCTTCTGTTTCGGTCAATATGTAGTTTTGCTTACGGCTATTAATCGAGGACGGTAATCAACAAAACTCACTAGCGGATTTAGATATGGGCGCTTCCGGCGCGCGCCCCCTCTAAAATCGTCAAAGTTTACTTTTTATGTCAATTTAGGAGATAAAAAATAATAAAATACGCATATAATGCATCATTTCCAACTACAAATTGTTATTTTTTCTTGATTGCTTAACCCCAATCCATATGCAAACAGTTTATGCCATATACTTTCGGTTCAGAGGGAGGGGTGCATGTCAAAAGGTTGCGCCCCTAAGTTACGCCCCCTCTAACGTTGATTCCTGGATCCGCCCCTGAAACTACATTTAGAATATAACCTATATTTTTTGCCAATGGAATTGCAGATAAGCAATCATAAAGTACAAGTCTGTATCATTAAATATTTCACCTTTTGCGGGTGTTTTAAGGTCCGCCTATTGTCATTTATCCGATAAACTTTCACTGCGTCAGATTTTGTGTTTACAATTTGCCAGCTAATGAGGTCGTGTTCTAAGTCACTTATATGGCCTGAAGTAATATCTTAATCATTAAGATTTTACTACATGTCATCTAACTATTACATGAATCAAACAGAAAAATGTTAATTAATTTGCAAATACAGTAATGTACATGTTATAGAATGTTTACATCCAAAAGAATCAGCGGCCAATCTAACTTGAGTGAACACAGGTAATTAAACTTATATAAAGTGAACCTGAGCTATTCGATGTACAATGATGTGACCTTCAAACGCCTGCTAACTCCATAATATTTTGACATAGAGGAAAAACATCAAAATATTTAAGAAATGAATTACGTGATTCGTGTCAATTTTGGGATATGAACGCAGTTGGGCTGATTCAAGTATAGTGTGTCCGAAGGACTCCATAAATGCATTATTTAATGAGTAGCGAAAGGTTTTTCACTCAAAATAATGTTTGTAATACATGCGTATGTTTTGATTTTAAATACGAGTGTTTCATAAAGTAGTTTCAAGCGCGACATACTAGAAGCTTAAAGATATGTAATAGCATTGATACTTTATGTAAATTAAGTTCATGATGTATTCACGAGCAGGAGTAATCTGCCGATGGTGTGGGTTTTACGTCATCTTATTTTACTATAATTTTACTATTACATGTAATTCTTTGAGATATTTTAGTTTATTGTAACACTGAAAAAATCAACCACAAATTTACCAGTATCTTCTTTACCTAAAGTAGCTGCAACTCAACACATTAAAACCTTCTACAAATCAATGCACCGGTCAATTGTAAAAACGGTCCCCAGGTCCTGGGGTTGAACGGGGGAATGGGCCGTGTTTTTACCTTCCAGTTGGTCCGGAAGTGTCAATTGAATGCGGTGGTTTTGTTTTCGCACCGAAAATAGCGGGATATGGTCCTTACCTAGGATGTCCCCGGGGTGCGAAGGCATTTGTCCCCGTAGCGGTTTGTGTCGGGGATTTTACCAAGGATTGGCTGGACCGAAAGTCAAAGTCACCGCTATTCCTGGGAGGGGAGGGGCATTGTAACATTTGACTAGTGTACGAACTTAAAGTGTTATAACGCTTAGGCCTAAACAAAAATATGTCCATTTCGGGTAACCCGACCCTACCTATGAAAATGCGCCGACCCTTACTATTTTTTCCGTTTCTGAGCAAAAAAAATATTCGTTAGCGAATAGAGAGTTACGAAGGGCGGAAAATGCAGATTTTAATCAGAATTATTGTTTATATGATAAAACAAAGTCAGGCAATGACAGTAATGTAGGAAAGACTGCCATGTGCAAGAAAACACTCTGAACTTACGACAGATTTTGAAAAAAAAAATAATAAAAAAGATAAAAAAATCCCTACCTACCCTACCTAGAAATTTTGGGAAGGTTACCCGAACCAAACAAATTTTTTTGGCCTTACTATAAATGCTATTCATGTGTATGCCATTGACAGTCATGTATGAACATGTTCATTGGTATACTTACCACACATAAATACAAATGATGTTTCTTTCAAATAATAATAATAACTTAAAAACTGCAGATTATGTTAACGTTGATACAGATGATATTTATAAATTGGAACATCAATATCCACCATCATTAAATGTGCAAATCCGCTTTTACTTGTACAACTGATCCAAGTGTTATATAGAAGGCTGCAGTTGTTGTATTGCTTTTTTTTATCCAATCTTAGGCCACAACAAATTGATCATTTGTTCGTCGGATTTGCCGCACCTAAAATTCGAAAAACGAAAAAAAAAAAAAAAAAACACTTTTTTTTTTGCGCCCGCACTTACTATTTGGCCGCGCATATTATTTATTTTTTTACTTCTGAATTTCCTCTATTTTCTGAAGTTTTTTTTACTTAAAATTTGAACCTGCAACGTCGACTTCGCCTTTTTTTGAAGGTATTTCCATGCTTTACATTCTCCGCGAGCAAACTTTCCTCGTGTCAGGACAAAATCAGGCCCGGGTAACCGCAAAACAGCCGATATTTGTTGACAGTCTTTTTTGTCGGGAATATTTTGCAGGACGCACCATTGTTATCTATTTCCGGTATTAATTTGCAGGATACTTTCAGTTTTCGTTAATGTAAAATGCACATTTTTAATTGAAAATCAGTGTCATAGTCAATGGATTATAGTCTTCAGTATACAACAACAGTTTCACAGCGTCGAAGGCAATAATTATTTATGTGTGTTTTAAGTAATTCATTGTTTTGTACTCAAAATTCAGTGTTAAATAATAACTAAATCAGATTTTGAGTGCAAAACTTATATTAAAATACACGGACACTCGACTTACAACAAATGAACATGTTTTCGTGAGTTATTTTTTAAATTCTAAAATGCATTTCTCAGTTTTATACTCGTAATTGATAAAAATAAAAGGACTTGTAAATGTTTCAGAAACAGTCTGTATTTATGCACCATTCAATTGTAACCATGACCCCCCCCCCCATAACCGGGGGTATACCGGAGATAGCCGGTGAAATGGGCCGTGTTTTCACCTTCCAGGTGGCCCCGCAGTGCCGTTGGTTTTACACGGGGTTGGCTGGACCGAAAGTCAAAGTCCCCGCTATTCCCCGGACCATGGGGGTCGTGGTTACAATTGACTAGTGCATTACACATACATGTACATGTACAGTATAAAAATAGCATCAGTAAAATCAGAAAATAAAACCTTTTATAAGTAAAATGACTGTTTTAATTTTCTCAATTCTTTGTTCTTATCCATTTGTTTTGTTTGATCGATTTGTAGTAAAGTGGCCTGTTATTAAAGTGGCCTGTTTCTTACGGGCATTGAAGCTATGGAGGGTGTCATGGTAAAGGCGAGGTCTTGAAAGGGAAACATCTTTATTCCACCACCTGCTCTAATATAATGACCGGTGCCACATTTGCAGATTTGTTTAATACTGTTTCAATTGTGTTGTCCCGCAATTTAATCGGCAGTGTCTTAAGTAATAGTAAAGCACTGGATCTTATTGCCATTTGTTATATATTGAGACAGATTTTCATGTGATACAATCAAAACCGTTTCATTTATATTTAAACTAAGAACCTGTGTTTGCAATTAAAAAAGCATTTCTTGACATATTGCATGATAAATTTAGTAAGAAATAAACTTTTTAATTTTTATTTTATTTTTCGCCTTGCGCTCGCCTCTGAATTGCCTTAAATTTAAAAAAAGAGTATTTTAATTTTTTTTTCGCTCGCTCGCTCCTACTTTTTCGGGGCAAAATCCGTAGAACAAATGATCAATTTGTTGTGGCCTTATGTTTATTCTGCAAAAGTCGTAAACCACCCACAGAGTATCTAATATATTTGTTTGTTGTTTGTGTTTATTTTATTTTTACCTTTAATTATGGGATGTCAATATTTTTTTTTAATCTATCGTATATTTAATTTGAAGAATCTGCAGTCAGACTATAAAGATTGTAATAATATTTTTTAGTATTTTAATTAAAACTATGCAAGTATACAAAATATAATATCGAACACTAAGCTAGTTAAGCGTTATTACTTATAAGTGTCCACTTAGCGAAATAAAATGCTTATGCAGCATTTCCTCCGCATTAAACAATTAACTTTGGTTAATACATACTGATAACCTCTAGTTGATATTACCTAACCACTGTAATTATTCCCCAGGGGTTGTTATATCTTTATCAATCCAGGCGCGTGTAGTTTGGTCAAAATTTGGATTACGCAGGTAGATGAAGGACACATTAATAACCCCTTCGCCCCTTACCCCACCCCCCCCCCTCCCCTTCGGGTTTAATTTCAGATTCGGAGGTTTTGGTATGACAAAAACTTTGGCCTGCCAAAATTTCATTTCGCAACTGCGTGTTTGTGTATAGGCAGCTACGCGTCTGAACTCTTTTAGGCCAATAAAAGGAAATGCTAGATTGTCATCCATTTTTTTAAATGGGGCGGGGTGTGACTTTTAAGTTGACTGTTTGACCGTTAAATTTGTGTTTATGTTCTTTTTTATTGCATAAAGGACCGTAATTATATTTGAGTTTTAGACGAACGGCGATCGTAACAAATTTGCTTTTTTTCACGTGAATGTAAAACATGGACACGGAAAGTATGAATTGACGCTGCTTTTTTAGTCAACAAAATTTAAGGGGCAAGGGAAAAAGAGTATGGGAGGGGGGGTGCGGGAGGGATGACAATCTAGCATTTTATCTATAGCCGCCTTAGTAGTAAAGATTACCTAATAGTCCACCCATGTATACTGAATGAAAAAGTTGCGATGTAAAATTAACAATTTTAGAATCATACAAGTGACCTCACAGCCTCCTATCACTTATGCAACTGATATTACAAGCGTTATCTAAATGCAAATAAACAACACTTACATTAAAGTAATAATTATCGGCCTGGTAAGCTATTGTAAAAGACGTATTGCTAGATATCTTGAAGATACGTGAGATATGTTCATTTTACGTAAATGGGCACAGATAAGACGATCGTTGGAATACTAGCAACTCAAACTTGTTTAAGCAATAAAATACCATCTCGTGTAAATAGAAAGGCTAAATGTGATAGACTTAAGAGCAGCTGTTATCGGGGGGTTCATATATTTTAAGCTAGTACTTTAACGCCTGTGTATGCACAGACACTTGCCAGCAGACGTTCATTGTGCTGGTTGGAGATGTTGTGTATATATTGTATTTGATTTGAAAGAAAGTTGGAAAGTTTTGTGTGTTTTTTTACATCAAAATGGCTAATGACAAGGATGAAGGATTTTCGAATGCAGCTTTTGAAGTTGGTACTTCGCAACCGAAAACTGAAGGGAAAGGGAATGTCAAAGTAATGTTTTAACTCTACCTTCATTTATAAAACACATCACAATTGCGTAGTAAAATTGGCAATTGTTTTTGAAAGGATTTGCACATAAATACCACAACAAAATAAGATAGATGTATTTAGAATTCATGTAAAGCTTTCGTTTTGTTTTATTACTTTATTTCATACCAGACAATAAGGCTGTATATAATTGAAACAGCTATTATTTTGTATCTCTGTATTTCGTCAGGGAATATTATATTATTAGTAGTAGTAATATGTTAACATTTTCCATGTAAAGAACCAAACGTAACCAGAATTCCTTTGTCAATGTTTTTACAGACTTTTAGGACAAAAAGTCTTAGGAATGAATAAAACTCAAATAATAGTATTTAGTGGTTCTAGAATAATAAATACCGCCGTTGGTCCCATACTAAGGTCTGGTTAGGTAGGCTACAGTGTTGCACCTATTATAAGGTGCAAGAAATATTTGTTTTTCTTTCCGCTTCCCGACCTACCCTTTTCTGACCGGCTCTTATTTTGTAATGACTATTCGACCCCCACCCCACCCTCCCCCCCTCCCCCCAAAAAAGAAACGTTATTTTTTTTCTTAATGTATATGCATCTCTTCGGTAGCTTATTGATTCGGTTGGACGCTTGTGACTTCGATTGAAATGCGCTGTATTAACTTTTAAAGGGACTGTACACCAGATTGGCACCAAAAAAAGTTGTTTATTTCTGTAACGAATCTCAGGACAATTATTTAATAAAATGTTTTACTCTTTGATATCATAATTGTAAAAAAACATACCAAAATGTAAACAAAAAATCGAGTCGGAGACCTGGGTTGGAACCGGTTTCGCCAACATTGCAGTCCAGTGTCGTATCAACTGTGCTACGAAGGATCACTCTGGCAATCTGGTGTACAGTCCCTTTAAAGTTGTACTGTGTCTTGAAAAGGCGAGGGGATATAGTAATGGTAGGCGCGATTCCGTGTGTGTGTGTGTGCGTGCGTGCGTCCGTCCGTCCCACATTCATTTCTTTTCATCTCCTCTTACATTTCTCATGCGATTTCTACCAAACTTTCACAGATTGATGATCATAAAGAGAAGCAGCGCATATTTTCTGGCTTTTGGGATTCGACCATTTTTGAAAGAGTTACTGCCCTTTGCTTATTTTACATTTAAAATTGGTTTCTTCGCAACTCCTCTTACGTTTTTCATGCGATTTCTACCAAACTTTCACAGATTGATGATCATAAAGTGACGCAGCGCATAATGTCTGGCTTTCGCGATTCGACTATTTTTGAAAGAGTTACTGCCCTTTGCTTATTTTACATTTAAAATTGGTTTCTTAGCAACTCCTCTTACGTTTTTCATGCGATTTCTACCAAACTGTCACAGATTGATGTCTATATAGTGATGCAGCGCATATTGTCGGGCTTTCGCGATTCGGCCATTTTTGAAAGAGTTATTGCCCTTTTCTTGCATTTGAAATTGGTGTCTTCACAACTCCTCTTACATTTTGTATGCAATTTCTACCAAACTTTCACAGATTGATGACTATATAGTGACGCAGCGCATATTGCCGGGCTTTCGCGATTCGGCCATTTTTGAAAGAGTTATTGCCCTTTTCTTACATTTGAAATTGGTGTCTTCACAACTCTTCTTACATTTTTCATGCAATTTCTACCAAACTTTCACAGATTGATGACTATATAGTGACACAGCGCATAATGTCTGGCTTTCGCGATTCGACCATTTTTGAAAGAGTTATTGCCCTTTCTTTATTTTACATTTGAAATTGGTGTCTTCGCAACTCCTTACATTTATGGCTATATAGTGACACAGCGCATATTGTCAGGCTTTTGCAATTTGACCTTTTTTGAAAGAGTTATTGCCCTTTCTTAATTTTACGCATTTCTTATGTTCCTGAGAAACTACCCAGGGGGGAGAATCGAGCTTAACCTTAGCATTCAAACAAGATGGCGGCGCCCATGTAAAAGGTGAGTTTTTCGGCGATTTAAAATTTTGGAAGCCAGTTTAGACACTGGCATATTGTGAAAAACCTGCTAGAGAAAATTCCACACCCATTGGTACTTAGATCTCCATGAAACATGCTGTAGTTTTGTCAAACATTCGGACATCGGCATCGACTCGAGAGGAAAACGAACTAAAAGGCACGGCTAAGGTTAGGATCCCTCGATAATATTGGCCTGTTTTGACGATTAGCAACACTATTCATGATTGTTGTGTCAATTGGTGCAATAAAAATGTGTATTGATCAAAAGTTATCCGTCTAGAAACCCGTAATGACGTATTTGCTTCAAAATTAGTATTTATGCACAATGCTAAGGAGCAGCGCACGCAAATAAGTGGCTAAGGTTAGGTGTCATTTATTGAGAGAGGCGTTCATTACCTACGGTAATTTTGTTTCCTGTTTGTATCAGTTCTTTCTGAGAGATTAAAGGTTTCCGTAACACTGTGCGACATCATCATTATCCAGATGAGGTATTTTGAAACTGCCAAATCTGATTTCGCTGTGTTTTCATCTAGATACAGTTGAGAAAAAACTACAGTGACGCGATGTTGTGGATGAAAATCGTCTATTTTGTAGTTTTTGGTGTACCTGTTTAAATTTGAGGATGCATTAAAACAAGTAATAAAGAAATATTCACATTCATATTTAATCAATCGTTACCAGAAGCGAAACTGATCGCACTTAATTAGTACTTAAATTGTCAACGGTAGATCGGTCTTGTCAAAAATGTTGACAAAATATTGTAATGATGATAAAGGTTTAAAGTAGATGAATGATGTTTCCTGTATACTCGTATTTGAAAATAATGTCTGGCTCGATCAAACATAGTTTAAACGGTTGCTGGCATAGGACGAATACTTTACAGGTTGTTAAATAGGGCCGATCTAGAACTGTTATGTTTGTTGTGTCACTAAACCCTAGTTTCTCCTGACATGATAATACTCTATTGTTTAGATCTTCATTTGTGATTTAAGACAGTCTTGCTGTACGTAAACGCAAACATGGCTAACGCTATTTAGCAACCCGAGACACAGCAGGATCCAGATGGCTCAAGACCACAGTTATCTGCCCCCCCCGTTGACCCAAGACCACAGTTATCTGCCCCCCGTTGACCAAGATCCGGATGTGAATACAGAAAAAAGAGTGCTTGTGTTCAAGTATCAATATTTTATTAAAATTGAATGAAAAAGAAGCAAAAAATGTTCTTTTTGCAGAGAACTTGACTGAATTTGACACTCTATTGCAGAAATTGATAGTATTCAATGTAAATATTGGAAAAATCATAGCTTGTGGAAGTCTGAAAATTAGTTGTTTGTAGCCGATTGACTCCCTGGCGGAAGGGTTATGTATTTGAACTCAATTTTGACAGTCGGGTCAATGGTCAACATGGTGTTTTCTTGTGATTATATTTTGTGTCTTGAATTGTTCTAGAGATGCCATGTTCTTGTTTTTCAATTGGGGTGTGTATAAAGTCAAAAGCCAGGTTAGTGTCTATATGAAACATATAGTAAAAATAACTGTGGTCTCACGCCAGATAATAAGATTCTAAACTTGTCTCGGAGGCAGAATCGGTAAATGCCACAAGTCGAGGGAGTGAACTGAATCTCCTTAGACCGAGCCTGGTACTGAACTGTTTTCCTCTGGCAGATTTGGCAAAATTAGTTCAAGGTCGGCATTATCCATTGATGAACTTTCCGCATCTGTCTGGCATTCAGGAGACGGTCCAAATAGAGGACGGGCGACATTCACTTTTTTCTTTGCAGGTGAAAAATGCCGAGCTGTGTATAACGGGCTCTTGTAGGGAGACTTAATTGGTGTTTTGGTCCATTTGCGCTTAGAAACATTTGATAGATTTAATACATCGCAAGTATATACCTGATGTCCGAAACCGTCGATGTTTTGTTTTTCTGGTATACCGCCCAAGAGACAACTTCTGGCGCACCATCTTTTACTTGTGTTTACACTGCAAAGAAAAAAGACACGTTTTAACTTATGAGGTTTGGTAACTTTTTTATAGTGTTACATACAAATAAATTTAAAAGGTGGTCTAGGAAGATTAATATTATTTGTTCAAGAGTCTGTTTATTAGATCATTAAGAACCTTCTACTTAAACATTACGGTTCAAAACAGACGATTTTCATCCACAACATCGCGTCACTGTAGTTTTTTCTCAACTGTATCTAGATGAAAACACAGCGAAATCAGATTTGGCAGTTTCAAAATACCTCATCTGGATAATGATGATGTCGCACAGTGTTACGGAAACCTTTAATCTCTCAGAAAGAACAGATACAAACAGGAAACAAAATTACCGTAGGTAATGAACGCCTCTCTCAATAAATGACACCTAACCTTAGCCACTTATTTGCGTGCACTGCTCCTTAGCATTGTGCATAAATACTAATTTTGAAGCAAATACGTCATTACGGGTTTCTAGACGGATAACTTTTGATCAATACACATTTATATTGCACCAACTTGACACAACAATCATGAATAGTGTTGCTAATCGTCAAAACAGGCCAATATTATCGAGGGATCCTAACCTTAGCCTTGCCTTTTAGTTCGTTTTCCTCTCGAGTCGATGCCGATGTCCGAATGTTTGACAAAACTACAGCATGTTTCATGGAGATCCAAGTACCAATGGGTGTGGAATTTTCTCTAGCAGGTTTTTTACAATATGCCAGTGTCTAAACTGGCTCCCAAAATTTTAAATCGCCGAAAAACTCACCTTTTACATGGGCGCCGCCATCTTGTTTGAATGCTAAGGTTAAGCTCGATTCTCCCCCCCTGCTACCCTTATCATTGATTAGCTTTCGTTACAAAAATGTCCCCATGAGGCTGGGGATATAGCTGTCTGTGACCGCTCTTGTTTAAATAGTAAACAAACACTGCACCGCGGGTTTATAACTTCAATCACAAGAGTAGTGGGTGACGTACCATGTTGTCAAGGACATCAGTTCTATATATAGTGTGTTGTATAAATGAATAGCGTCGTGAACGAGCACTTCGAAATTTATCCGAACGATAGTTTAATCACGGTTATAACGCTCCGCCATATTGTAACAGTTCCTTTTTGATAGTAACTATATAGACGAAAACACTTTCAATCATAGTATAACTAGTTCTCTTTGGGCCAATTGTTCAACACTTTGTTATAGTTAACAACTTTGTTAACGTCATCGTTGTTAACTTTCAAATCAATATTGTTCTGTCAGTTTCACAGGTACTCATATGATCTGCAGTGTTCCTAACAAAAGTTGAGGCAACTGTTTCAGCTGTATTTGTTTCATTGAAATATGTGAGCACATCAGCAAACAGTTCACCTTTAAAAGTTACCAACAATGTGCCGTTAATCCCGTTGTTAACTTTAACAAAGTTTTGAACATTCGAGCCATTTTAGTGACTTGAATATACTGTTGCTCCTTCAAGTTTTAGACCAACAGCGATCGTAACAAATTTCCCTTTTTTACGTGAATGTAAAACACCAACAAGAAAAGTATGAATTGACGCCACTTTTATAGGCAATACAATTTAAGGGGCAGCAGGAAAAGAGTAGAGGAGGGGGGCTGCGGGGGGATGACAATCTACTATTTAATCTATAGTCGCCTTAGTAATGAGAGTGAGAGTCATTATCGAATAATCCATGTATACTGTATGAAAAAGTTGCGATGTAAAATTAACAATTTTAGAAACATACAAGTGACCTCACAGCCTCATATCACTTAGGTAACTGATATTACAAGCGTTATCTAAATGCAAATAAACAACACCTATATTAAAGTAATAATTATCGGCCTGGTAAGCAATTGTAAAAGACGTATTGCTAGATATCTTGAAGATACGTGAGATATGTTCATTTTACATAAATGGGCACAGATAAGACGATCGTTGGAATACTAGCAACTCAAACTTGTTTAAACAATAAAATACCATCTCGAGTAAATATAAAGGCTAAATTTTATGGACTTAAGAGGGGCTGTTATCGGGTTCATATATTTTAAAGCTAGTACTTTAACGCCTGTGTATGCACAGACACTTGCCAGCAGACGTTCATTGTGCTGGTTAGCGATGTTGTGTATATATTGAATTTGATTTTAAAGAAAGTTGGAAAGTTTTGTGTGTTTTTTTACATCAAAATGATTTTCGAATGCAGCTGTTGAAGATGATACTTCGCAACCGAAAACTGAAGGGAAGGGGAATGGCAAAGTAATGTTTTAACTCTACCTTCATTTATAAAACACATCACAATTGCGTAGTAAAATTTGCAATTGTTTTTGAAAGGATTTGCACATAAATACCACAACAAAATAAGGATGTATTAAGAATTCATGTAAAGCTTTCGTTTTGTTTTATTACTTTATTTCATACCAGACAATAAGGCTGTATATAATTGAAACAGCTATTATTTTGTATCTCTGTATTTCGTCAGGGAATATTATATTATTAGTAGTAGTAATATGTTTACATTTTCCATGTAAAGAACCAAACATAACCAGAATTCCTTTGTCAATGTTTTTACAGACTTTTAGGACAAATAGTCTTAGTAATGAATAAAACTCAAATAATAGTATTTAGTGGTTCTAGAATAATAAATACCGCCGTTGGTCCCATACTAAGGTCTAGCTAGGTAGGCTACAGTGTTGCACCTATTATAAGGTGTAAGAAATATTTGATTTTTCATTCAGCTTCCCGACCGACCCTTTTCTGACCGGCTCTTATTTTGTAATGACTATTCGACCCCACCCTCCCCCCCCAAAAAAAAGAAAAAGAAACGTTATTTTTTTCTTAATGTATATGCATCTCTTCGGTAGCTAATTGATTCGGTTGGACGCTTGTGACTTTGATTGAAAGGTTCTGTATTAACTTTTAAAGGGACTGTACACCAGATTGGCACCAAAAAACAGTTTTTTTCTGTAACGAATCTCAGGACAATTATTTAATAAAATGTTTTACTGTTTGATATCATAATTGTAAAAAAAAAAACATACCAAAATGTAAACAAAAAATCGAGTCGGAGACCGGGTTGGAACCGGTTTCGCCAACATTGCAGTCCAGTGTCGTATCCACTGTGCTACAAAGGCTCACTCTGCCAATCTGGTGTACAGTCCCTTTAAAGTTGTACTGTGTGGGAAGGTTAAGTGAATGTCATATCAGGCGTTTGACAACGCTCCGGCTAAAACTTGAAGTAGTAATCAAAGATGCAATTTCTGCAATGTTATAAATTATTGTAGCGGTAACAACAACACACGTTTTTTATCCCCCGCCTTGAAAAGGCGAGGGAATATAGTAATGGTAGGCGCGATTCCGTGTGTGTGTGTGCGTGCGTGCGTCCGTCCGTCCGTCCGTCCCACATTCATTTCTTTGCATCTCCTCTTACATTTCTCATGCGATTTCTACCAAACTTTCACAGATTGATGATCATAAAGTGAAGCAGCGCATATTGTTGGGCTTTTAGGATTCGACCATTTTTGAAAGAGTTACTGCCCTTTGCTTTTTTTACATTTAAAATTGGTTTCTTCGCAACTCCTCTTACGTTTTTCATGCGATTTCTACCAAACGTTCACAGATTGATGATCATAAAGTGAAGCAGCGCATTATGTCTGGCTTTCGCGATTCGACCATTTTTGACAGAGTTACTGCCCTTTGCTTATTTTACATTTAAAATTGGTTTCTTCGCAACTCCTCTTACGTTTTTCATGCGATTTCTACCAACGTTCACAGATTGATGATCATAAAGTGAAGCAGCGCATATTGTCGGGATTGTCTGACTTGACCATTTTTGTAAGAGTTATTGCCCTTTGCTTATTTTACATTTAAAATTGGTTTCTTCGCAACTCCTCTTACGTTTTTCATGCGATTTCTACCAAACATTCACAGATTGATGATCATAAAGTGAAGCAGTGCATATTCTCTGGCTTTTGGGATTTGACCATTTTTGAAAGAGTTATTGCCCTTTGCTTATTTTACCTTTAAAATTGGTTTCTTCGCAACTCCTCTTACGTTTTTCATGCGATTTCTACCAAACTTTCACAGATTGATGACTATATAGTGACGCAGCGCATATTATCGGGCTTTCGCGATTCGGCCATTTTTGAAAGAGTTATTGCCCTTTTCTTACATTTGAAATTGGTGTCTTCACAACTCCTCTTACATTTTTCATGCAATTTCTACCAAACTTTCACAGATTGATGACTATATAGTGACGCAGCGCATATTGTTGGGCTTTCGCGATTCGGCCATTTTTGAAAGAGTAATTGCCCTTTTCTTACATTTGAAATTGGTGTCTTCACAACTCCTATTACATTTTTTATGCAATTTCTACCAAACTTTCACAGATTGATGACTATATAGTGACACAGTGCATAATGCCTGGCTTTCGCGATTCGACCATTTTTGAAAGAGTTATTGCCCTTTCTTTATTTTACATTTGAAATTGGTGTCTTCGCAACTCCTTACATTTATGACTATATGGTGACACAGCGCATATTGTCAGGCTTTTGCAATTTGACCTTTTTTGAAAGATTTATTGCCCTTTCTTAATTTTACGCATTTCTTATGTTCCTGAGAAACTACCCTTATCATTGATTGGCTTTCGTTACAAAAAATGTCCCCCTTGGGCGGGGAATATAGCTGTCTGTGACCGCTCTTGTTTAAATAGTAAACAAACACTGCACCGCGGGTTTATAACTTCAATCACAAGAGTAGTGGGTGACGTACCATGTTGTCAAGGACATCAGTTCAATAAATAGTGTGTTGTATAAATGAATATTGTCGTGAACGAGCACTTCGAAATTTATCCGAACGATAGTTAAATCACGGTTATAACGCTCCCCCATATTGTAACAGTTCCTTTTTGATAGTCACTATATAGACGAAAACACTTTCAATCATAGTATAACCTGTTGTCTTTGGGCCGATTGTTCAACACTTTGTTATAGTTAACAACTTTGTTAACGTCATCGTTGTTAACTTTCAAATCAATATTGTTCTGTCAATTTCACAGGTACTCATATGATCTGCAGTGTTCCTACCAAGAGTTGAGACAACTGTTTCAGCTGTATTTGTTTCATTGAAATATGTGAGCACATCAGCAAACAGTTCACCTTTAAAAGTTACCAATGATGTCGTTAATCCCGTTGTTAACTTTAACAAAGTTTTGAACATTCGAGCCATTTTAGTGACTTGAATATACTGTTGCTCCTTCAAGTTTTAGAAGAACAGCGATCGTAACAAATTTCCTTTTTTTTCACGTGAATGTAAAACACCGACAAGAAAAGTATGAATTGACGCCACTTTTATAGGCAATACAATTTAAGGGGCAGCAGGAAAAGAGTAGAGGAGGGGGGACTGCGGGGGATGACAATCTACTATTTAATCTATAGTCGCCTTAGTAGTAAGAATTAGGGTCATTATCTAATAATCCATGTATACTGTATGAAAATGTTGCGATGTAAAATTAACAATTTTAGAATCATACAAGTGACCTCACAACCTCCTCACTTATGCAACTGATATTACAAGCGTTATCTAAATGCAAATAAACAACACCTATATTAAAGTAATAATTATCGGCCTGGTAAGCAATTGTAAAAGACGTATTGCTAGATATCTTGAAGATACGTGAGATATGTTCATTTTACGTAAATGGGCACAGATAAGACGATCGTTGGAATACTAGCAACTCAAACTTGTTTAAGCAATAAAATACCATCTCGTGTAAATAGAAAGGCTAAATGTGATAGACTTAAGAGCAGCTGTTATCGGGGGTTCATATATTTTAAGCTAGTACTTTAATGCCTATGTATGCACAGACACTTGCCAGCAGACGTTCATTGTGCTGGTTAGCGATGTTGTGTATATATTGTATTTGATTTGAAAGAAAGTTGGAAAGTTGTGTGTGTTTTTATACATCAAAATGGCTAATGACAAGGATGAAGGATTTTCGAATGCAGCTTTTGAAGTTGGTACTTCGCAACCGAAAACTGAAGGGAAAGGGAATGGCAAAGTAATGTTTTAACTCTACCTTCATTTATAAAACACATCACAATTGCGTAGTAAAATTTGCAATTGTTTTTGAAAGGATTTGCACATAAATACCACAACAAAATAAGGATGTATTAAGAATTCATGTAAAGCTTTCGTTTTGTTTTATTACTTTATTTCATACCAGACAAAAAGGCTGTATATAATTGAAACAGCTATTATTTTGTATCTCTGTATTTCGTCAGGGAATATTATATTATTAGTAGTAGTAATATGTTTACATTTTCCATGTAAAGAACCAAACATAACCAGAATTCCTTTGTCAATGTTTTTACAGACTTTTAGGACAAATAGTCTTAGTAATGAATAAAACTCAAATAATAGTATTTAGTGGTTCTTGAATAATAAATACCGCCGTTGGTCCCATACTAAGGTCTGACTAGGTAGGCTACAGTGTTGCACCTATTATAAGGTGTAAGAAATATTTGTTTTTCTTTCCGCTTCCCGACCTACCCTTTTCTGACCGGCTCTTATTTTGCAATGACTATTCGACCCCCACCCCCCTCCCCCCACCCCCCCCCCAAAAAAAAAGAAACGTTATTTTTTTGTATATGCATCTCTTCGGTAGCTTATTGATTCGGTTGGACGCTTGTGACTGTGATTGAAAGGTGCTGTATTAACTTTTAAAGGGACTGTACACCAGATTGGCACCAAAAAAGTTTTTTTCTGTAACGAATCTCAGGACAATTATTTAATATAATGTTTTACTGTTTGATATCATAATTGTAAAAAAAAACATACCAAAATGTAAACAAAAAATCGAGTCGGAGACCGGGTTGGAACCGGTTTCGCCAACATTGCAGTCCAGTGTCGTATCCACTGTGCTACGAAGGCTCACTCTGCCAATCTGGTGTACAGTCCCTTTAAAGTTGTACTGTGTGGGAAGGTTAAGTGAATGTCATATCAGGCGTTTGACAACGCTCCGGCTAAAACTTGAAGTAGTAATCAAAGATGCAATTTCTGCAATGTTATAAATAATTGTAGCGGTAACAACAACACACGTTTTTATCCCCCGCCTTGAATAGGCGAGGGGATATAGTAATGGTAGGGGCGATTCCGTGTGTGTGTGTGTGTGTGCGTGCGTGCGTGCGTGCGTGCGTGCGTGCGTGCGTCCGTCCGTCCGTCCCACATTCATTTCTTTGCATCTCCTTTTACATTTCTCATGCGATTTCTACCAAACTTTCACAGATTGATGATCATAAAGTGAAGCAGCGCATTTTGTCTGGCTTTTAGGATTCGACCATATTTGAAAGAGTTACTGCCCTTTGATTTTTTACATTTAAAATTGGTTTCTTCGCAACTCCTTACATTTACGACTATATAGTGACACATAAAATGAAGCAGCACATATTCTCTGGCTTTTGCGATTCGGCCATTTTTGAAAGAGTTATTGCCCTTTTCTTACATTTGAAATTGGTGTCTTCACAACTCTTCTTACATTTTTCATGCAATTTCTACCAAACTTTCACCAATTGATGATCATAAAGTGACGAGCGCATAATGTCTGGCTTTCGCGATTCGACCATTTTTGAAAGAGTTACTGCCCTTTGCTTATTTTACATTTAAAATTGGTTTCTTCGCAACTCCTCTTACGTTTTTCATGCGATTTCTACCAAACGTTCACAGATTGATTATCATAAAGTGAAGCAGCGCATATTGTCGGGATTGCCTGACTTGACCATTTTTGAAAGAGTTATTGTCCTTTGCTTATTTTACATTTAAAATTGTTTTCTTCGCAACTCCTCTTAAGTTCTTTCATGCGATTTCTACCAAACTTTCACAGATTGATGATTATAAAGTGAAGCAGCGCATATTTTTAGGCTTTCCTGATTTGACCATTTGAAAGAGTAATTGCCCTTTGCTTACATTTGAAATTGGTTTCTTCACAACTCCTCTTACATTTTTCATGCAATTTCTACCAAACTTTCACAGATGGATGACTATATAGTGACGCAGCGCATATTGTCGGGCTTTCGCGATTCGGCTATTTTTGAAAGAGTTATTGCCCTTTACTAACATTTGAAATTGGTGTCTTCACAACTCCTATTACATTTTTTATGCAATTTCTACCAAACTTTCACAGATTGATGACTATATAGTGACACAGCGCATAATGTCTGGCTTTCGCGATTCGACCATTTTTGAAAGAGTTATTGCCCTTTCTTTATTTTACATTTGAAATTGGTGTCTTCGCAACTCCTTACATTTATGACTATATGGTGACACAGCGCATATTGTCAGGCTTTTGCAATTTGACCTTTTTTGAAAGATTTATTGCCCTTTCTTAATTTTGCGCATTTCTTATGTTCCTGAGAAACTACCCTTATCATTGATTGGCTTTCGTTACAAAAAATGTCCCCCTTGGGCGGGGAATATAGCTGTCTGTGACCGCTCTTGTTTAAATAGTAAACAAACACTGCACCGCGGGTTTATAACTTCAATCACAAGAGTAGTGGGTGACGTACCATGTTGTCAAGGACATCAGTTCAATAAATAGTGTGTTGTATAAATGAATATTGTCGTGAACGAGCACTTCGAAATTTATCCGAACGATAGTTAAATCACGGTTATAACGCTCCCCCATATTGTAACAGTTCCTTTTTGATAGTCACTATATAGACGAAAACACTTTCAATCATAGTATAACCTGTTGTCTTTGGGCCGATTGTTCAACACTTTGTTATAGTTAACAACTTTGTTAACGTCATCGTTGTTAACTTTCAAATCAATATTGTTCTGTCAATTTCACAGGTACTCATATGATCTGCAGTGTTCCTACCAAGAGTTGAGACAACTGTTTCAGCTGTATTTGTTTCATTGAAATATGTGAGCACATCAGCAAACAGTTCACCTTTAAAAGTTACCAATGATGTCGTTAATCCCGTTGTTAACTTTAACAAAGTTTTGAACATTCGAGCCATTTTAGTGACTTGAATATACTGTTGCTCCTTCAAGTTTTAGAAGAACAGCGATCGTAACAAATTTCCTTTTTTTTCACGTGAATGTAAAACACCGACAAGAAAAGTATGAATTGACGCCGCTTTTATAGGCAATACAATTTAAGGGGCAGCAGGAAAAGAGTAGAGGAGGGGGGACTGCGGGGGATGACAATCTACTATTTAATCTATAGTCGCCTTAGTAGTAAGAATTAGGGTCATTATCTAATAATCCATGTATACTGTATGAAAATGTTGCGATGTAAAATTAACAATTTTAGAATCATACAAGTGACCTCACAACCTCCTCACTTATGCAACTGATATTACAAGCGTTATCTAAATGCAAATAAACAACACCTATATTAAAGTAATAATTATCGGCCTGGTAAGCAATTGTAAAAGACGTATTGCTAGATATCTTGAAGATACGTGAGATATGTTCATTTTACGTAAATGGGCACAGATAAGACGATCGTTGGAATACTAGCAACTCAAACTTGTTTAAGCAATAAAATACCATCTCGTGTAAATAGAAAGGCTAAATGTGATAGACTTAAGAGCAGCTGTTATCGGGGGTTCATATATTTTAAGCTAGTACTTTAATGCCTATGTATGCACAGACACTTGCCAGCAAACGTTCATTGTGCTGGTTAGCGATGTTGTGTATATATTGAATTTGATTTGAAAGAAAGTTGGAAAGTTGTGTGTGTTTTAATACATCAAAATGGCTAATGACAAGGATGAAGGATGTTCGAATGCAGCTTTTGAAGTTGGTACTTCGCAACCGAAAACTGAAGGGAAAGGGAATGGCAAAGTAATGTTTTAACTCTACCTTCATTTATAAAACACATCACAATTGCGTAGTAAAATTTGCAATTGTTTTTGAAAGGATTTGCACATAAATACCACAACAAAATAAGGATGTATTAAGAATTCATGTAAAGCTTTCGTTTTGTTTTATTACTTTATTTCATACCAGACAATAAGGCTGTATATAATTGAAACAGCTATTATTTTGTATCTCTGTATTTCGTCAGGGAATATTATATTATTAGTAGTAGTAATATGTTTACATTTTCCATGTAAAGAACCAAACATAACCAGAATTCCTTTGTCAATGTTTTTACAGACTTTTAGGACAAATAGTCTTAGTAATGAATAAAACTCAAATAATAGTATTTAGTGGTTCTAGAATAATAAATACCGCCGTTGGTCCCATACTAAGGTCTGACTAGGTAGGCTACAGTGTTGCACCTATTATAAGGTGTAAGAAATATTTGTTTTTCTTTCCGCTTCCCGACCTACCCTTTTCTGACCGGCTCTTATTTTGCAATGACTATTCGACCCCCACCCCCCTCCCCCCACCCCCCCCCCCCAAAAAAAAAAGAAACGTTATTTTTTTGTATATGCATCTCTTCGGTAGCTTATTGATTCGGTTGGACGCTTGTGACTGTGATTGAAAGGTGCTGTATTAACTTTTAAAGGGACTGTACACCAGATTGGCACCAAAAAAGTTTTTTTCTGTAACGAATCTCAGGACAATTATTTAATATAATGTTTTACTCTTTGATATCATAATTGTAAAAAAAAAACATACCAAAATGTAAACAAAAAATCGAGTCGGAGACCGGGTTGGAACCGGTTTCGCCAACATTGCAGTCCAGTGTCGTATCCACTGTGCTACGAAGGCTCACTCTGCCAATCTGGTGTACAGTCCCTTTAAAGTTGTACTGTGTGGGAAGGTTAATTAAATGTCATATCAGGCGTTTGACAACGCTCCGGCTAAAACTTGAAGTAGTAATCAAAGATGCAATTTCTGCAATGTTATAAATAATTGTAGCGGTAACAACAACACACGTTTTTATCCCCCGCCTTGAATAGGCGAGGGGATATAGTAATGGTAGGGGCGATTCCGTGTGTGTGTGTGTGTGTGTGTGCGTGCGTGCGTGCGTGCGTCCGTGCGTGCGTGCGTCCGTCCGTCCGTCCGTCCCACATTCATTTCTTTGCATCTCCTTTTACATTTCTCATGCGATTTCTACCAAACTTTCACAGATTGATGATCATAAAGTGAAGCAGCGCATTTTGTCTGGCTTTTAGGATTCGACCATATTTGAAAGAGTTACTGCCCTTTGATTTTTTACATTTAAAATTGGTTTCTTCGCAACTCCTTACATTTACGACTATATAGTGACACATAAAATGAAGCAGCACATATTCTCTGGCTTTTGCGATTCGGCCATTTTTGAAAGAGTTATTGCCCTTTTCTTACATTTGAAATTGGTGTCTTCACAACTCTTCTTACATTTTTCATGCAATTTCTACCAAACTTTACAAATTGATGATCATAAAGTGACGAGCGCATAATGTCTGGCTTTCGCGATTCGACCATTTTTGAAAGAGTTACTGCCCTTTGCTTATTTTACATTTAAAATTGGTTTCTTCGCAACTCCTCTTACGTTTTTCATGCGATTTCTACCAAACGTTCACAGATTGATTATCATAAAGTGAAGCAGCGCATATTGTCGGGATTGCCTGACTTGACCATTTTTGAAAGAGTTATTGTCCTTTGCTTATTTTACATTTAAAATTGTTTTCTTCGCAACTCCTCTTAAGTTCTTTCATGCGATTTCTACCAAACTTTCACAGATTGATGATTATAAAGTGAAGCAGCGCATATTTTTGGGCTTTCCTGATTTGACCATTTGAAAGAGTAATTGCCCTTTGCTTACATTTAAAATTGGTTTCTTCACAACTCCTCTTACGTTTTTCATGCAATTTCTACCAAACTTTCACAGATGGATGACTATATAGTGACGCAGCGCATATTGTCGGGCTTTCGCGATTCGGCTATTTTTGAAAGAGTTATTGCCCTTTACTAACATTTGAAATTGGTGTCTTCACAACTCCTATTACATTTTTTATGCAATTTCTACCAAACTTTCACAGATTGATGACTATATAGTGACACAGCGCATAATGTCTGGCTTTCGCGATTCGATCATTTTTGAAAGAGTTATTGCCCTTTTTTATTTTACATTAGAAATTGGTGTCTTCGCAACTCCTTACATTTATGACTATATAGTGACACAGCGCATATTGTCAGGCTTTTGCAATTTGACCTTTTTTGAAAGAGTTATTGCCCTTTCTTAATTTTACGCATTTCTTATGTTCCTGAGAAACTATCCTTATCATTGATTGGCTTTCGTTACAAAACAATGTCCCCATGAGGCGGGGGATATAGCTGTCTGTGACCGCTCTTGTTTAAATATTAAACAAACACTGCACCACGGGTTTATACCTTCAATCACAAGAGTAGTGGGTGACGTACCATGTTGTCAAGGACATCAGTTCAATAAATAGTATGCTGTATAAATGAATAGCGTCGTGAACGAGCACTTCGAAATTTATCCGAACGATAGTTAAATCACGGTTATAACGCTCCTCCATCTTATAACAGTTCCTTTATGATAGTAACTATATATACGAAAACACTTTCAATCATAGTATAACTAGTTGTCTTTGGGCCAATTGTTCAACACTTTGTTATAGTTAACAACTTTGTTAACGTCATCGTTGTTAACTTTCAAATCAATATTGTTCTGTCAGTTTCACAGATACTCATATGATCTGCAGTGTTCCTAACAAAAGTTGAGACAACTGTTTCAGCTGTATTTGTTTCATTGAAATATGTGAGCACATCAGCAAACAGTTCACCTTTAAAAGTTACCAACAATGTGTCGTTAATCCCGTTGTTAACTTTAACAAAGTTTTAAACATTCGAGCCATTTTAGTGACTTGAATATACTGTTGCTCCTTCAAGTTGACTGTTACGGAGACCCCGAAGTGACATAAAGACGCAATTATTTTCCGTTGAAGTTATTATTTTATTTCGTAATACGTAGTTCGTTATAACGAAAACTTATTTTGTCATTACGGATTATTATCTTGATTAAATAGCCTAACATTTCTTTATTTGAAATGACTAAAATAGGTCGGGGCTCCTTAAAATGTTATAGGAGCGGATGTTATAAACTTTAACTTTAAACTGGGTATACCCTGATTTCGAGGGTAAGTAAGCCCCCCTCCTCCTCTCACCCCGTACTTAAACATAATCAGCAAATATAATATTACTGCCGATTGTCCATAGCACAGCTGTTGACGTGGTGGTAATCGTTAAGTTGTATTTACACTATTTACATGAAAAGGATTGTGCAGGTTTGCATTTGACATATATACTTGCTGTCTTTGTCATATTGTGTTCTGACATTGATAAGTGATATACTTGATCCTGATAAGAAACCGCATGGCATGGAAACGGCGTAAACTTATTTCAGAAGTAACAATCATTCCTGTCTGTTGTGTTAGATAGATAACGCAATTTTGAAATTACGGAAGTACAGTTTTCATTTTGTGTATTAACTATTGAAATATGAGTTGCGTATTATCTATTGAAATATGAGTTGTGGATAAACTATTCAAATATGAGTTGTGGATAAACTATTGAAATATGAGTTTGGTATTAACTATTGATATATGAGTTTGGTATTAACTATTGAAATATGAGTTGCGTATTAACTATTGAAATATGAGTTGTGGATAAAGTATTGAAATATGAGTTGTGGATAAACTATTCAATTATGAGTTGTGATTAAACTATTGAAATATGAGTTTGGTATTAACTATTGGAATATGAGTTGGGTATAAACTATGTGTTTTGTAATCTCATTTGCTAAGGCTTGTGGGTGTATCGTAATACGTTAACGTATTCCAACCTTGTTAAAGCTTTTTTGATAATTATAATTGTGTGAATTTATATGATGCCCTACTTCAGAAACTTTCGAAATTTGCGTAGTAACAGGAAATACGGGTTACAAATGGAGCGACTCGACGAAAGTAAGGTCAGATGATAGGATTATTTGTACTGCGTTTTGATCCGTTCGGAATTCCTTGGCATTTTTTTATCGAAAACAACTTCTGATGTTTGCCGGTACATCAGTAGAAGTAGTTCGTACAATTTTGAATTATATTATCAATTAAATGTGGTGGTTTACCGTGTATTTGTTTATCTAAGTTTAAATTTCTTGCCAGTGAAGTGTATTATTGCAAATATTTACGATTCCCATGAGTTAAGTCATTAAGTTTCACTGCTAAATTGAAATTACTACGCGATCTACTTGCAGCGTAGTTAAAATGTACAGATTTCTGACATTGTAAATCGTTCATTTACATCCGAGGTTGTTTTGGAAAGAAAAAGGCCGAGTGGTTCCGAATGAGTGGTGGACAGAGATATGTTATGATGTAAAAATATCCCATACACATTGTTTTACGTATAGAAACTGACCGAGAAGTTCCGAATGCGTGTTGATCCGGGATGTTGAATTCGACTCTAGTGTACTCTCTCAGATTCTGATTTCAAGAGGAGCTGGGTAAATGATATCAAAACCTGCAAAAATCTACGAGAATCGAATACGACATTTCGATATTTCTGATCAAAACGAAGAAATAATAATACTTTTATTATATACCGTAGTTGTTTAAATCATGTAAAATACGCATGATTTCGTATTAAAGGTCATTTTACTGACGCACTAATTTGTTTAATGACGTCATTTGAACATCGTGTAATGGCGTTATGTCAGAAGAGCGTAATACGGCCGTATACCTCGTGAACATCAAAAGTGAATATTTCACTCGTTGCTACGTCACTCTCGAAATATATTTTTTAGTGTTCACTCGGTGAAATATATTACAATCTTACATTGAAACAAACAATTATCCTATATATATTTACATCCGTACTTGATTTTCTGAACGATAAAAATTGAGCTCATTTTGCATGAACCGGTCGACCTTCGTGACCTATGTAGGCGGAGTTTGGCAACAAAGCAACGCTCTGATTGGGCGTAGTGATCTTACTACGATCTACTTTATTGCTAAATATAGCATGGCACATGTTCTGTTGGATGCCGGCTTGTTTACATGTTTCTTTTGATGTTTTACGAATAATTTAAATGAAAGCCATTATTTTCTAGAAATATCATTTGGAAAATGCTTTATTTTGCATTTGATAACCAAAGAACACGCATTGAACAAATAATAAAGACAAATTAAAATTGACACGGTTTTTACTACGGTTCGTCTGTAACAACTGTCAAAACAAACATGGCTGATGATTCTATATTCGGCGATTTCTTTCAAGGACAATTGTATTCGTTCGAACAAACATCTTAATATTGACAATTCGAGAAGACTAGCACATCACAGCACTTCAATATCTTTGCGAATGTTAAAAGACAACAAAAAAATGAAATTATGACGCTATAATTACCTTGAACTGGAAGTAATCCATAAAATCACCATGACCACATTTTTTATGCCCAGTCACATGGGTCATGCATATGTAAAACATGAGTTAAAATGTATCGAAAATTTCTTGAACATATTACAACAAAAATCATTATTACCTTCACATATTTTACAGAAACTACCAAATGATAAAAATAAATCTTTGATTATTTATTTCTTTCGGCAAATTACTTATGGAATATTTATTATGCGGAGGATAAAAAGAACGCCCAGCTAAAACACCAAGGGCGACAAGTGCTCTTACCATTTTCATTCGCTCTTCACGTTTTGTTCCCCTTTGTTGTAATTAAAGGCTTATTCTCAATCGCTATTAGGTCGAAAAAAAAAACAAATAAGAAGGAAAAATGTAAATATAAGTATTGATCCTTATTTTTTGTGCGGTCCATGCATATGCAAAATCGCGGCCGAGCGTTCATTCTGCATGAACGCACAAAAAATAAGAATCAATCCTTAAGTATACACCCTTGGTGGTGTTGACATTGGTATTGTTTCAAACGTGTATCTTCGGCAAAAATACGTTTAAGGGAAACAAAACACACTTGTCATTTGCCTACCAGACAGACAATGTAACAATTTCAACAAAAAAATAACACATACATTAAAATATTTCTATTTGAGTTTTCAAACACGTTTATCAGAGAAACGCAACAAATCTAGCGTGCAGATGACGTAAATTTCGTGATTTGGGCATTCGGTCATTGATATGTTGTCCCGTCAACACGGGCCCATATTTCAAAAATGTGATTGATATTCAGAAGTTATTTCACTGTTTTAAAAAGTGAGATATCAACTTACGTCGTGTTGATAACGACCCACGGTGAGATATCTTTAATCTTTCAGAACATATCTAGTAAACTTATTAATTACTCGTTTTTGTTATATTTTCAGGAGCTTGTGGGTCATACAGTACAGAAGAGAAACTGGAAAGGAATAGTTATCGCCCTGGTCGTCATCATTGCCGTGTGCGCGCTTATCGTTGCTACAATAATACTTCTCAATCCAAGTAAGTCCCAATTGAAATGAATCTTAGATAGGATTATTATACCTGACGGGACCTGCCAAAGTTAATTTATCATATACCCAGCTTGGGCAATTTCATACTGCCACACACTGACAGTACGGTTTTGACTAGATGACATAATTTTGTCACATAGCACGCATGTCAACATGAACTTTGACTTTAAAGTATGCAGGTTAGGTGTTTATAAAAGGAAGAAAATTCTTATCTCTATTGAAATGTGAAATGCTGAACGAAATTGTATCTAAAGTGCATTTTATTCCTCTGTTTTCTTCTTTCCACTGCATTACAATAAATGGAAACATAGGGGTTTGTAGCGAATCAAATATACATTTAGTAATGCTGTACATCGTTTAAAATATAGCCAGGCTTGATGTATTGCATAATGGTTAGCCGAAGATATTTTCTGTAGAAGAATTTCAATACTTTTTAGTATTTGCCCTACATTTTCAGCCAATCAGGGGCGCTGGTTTTTTTTTTAAAAGTCTAGTCTCTTATTTATGAAGAATCGTAACTTATTGCTGAAGACGACTCTTCATTATAAAGTAAATTGCTAAAACTGCGCATGCGCATATAGCCACGCCTACTATTTGCATATGCAAAGGCACAATTTCAGTGTCAACGCTGATTGAAATTACGTCACAATATCTTGCAGTTAATTGACAGGGTTTTTTGACAGACGCCTGAAGCTGATGCAATTTTGAAGGGGTTAATACTAAGTCGGTTAGAATTTACCCTTGAGGTCACACATGTCGCTGCGCTCAGCTCCCTAAGGTTACTTATTCACGCAGATATTACTTAATGAACTCAAACCCATACTTAAACATGTCTTATATTTGTCTGTTATGATATAATTCACATTCATCTACGGTTCACCTTTGTATGTTATCATGTTGAGATACTCGAAGTTTATCTGCTGTAACTATTTTGTACAACTCGCCGTGTGCGGGCATATCGTTACTGCCATTAATCTCGTGAGAACATTAACAATCTTCATCTTAAATGCCTAGTTCAAGGAATGTTTGGCATGGCAATTACCTGCTAATTGCACTAATGTCACAGTAGGGGCCAATTTCCTGTGTATTTGGTTATTGACTCTCGGTCATTTAGGGACCAATTCTATAATAAAACATCCAAACCTGCACAGCAGGACACTCAGATCGGAGATCTGATAAGAAAATTAGGCAATTAGATTAAGATCAATACACAGAGGTTTTGTACCATACACGATTTTTTTGAGGGGGGGGGGGGGTCACTTATAGAAGGATTATACTCGGCCTTTAAAATAACAGTGCACACGTCATTACTATGTTGCTGGTTTTAATGGAACGTTTTTGCTAATGCGAAAGGAATTTATTAATTATTGACAGTGTTATCAGTACCATTCCCAACTAATACATACACAATATGGTGTGCGGTAAGTGCAGTGGTTAGCACACTCGCTTCTCACCAATGCGTCCAGTGTTCGATTCCCGGCCTGGGCGCATGTGAGTTTTGCTTGTTGTCGCCAGGTTGGCAAGTGGGTTTCCTCTGGGTACTCCTAGTTTAAACACAACACAAGACCACATTGTCGTGTAGCATCGTGCCAAAGAAAGTGTTTAGTGTAATGTTGTATCACATTTGATGTAATACATGAAATTAAACTTAAACAAATAAGCCAGATTATATTTTGCTATTACATATACGAGTATACTCGTCTTTTCGATGAACGTCATTTAAATCATGGAGCCAACTTATCAACGAGTACGATCAAATTTTTCGAATCCTTTTATTTTTCGTTGTAAACAGATACATGTTCCATTCAAATATTGATGGTGGAAATATGTATACATTAAGTTTATTCAGTTTAAGAAGTTAAATATGTGGTGTTATTTTTCTGACACTCTTTGTATTTCATTAAATCCCGTGATTTAACGATATATATCGGACGATCTTTGATAAGATTTATTTAATATGTACTCTTTCTATTGACAGAGAATTCAAATGATCCACCGAAACCAAAGTTCACATTCGAAGATTTCATGTCGAAAAAATACGCTCCGAAGTACTTCTCCTATCAATGGATGAAAGGTATGTAGAATAATTGATCAAGTATGCATATTGCATAAATAGATGATTATTAATTATGGTACCTTATTTTATAAGTGACGTCTAGAAACAAGATCAATGAAAATGGGTAAATAGTGTAATTAATAAACATTTTTTATCAATAGTCTTAACCTGCCGGGTCTATCATTTTGTCATATCGCAAAAGCGTATCAAAAGTCAAGGGGCTGTTCCAATTAAGTTTCGCATTTTATTCGGATCTTAAATTATCTTCAATCTGTATATACGTAACAAAATCTTATACACTGATTCTTTCCTCAACTTCGTGGGCATTGTTTAAAAAAATACTTTTAGTTAAACGCACACAAATATCTAGCACAATAATGAGATTATTACAGAACGCAGTAATGATAAAAAAAATATTGTAAGCATTACTGAATAAATCACTTAAAGACACTTGTTTTCATAAAAACTGTCATTTCAATGACGCACTATTTTGTTTTATAAAGTCATTTTAATATCGCGCAATGATACATTTATGATGTGACATCATCAGAGTGCAATATGTCCGTATTGCACTGGTGTTGAATACGGACATGTATATGATACGATATGTATTGCTTGGGGATTTATAATGGGTATATAATAATTTTATTACAGGGGCTGCTGCATTATACTTCCGCAATGACGATGGTGCTGTACTACGCTACAATTGCTCAACTAATACGTCCGTCATGATAATGGACAACTCCACGTTTGTATGTATTTTTTCAACGAAAGCCCCCTCGTGATAATGGACAACTTCACCTTTGTATCATCAATAATGCAATAAGGGAGTTTGATTGATTTCCGCAATGAAACTTCTCCAGAAATCTGATTCTCACATACGTGCAGACACTTAAACTAATTTTTCACATAGAAAAAATATTCGATTTTAAACTGCGGAGGCAACTGACAGGGTTATTGAAGAGTATTTTATTGTAACATGCGATTTCGTTGTAAGAAGAGCTGTATCCCCTGCCTTATATTTATCATCGGAGCTCCTCGGCCATTTTATCGAAAACAACCTCGGATGTATACGGGTGTATATGTCTAAGTCCGTTGCAAGTAGATCGCGTGGTAATTCAATTTAGCAGTTAAAGTTTTTAATAATGACTTAACTCTTGGTAATCTTAATTATGTTTGCAGTAATAGACTTCACTGGCAATCAAATTTAAACTTTGATCAATACATACAAGATAAAACACTACATTTTAATAATGATATACAACATGTAATTCAAATATTTACAAACTACTAGAACTGATGTACCGGCATACATCCGAGCTTGCTTTCGATACAAATGCCCGAGGAGTTCGGAATGCATACGGATAAGAAATTCGGCGGAAGAATTGTTTTCATTATAGTACATTTTTAAAAGGGTGTTCCAAGTTCTTCATTTGTTTTATAAATTTTCATTATTATTTTATTCTGATAATAAGACTCTGTTAATAAGAGTATTTTCTATATCAAGACTTTGAATACAAGACAATTAAATGTATAAAATCCTCATTGTCAAAATAATATTTTGTCTTATGCTATTGTAAAAAAAAATTGTAAAAAAAAATATTGCACATTTGTTGATATTTTCTTTCAAATGCATGCATGTTTTTGTTTATAACGATGAGCTTTTTATGTTGAAGTTACGTAAACATATGTTCTGTTATGTTTTGTTTATTTTTCTCTTATGTTTCAGAAACAACTAGAAACATCAAGTTATACAATCTCACCCGATGAAACATTCGCCTTGCTGCCTTATGATATAAAACAAGTGAGGAATACGTAGAGATTTACACTCAAACCCAGTTGGATCGAACTCACATGGACCGTCGATAAAACCTCGAGCTTCGGAAAATTCGAGCCTAGCAGGAATACTTATATTCTTTAAAGAAAAAATCGGTCCTTTAAATCTAGTTCGAGCCAACGAGAAATTCGAGTCAAGCGAGTTCGAGCCAACCGGGTTCGACTGTATCTTGTAATTTTAAATTTAAATGTGTTTGTGTATTCGTGCTATAAAGAGTTCTTTGCTTTTAAAGGCATACAATATGGGTAAATGCAAATAATAATAATAATAATAATAATAATAATAATAATAATAATAATGCATTGTCTTGTTTAACTCATTTGACTAAAAAAAGCATATGATTAAGATACATATAAAAAATATTCCTTTAATTATTAATAAATTTAATATATAGCAATGTAGCCACAAATTCCCAATCTAAAATAGCACCAAAATATCGCTAATAATGTGTATCTGTACCTAAATACTATATAATTTTGTTTTGATTATTAAGGTCAAATGATTTAAACACGAAAGTGCATTATCATTAAAAACAACAACATTTATTGCATCCACCTAGTGTGCGCCTTTAAAGCTGCACTCTCGCAGATTTACCATTTTTACAACTTTTTTATTTTTTGTCTTGGAAAGAGCAAATTTTTGTGTAAATGTTTGCAAATCAATGATAAAAGATGGCTGACAAAAGATCAGATCGCAGTTTTTCATATTTCCGTTTGAAATTTAATGTTTTATGGCTAACGGTTTAAGTAAAATGCATAAAACATGAATTTTGAGAGGAAATATATAAATCTGCGATCTGATCTTTTGTCATTAGTCTTTTATCACTGATTTTCTGATATTTACGCAAAAACTACTTGTTCCAAGACAAAAAATAAAAAAAGTTGTCAAAACTTTCAATCTGTGAGAGTGCCGCTTTAAAAACAACAACATTTTTGTTTTTGCATCCACCTATATTCTTCGCCTTTAAACAAACATTTCCTAAAACAAGTGAAAAAGACGGAACACAATGCGCAACGTGGATTGTTTTGTAAAACGCCAAGACTTAATTAAGATTTTAGCACGGGTGGTGAAACTTACTGAATGACGTATTGCATCGTAAATGCAAAGATAAGGTATGATAGAACTATTTGACCTGGCCAACAGTAAAATGTAAATCTTTATTTAAGGGACTCACTCATGTTTTGTGAAATGCACTTTTTAACGAAATCAAGTGTGGCAAATCATTAGGAGCGTTAAAACGAAGATACTGACGGCTGGAACCCTTGTTCAAATATTGTCTTTGAAGTCCACGATTTTGAATAGCGTTAGTAACTCTTTTCAACAAAAAGCCTTGTTGGCCAGCGGTTTTGTTGTAAGTTTTCTAGACTGTTCCGGCGTAGGTTTGCTTACTACTAAGATCAGGTTTTAGTTATACTTGTGTTTGTAATTGTATTTTTTCGGCAATTTCGGTTTCAAAGTGTAAAATAAATATCATTCCAAAACATGAGCGAGTGTCTTTAATTTGTTTGCTCTTGTCGATGTTAAGTTTAATGTATATTTTGCTATTCCAGATATACAGACATTCTACAAAGGCTAAATACAAGATCTTCAATATAACTTCAAAGTAAGAACACATTCATATCATTCCTGGAATTCTTTAAAACATTTTGTTATGAATATGTTCGTAAACACTTATTAAAAATAACTTATTTCTCCATTTAGCTATGTATTTTGTTATTCTCCTTATTTTAGTATCTAACTGTTCATATGGTGTTATTGGCTCTATTAATTCAGACAATTCAGACAATTTGATTAAAAAACATTTGTTTTTAAATTTTAACCCAAGTTTTATTATGTCAGCGGTCTATAATAATATGTTTTGCCCGTCTGGACCTGTCCAAAAAAGATCGCACACGTCGTTCAACTGCTAAGTGCGGCTTTGCGATTTTTACAACGACGAAAAAAATGTCACAATTAAACAAAAACACTTCTAATGCGATTGAAAACATATTGAGTGGTAATAGAAATAGTGTTGATATATTGTAATATATATGACACACCACTACGGGCTATATCGCATTTAAAGGACCGGCCAGTCAGCCCCCGAAGATGAATGGACCATATACACCTTCGTGGGCTGACTCACCGGGCCTTATACTGTCATTCACTTATATATTTATCTATACATAAATATCATATACTTGTAAGTTTTACCGTTAAAGTCAAATGAGTTACACCAAATAATTCATTGAAAATAATACATTTCTTTTGTACATCCATCTATGAGTCGCACCTTTAAACCTGCACTCTTACAGATTGAACGTTTTAATCACTTTTTTATTGCTTGTCTTGGATCGAGCCAATTTTTGCAAAAATCCATGGAAACCAGTTATATAAGACTGCTGACAAAAAATTAGATCGCAGATTTTTATATTTAAGTTCAAAAATTGATGTTTTATGCATTTTTCTTAAACCTTTAGTAACGGTTTAAGCCGTAAAACATTAATTTTTGAACGGAAATATGATAATCTGCGATCTGATCTTTTGTCAGCAATCTTTTATCATTGGTTTGCTGATATTTACCCAAAAGTTTGCTCTTTATAAGACAACAAATAAAAAAAGTTGTAAAAATGGTAAATCTGTGAGAGTGCAGCTTTAAACATTAGCTATGAACGAATGTATAATTGACGTATTTATTACTTATTTTTTTAAGACAAGATACCAATCTTGAAGGACCAGATGGCTTAGAGTTCCAATATGTGTCCTGGTCTCCGACTTATAATGGATTAGTAAGTATTTTAATAATCTTAATCCATATATTAGTATATCATTTATGCATGCATCCTGTCTGAAGAAAGTGGTCTAAAATCTGTGTACACATCTTATGCAAAACATGTAATTATATGTAAATTAAATGTGTATTTTATTACAATACTTGTTATTAATAACAAGAACCTCAATTCAACAAGTTATTTCTACTTTGAATTGCTTTATTTGAGCAAATAAACTCTCAATGGCCAACCGATTATGTCCCTTTAATGATTGCAGACCTGTCTGTGTTGAGGGATAGCTTAGATTGAACGTTAATGGAATGAGGCTATTTTGGATAAAAGAATAGATGATGTAATTAGAGAACACTACTTTTCTGAACAAAAGTTCCAATCCATGTCATACGAAATTAACCGAGCTGCACTCTGCTGTCCACAAGTGAGAAGTTGATGTCTGTAAGCTCGTAAATCGGTATTAAAATCTAAATGAAGAGCGCTAAATTTAATGCTTATTAATTGAGTTAAAAAGGTTTAGAGTACATTGAAAACCTCTTAGTGATCGAAAGTATATGTTATCCAATGGGATGGCGATTTATTCTAATCTGTCGGAAATGAATTTGGGTGAAATAACTGCCAACCTATATCGATTTTTGATCAGGCAAATGGGTATCTTTAAACAGGTTGAATACAAAAGACAAATTATAATTTCAAACACTAATCTGGCAAGAAGATTCGAGACTTCATTTCCACTTATTTTGGTTGGTGCATACTAGTAGCCTTAAACCATTACGTTCTGATGCATTATAAATTCGTCAGGCGTTGTTCAACGTAATAGTGTATAATACTACTGACGTTGTTTAACGTGACGGTGTAATAAAAATCATCAGGCCTTGTTTAACGCGGGGGGGCGGGGGGGGGGCGGGGGGCGGTGGGGGCGGGGCAGAGTAGGTCAGGGCAGAGCAGGTCAGGGCAAGCAGGCAGGCAGTTGAAGAGACAGACATACAGACGTTGTTACCACACTCATTCACATATAATATCGTTGTAGGTGTTCGTTCAAAACAACGACATTTTCTACCGGCGAAATATGGACTTGTCGATTAAGGAGGCGTTTCGCGTGACCAACACGGGCGTGGTGGATAAGATATTCAACGGAGTCCCTGATTGGGTGTATGAAGGTGGGTTTAATGACGCATTTATAGTAAATGCTATTTTGTTTGTTTCCGATATAGGCCATGCTAAAAATTAAGATAATAGACCTATTGGTCCTATTTATGGTTTTGTTTTTATGCTATAAAAATATCACAATTATTTAAAATAAAGATTTTTGAATCACAGTATTACATACCTTATTTCGATATATCGTATTGTATCTCTCGGGTGGTTTTCAATATGCCACTTAAGTCAGTTTTATGATCATGCATCATTGACTACATTCACGGTATATGTCCATTATTTATATCGAGTAATCCGATTAGCTATATCGTTCTTAGATCCAATCAAGACCTGTTCTGAATTCCACCCCTGGCTAGTTTGGTATACAATATTACCCTAGATAGGGTTAAGATAGATATGGTGATTTAAGTTTTCCCTGATAAAATCAGCTCAAAGCCGCCATTACGCTTTAATTGCCTAGTGTAACCTTTCTGTATACCCCCCCCCCCCCCCAAAACAAAAAAAAAAAAAAAAAAAAAAAAAAAAAACACCACCTCTATCCAATTCCAGGGTATGACACACGGTTGTGTGTTGGTCATAACCGGTGTTGCCCTCTAGTGTCTATTATAATCAACCAGTTTTAAGATAAACGAATGTTGGCCAAACAAATAATGCTGACGTGTAAGTATGATTATAATCGCACTCGGGCTAGGCTCATTCGGCGAGTGTTCCGATAAGGCCTAAAAAAATAAATTGTGTGGTTCGGGTAACATGGTTCCCAAGAATAGGCAGGGTAGGTTGGGATTTTTTTTTAGTTTGGTACAGGTTTGTTTGCTTTCTTTTGTCCTTTTTCAACAGAATTTCAGTTATATAAGGACATTGCTGAGCATCGCTTCAGTTAGGTGGAGTGTCATTGCCAGTTTTGTTGTCATTCGTCACACACCTTCCGAAAACAAAACATATTTAAAATTAAATGTGACAATACTGACCAGCTTCAGCATCTCAAAAAAGTTTCTCTGCCATTCTCCAAGAAGTAAAGTAAGGAATAATTTATAATCTGTACAAATGGCATCAGACCCAGGTTTCAGTCCCAGTTTAAAGTCACATTTTGTCAGGCACCAGCCTATTTCAGAACTCCCAGTGTTTTATATTTCCTTTCAATATTAGTAGTAAGTTTGCCCTGCTGCTATTTTATTTAAACATTTTTTATGACTGCATCTGACAACATGACAAGTGAAATGAGTCATGCCTTGTCCTGCAGTGGTGGGTGGGGTATATTTAAATTAGACCGGCATTCAATCTTATGTGTGGGAAAAATTATACTATTATCCAGAGACATTTTGTTCCATTGTATATACCTTACTCTGAAGAGCGAAAAGTCGGAGAATTTCCCGATAAATTGTACGACAGGAATATCGTACAGCTGTTATTCATACAAACGGGTCCATGCCCCCTTGTCGGATGTTGACATGTCAATCTCGGATACAGATCCCGGCTCGAACAAAACATTATCACTACATCTTCGAAACTCATCTTGGGTGTTATGAGCTTAAACTCCCGACGTTCTGGAGTGGGTTTTTTTCGCAAGTCGCACCAAAAAAACAGTAGGGTCGGCGATATTTTCCAGGTAGGGTCGGGTGACCCGAACCACACAATTTATTTGTTTAGGCCTAAGAGTGTTAGTCATATTAGTTTGTTTTTTAGCATAGTGCACAGACAATCACAGGTTAGAGCTAACCTGTCTCTTGAACGTGCACCAGTGTATATCACAGTCACACGGGACGCCCATTTAACGTCCCTCCCGGACGACGATTAGTATTTGTTTAGTGGTGCGGCAGAGAATTGAGCATATGACTCCTGGATTGATAGTCAAGTATGTTACCACAAGACCACGGATCAGCCACGAACCAATGAATGACCGATGCAGCCCCTTTTATCAGAACAAAGTCCTAACAAACTATTCTTAAATTTGACTGCATACTGTGGATTTAACAAATACTAGTTTTGATTTAAAGGGACTATACACCAGATTGGCACCAAACTTGTCTGTAGCAAATCTCAGGATTATTATTAAATAAAATGGTTTACTCTTTGAAACCGGTCCCGCCAAAATTGCAGCCAAGTGTTATATCCACTGTGCTACGAAGGCTTACACTAAATCGTTGGAATATTTAAGCTATATACCTAACTTGGTTATATCACGTGATAATATCGACTAGCCAATCACGGATAAAAATGAATTCTACTAGGAATACATAGCTAGTAATCTTTTTTAGTGGTAAAATACACAAAAAAATGCGAATTATAAATTAATTGTAAACTATTTGGTACTTCAGTTAGTTAGTTTCAATGCATTGAACACAACGATACCAAGGTCAGTTTTCGACAATTTTCTCTTTCGTTTCGCTATTTCATCATACGGTGTATAGCGCCTTTAACAACCCAAACTTTCCTTTAACTATTTAGGGTTTGACATCCAGAATTTTTTAAACTAGGCCTTTAACCGTTCTTCTAAAACCTACTCTATTTTACCTCATTAAAATCACGATTTTCTCATATTTTCTAATTTGAGTTCCATGTTGCGCTTATAAAACTGTAATACCGAGGGACCATAGTCTCCATTAGCTGCTCTGTTACTAGATTTTGATAACACATTAAGTAATAATTTTACGTCAGGGACACATTTACAGTGATTGCAAGTGAGGCTGTTTTTGAGGTCAGATTCATGATCCTTTTGGGAGTAATTGTTGCACTATGCACGAAACGATTAAAAGAAGATCTGATATGCATGGCTTTTTAATACGGATTTTATTTGTTTGTTTTTTTGTAAATCAGTTTAAAATTTTGTGTTGAATGACCACGATTATGTGATCCTCTGTAGTTACATAATATTTTTGTGCTAATTTACAGCGCTAAATACATAAAATGTCGTTATATAGCGAAGCCAATTTCAACACTATTTATTAATGACGTGACGTCACATCACAGTCCAAGGTTTTAAAGGATGGACGGTGGGCTGTCACAATGGCCTTGAGGTCTGAGTGAGGAGAATCTTCTTTTCGAACGAGGTGTGAACGCAAAAAGCTGGTTCGAGACCACCCATCAAAAGGGTATTCCTGGGAAACTGGTTTACCAAGAGGCCTACCGCAAAGTTCTAGGTTATCGCACCCGTCTCTCTTTTATCTCACTCCGTTTCGCTAGTCTTTGAAGTGCAGTCACTTCTATCTCATGCCACTGGAATTTAACACAATTTAGGTCGTGATGGCGTCACGGGAGGGGTAGGGGGGGGGGGGGGTTCAAGCCAAAATGCAGCAAATAGGGCGGGCAGACCTTGATAAACTCAAATAAACAAGAAGTTATTTTTAGGCCTAATGATTTGTTACCATAACCACAAAGCCAATATCATTTGCTTTTCTTTGTTAGTACCATCATGATCATATTTACAATACGTTCTTTTCTTTTCAGAGGAAGTGCTTTCCATAGATAACGCCATATGGTGGTCACCAGACGGTGGCCATTTCCTGTACGCGTCTTTTAATGACAGCCAGATCGGGTTGTATGACCTCACGTATTATGGTCCGTTAACACAACAGTATGTCACAAACAAGCGACTGTTATATCCGAAGGTAGGTTAAGTGGGATTATATTGACACCATGTTCATTATTTTGACAAAGCACGTGTCACACGTATATACAAAGTCCCGAGAGCCGGACAAAACATCCAATGGACAGACCTCCAATGTCATTTTTTGACAAGGTTGACAAATCCTCTCAGATAATTTTGACGTGGTTGCTAAAACCTCAGAAATCATTTTAACAAGATGGACACAACATTCCGGATCTTTTTGTCGTGGTGGACAAAACATTCCTGATCTTTTTGTCGTGATGACCAAAACATTCCGGATCTTTTTGTCGTGGTGGACAAAACATCCCAAATCATTTTGTTACTTAACAGTTGTTAATTGTTATGATATAATTAAGATAAGATGTTGTGTCTCGATCACCTCATTTAATCCCAAAGCATTCCTTATCCTCGTAAATTCAAAAGAAATTTCTCAAAGGCAATGCAGTAAATTTAAGACATTATAAGAACTTTACCATCAGCGTTCCTTTAAATGTCAGGATGCAAAAACATTCGCAATGGTAACGTCGTTTGAATCTGTCTTGGAAATTTGCAGATGGGTTTTGAACGGTGTTGTTTGAGAATTCTAAAAAAATGATTTAAAATGTTCCAATTGTTTTACTTGCTTTATCTCAGGAGAATTAATGCTGTATTGAATTACTGTAAGGAGGGTTTTAACATAGTTGTGCTTAAGTGCATTCTCCAAATATCATTTAGAGAACGACATAATAATTCAAATTTTAGAATATTTTCTATTATTTTTGTTTTCTTATTGATGGTTAATACAAAACGACATGATAATCCAAATTTCGGAATATTTGCTAATAATTGTTTTTTTGTGATCCTATGATACTTTTAAAGATTAATACAGAACGACATGATATTTCATTCTTCTTCTTATTATATTTTGCTCTGACACTTTTCAAGTTTAATACAGAAATACATGATAATACATTTCTTCTTCTTCTTCTTCTTCTTCTTCTTCTTCTTCTTCTTCTTCTTCTTCTTCTTCTTCTTCTTCTTCTTCTTCTTCTTCTTCTTCTTTTTCTATGACACTATTGAAGGTTAATAATCCAAATTCTAAAATATTTTTCATTATTTATGTTTTCCTTTGACACGATTGAAGGTTGAACTAAATAAGAACATATATTTTGAAGTTGAATAACAATAACAATTGGATAAATTTTATTTTTGGCGCAAGATGATAATCACTGGTTTTCTAGATATATTTAAGGTGGCAGAAGCATGCGGAAACGTTATTTTTACAAGATTTAAAACATGCGATTTGCCATTTAATATCTGTATCGCATGAATACCTTTTTAAACTATTTTTCAGGCGGGCACAACCAACCCGACATTCACATTAAACATCTTCAACACCAACAACAATTCATCGTTGGAAATTCAGCCACCACAGATATTGCAGTAAGTATTTGTTTGCACAGTCCTACACATAAAAGAGATTGCTTAACATTACGTGTACGAAGCATCGGTTCACCTCGGCTATTTTCCATCGAGAACGACCACGGTGGTCATCTCCTACGAAGTGATCTCCCCTGACAAGCAGAATAGATTACTGCCTCCATGACCAAAAAGCCTAACCCATCTTATAACTTATATCCAAAATAGTCTTATACGATCGAACCCCGTTGGCTCGAACTCCCATGGACCAGCGTATATATCTCGAGCCTCGGAACTTCGAGCCAAGCGGGAAAGCTTACATTAAGTTGAAATAAATCGGTCCTTTACATACATTTCGAGCCAATGAATAATTCGAGCCAAGCGAGTTCCAGCCAACGGGGTTTGACTGTATATAACTATCAATATAGTCCTTCATACAACCATCACATCATTCTATCCTTTGTCTTTATAACTTGTCGAAACATCCCAACAAAATGACCCATATTTTTATATCTATACAGGGACCAAGACCATTATTTCACAACGGTCACGTGGGGGGATAATGACACGGTGTTGATCACGTGGATGAATCGGCATCAGAACATGACGCTCTTTACAGCATGTGACGCAGTAAATGGAACTTGCAAGGAGGTGAGATTGACCATGATATCCTATACATTGATATATTTGTAGTCTACATTCGTTATGTCGAAGTCCTTTGGAAATCGGAAAATACGTCGAGATAACGATAATTCGATATAACCAAAATATAAACTGTCTTATTTAACCACTTATATTTGAAATACGTTTGACATAACCTAAACATCGGAAAAACAGAGCTCGACATACCGAATTACGACTGTATTATACATAGATCATCGTAAGAATTGCGGATGTAAAAACTACGTGTATGACCTCTCCGTATTTGCATTTCTGAAGAAGTAATTCAAAAACATCTTAGATGTTGGTTTGTGTTGGGTTGATTTAGACATGTTTCTTATTTCGATTACATCGAATGTTCATTATCTCCAAGTATTATGGTCCGTATGACTTCGACATATCGATGTATCTGTCGTTTTATTGTATTTTCATAAAATAAATCATTTATTTTTATTAAATGTATGCAAATATAATGTTTTAAGACAAATACACTTCTCTTACGTTAATCCTTTTTATTATTATTATTAATTTTCAGAATTACCGTTTCCTGGCACCGTCTGGATGGTGTGAAGTGGTAGGTAAAATATGAATATTAAAATTATTCAGGGTGTGTAAGTCTATTTATACTGGCACTCGGGCAAGCTCCCTTCGCGAGTGTTCCGACAAGCGTGTAAGTCGTATTAGGTTTTTTAGAGCATAGTGCACAAACAGAATGTAAGCCTCGTTAGAGCTACCCTGGTTCAGTAACTTGCACCAGTGTAATGCACTGTCGAACGAGACCCTAATTTAACGTCCCCTCGGAAGACGATTAGCATGTGCATTTAGTGATGCGGTGGGGAATCGAAACAGCGACCCCTAGAATGACAGTCAAGTGTGTAACCACTAGACCACGTATCTGCCACCAATTTTTTCAGTCCGTATTTTGCCATTTTATTCCACAAACGTTTTATTTGAACTGAATCGTCCAATGAAAGAACGCCGATAACCATGTCGTCACATATTTTCCGAAATAAACTTATTGATACGTTCTAATTATTTCTATATGTAACTTTTATATTAATAGCTTGTATTGCCTCGACCTTCGTTCATCTAAAAAACAGTGTATGTATACCACGTGATAAATTACGTCATAAATGGGGCTCCGTTAGCGTAGTAGACTGCGATATGTTTTATTTAAAATGGTAAACAATAGTAAAGTTATTCTTGTTAAAAGTCTTCATTCGAAGCAAAATGTGCCTTCCGACGCAGCATTTATGACGTCATTGATCACGTGGTATACACACACTGAAACAAGGTCATTGTTAAAAGTTTGCTTATTTCTCTTGTCTTTGAAGTTGCCATTTGGTATGTGAGACTGTGTTTTATGTATCGTTACATATATGTTAAGTATATATTTGTAGTATTAAGACGAAACTGATAGTTTCGTTTCGTTTCAGTTCACCTCCCCCGTTTTCACCTCCGATGGACAAAACTTTTTCTTCATTTCGCCCCAACTGGAGGGCGAAGCTGGCCCGTTTAGACATGTTACTATGGTTAATGTGAGTATAGTTGGTAAACATGTGCATTAAAATGGCGCCGCTGTGAAGTGTGGGGCCTACACAGAATGAAATTTCGTTTCAGCTCATGGAAGGAGCTGTAATTAAGAAATTCCTTTCCAAAGTATTCTTTGTTGTATTTTTTCATACACAGTTGAACCTCGTTGGCTCGAACTCCCAGGGGCAGGCGAAACTACCTCGAAAAACTCGAGCCAAGCGGGCATGCTTGCCTTCAGTTAAAGCAATCGGCCCTTTATACCCTGTTTGAGCCAACGAGGTATTCGAGCCTAGTGAGTTCGAGCCAACGGGGTTTGACTGTAGTATATTTTATAAATGTTTTGTGTTTTAGTAGTTTCATTTGAGGTACTCGTTACATGCTTATGAACAAATCAATGGTATTTTCACTTCGTTAAAAGATGAATTCATGTACGAATCAATATGGGAATAAACGATTAGTACCAATATGCGATCGTATCTCAAATATCTATTTCAAAAGTAAAATATGTAATTAGTTATCTGGGATGGTATTCACAGAATTGCTTTGCAGTACATTCAGATCTGAGATCTGATCGACAGCAGATAGCGATAAAGATTAAGATCAGTACACAGAATATTGTATACTATACACGGATGGGAGGGGGGGGGGGGGTCTCACTTATAGAAGGCTGAAGTTAAGTCAATAGTTATACATCATTGGCTTTATATACAGTATAAGTCAGTTATTAATATCGAGTAATCCGATTAGCTACATCGTTCTTGGATTCAATAATGAGTAATATTGAATACAAGCCCTGGCCAAAATATCAGGAAATTACTCAATCAAAAGCTCAAGTCCCTTTATCAAATTACAGCATCATATGATTCAAAGTCGTTTATTTTTTACCCTTTTTCAAATCGCATTTTCTCATTCATTATGTTGCTAGAAAATTATAAATATTTTATAGAAAAAATTGAGAGCAAAATTTGTTCTAGAGTCCATTTTATTATTTTTAAAGTTTACCAAAGTACATTTTGTGCTCTAGAAATATTTTGTTTTAGAATATTGAGCAATCATGTAAATCAACATCACGTATTTGAGGATGTGCTTTTAAAAATGGTAAAGATTAGTAAATTTTAATAGTGTCATACTGTAATGTGGAAAAATGAGTTGAAATTGTGATTGAGATTTGACTTTTATATATAAGTATTTTCTTGATATTGGAGCCTGATGATGGTTCTGCAGATAATGCCTGTTTTCGACAGTAAGCTAATGTCACTCAATTAATATGTCAAAGCCATGGAAATGATGATTGTATATTTCTCTCCCACAGATACAAAGTGGCGGCTCCGTGTCACCAACATTCATAACCACTGGTCTGTTTGATGTGATATCGATAGTAAAATACATTCCCGCGACAGAAACAATGTAAGTTATACAACTCATCCAAAGTTCAAATCAAATGTTTTACCATCATTATACGGATAACATTTATCACATTACTTATGAAATGTTTAAATTTAATGATACACATTGTGTAGTTAAAAAATTCGGTTCAGCTGTACTATCATACTTTAAGGCCTAGTTTAAGGAATGTTTGGCATGATAATCCCCTGCTGTGCATCTCCTGCTAATTGCACTGGTGTCAGAGTAGGGGCCAATTACCTGTGTATTCGTTTCTTGGCTCAGGGCCATTTAGGGTCCACTCCATAATGAAACCCCTGAAACTGCACAGCAGAATACTCAGATTGGAGATCTGATAAGACAAAAAGGCAATAAGATTAAGATCAATTAACAGAGGTTGTGTACAAATACACGGTTTTAGGGTAGGGGGTCACTTATAGAAGGATTAAACTAGGCTTTTAAAGGTGGACTCTTTTAATTCCCAAATAAGATTTACCACAATCAATACAATCGTTGAAACATTGCATTTTATTTGCAGGTATTACTTAGCATACAGAACCGGCGATCCGACTTCTCGCCATTTATATAAGTAAGTATAATCACAAAGCCATCGAAAAGCCAGAATTATTAATAAAATATTTATTTTATTTACTTTTTGATTGGAAAAATGGTATGAATTCAATCGATATAGATATTTGGAGAAAAATTGTTTGTTTTAATTTAAGACCGTATTTTCATCAGTGAGCAGAAAAAGCTATAGTTCACGTGTGGCGTAACCATAATTCAAATACATGTAGTTACTTTTGGTGTTTAAGAGGTGAAATGTATTACAATCTAACACTGAAAACAACATGTCTCTCTTTTTATTATATGCCTTAAAGGATTATTAAATGACATTAAATACTTTTTTTATAAAAAGTAAAAGTCTACTTGTTATATATCATGTATTGTTTCAAGGATAACAACAGATACTGATGCGTCAAACTTCAAAAAGCCTGAGTGCGTCACGTGTCATCTAGCGCCAGATTGTGATTGGTTGTCAGCAAGTTTTTCAGACACCAGTGGCGGAGAGTTTTTCATGCTTCAGTGCCTTGGACCTTCAGTCCCAACAACACGGCTCTATTCCACAGCATCTGAAACAGGTTTCTGAGCATAACATCATGTCGATAAAAACCGGACAGTAACTTTTACTTTCTAGTCAATGAACGTGAATTTATTTTTCTGTTGTATTTTTCAAAAAACTGATTTAAACACCAGTTTTCAAAAGTGCTTATCTGTAGTAAAGTAAATTTCTAAATTAAAAATCAAATGATCACAGTCATGTTTAATTTAAGGAGTTTTATAAGGCCATTTTCTTACATTAATTTATGTTCCAACTTGAGTACAACGAAATGGATTTTTTTAACAATTACTCAAGTATATTTTGGACTCTAGATCTAGTATAATTTTTCTTTGAAATATTGTCAAAATCTAGATACCTGTACCAACTACTCCTTTCAAGTCATTTAACGTCAATTTTCAATGGGGTAAATATGAATATATTTTTCTTTTATATATTTTGCCCACGGATTTAAGTACCAATTTTCTAAAAGTGCTTATCAGTAAAATAAATTTCTAAATTCATAGTCAAATTAACACAGTCATGTTTAAGGAGTTTTAAGACCAATTTGAATACAACCTATTACAGCTAATGAAATTGCAGATACGCAATAATTAAGAACTAGTCTTAATCATTAAGAATTTCAATTTTTGCGGTTGTTCAAAGGCCACTCATCCGACACACAATCTTCAGATTTGGCGTTGATAATGCGTCAGCCAATGAGGTTGTATTCTAATTCTACGCTCACTCCGTCCATTCTTAATCATAAAAAATTAATTCATGTCATCCTACTATTACTTAATATGTGGAAAACACAGAAGTCCAAAGCCAGTCTTCGGGTAAGCTGAAGAAGAGCTTGCATGGTATATTTAAAACCAATGTTGCTTTCATGCCTTTAGATAAAAAAAACTGCGTTTTCTCAGTGAAATAGCCAAATTAAAATGTAAAATTGATGTTTTCGCTGTAAACTTAGGAGCGAAAATAACAACTTTAGGAACTAGTTTTAAAATCAATTGTAGTTACTTCACTTTGATCAACACTAAACTCATCACTTTTGAACACTATCATTTAGCCAAAAATAATAATTTTATATTCAAAAAGGTTGCATATGTTTAAATAACTTTATTTTCGGAATTAATCAACTGACCGTTAATCAGAAAAATGTAAATCATGTTAATCCAAACTTGAAGCTGAGATTAAGGACAATGGATTTCGTACAAAACATATTAAAGACGGAAACAACTGCTCGAACATATTATTATATCATACATCAAATATCTTTTTAAACTGTTTGACTTTGTAGTAGGAACTTTCCGAAAAATAAGGACAACAATAAACTGGTTTTTTCTCACCACGCCTCAAAATTTGGCATGAAACTAGTGTGGTCTTCACTCTTTATCTGGAAGAATCAGACTAATCTCTGACAATGAGGGGTGATTGAATATCCATGTATCATGAAACAAACACGAAAACCAATTTAAACATTTGTTTTTCAACAACAAATCTTTGAAATAAAATACGATCTTACACTGAAATAAACAAATATCATCTATTATACATATAAATCATGTTGTTTTTTTACGATTGTATTGTATTGAACAACTGAAGTGGTATAAACAGTAAGCAGAAAGCAAAATAAAAATAAATTATATATTTTTTCTCATATATTGTACTGTATTGAACAACTTTAATGCTATTTTCAACACGCAAAGACCAACATACATATTAACAATTTGTTATTTTCATATACAAGTATGCTTATGTCGAACTGTTTTCGTTGTTGTCGGTTAAGTTGTACACATTTTGTTTTTCGGCTATAACGAATGTTGGCTATCTCGAAGTATTTTACGAGGTCCCAACGACTTCGACATAACGAGTTTTGACTTTATTCGTATTGTTTTGAACCACTGAAATGTTATTTACATCAAGCAATAAATATTGAATGTTTTATAGTGGTATCCTTTGAGGACAATAAAGCAGTAGCTGAGGGTCTTGCCAAGTTGTCCATGCCGCGACCTAAGTACGTGAGAATACCCCTTCAGAACGGAGAATGTACGTTATATTTAATTATTGAAATTATATATTTAACAACGATTGTGCAGAAAGTTATGTTAACTTATACTAAGTCACTCTCGTTGGCACGATATTTCGCGAGAATGTGGTCTTGTCTTGTGGGGGAAACCGGAGTACCCGGAGAAAACTCCACTTGTCCGGCTTGGTGACCACAAACCAAACTCACTTGCGCCCAGGCCGGGAATCGAACATGAGTCGTCTTGGTGAGAAGCGAGTGCGCTAACCACTGCGCTAACCACTGCGCTAACCGAACAACGTATAATGTGTGTATTGATTTACTTGCTCTTTAAAAAACTAGATATAGAATTAAGTATCTTCTTCTTTAGGCAAATTAAACAGATGGGTTATCGAATTTTCATATGACTATTTAATCGCAAATCTACATTTGGTGTATTTTTTCCTTATTAAGGAAATAATACGATTGATTATTCAGTAAGTCATGTCGCCCCAATTCGAATTATTAAAGTTGTCGGCTTTTTTAATGTGCAATCGTATGTTCGAGGACCACTGTCAAGAACACATGTTGTTCATACTGGTCTTAAATTATACAATCAAGTGAATTATTGACTCCTGCTTTCTACAATTATGCCATAAAATGTAAGCTTGTCTTATGGAATAAATATTTCTATATTTCAGCCATGTGGGGAAAACTGCTGTTACCCGAGGGTCTTAAAGAGGATGAAATCATAAAATACAACATGCTCACAAACGTGTATGTGACCTTCATGCTATTTTTTGCATTATTTAGAATTCCACAAGTTGAATAAGGATATCGCATTTGTGACAGCTCTTATTTCTGCTGGTTATAGCTGAAGCAATTAAAAATCAAGGATATGACTTTAAATGTTTAAAATACAAGTTACAGTAGCTCAAATGGTGCAATCTGACGGGCTTTCAAATTCTAAAATATTATTTTTATAAACATTCCTACCAAATTTGATAAAGATTGGATAAAATGACTGAATTATGAAGCATACATTTAAGACGAGGATAATTTAACCATTTACAATTTAAGGGGCATGGCACTGGAACGATATGTTGTTATCTGGCTGTTATTTTGGAAACAGTCGTACATGTAATAGCAAACATACTTCGAGAATTTGAAACGTTAAAGGAATTTTTGTATAGGTGATAATCACGATAAACTATTATTACATATAGATCAAACTTAAGCAAGTAATTATAAGATGCGTGTTTGACGCTGAGGATAGTTCAAGCAATGGTTGACATAAGCACTACCTTACATGCATATTACATAAACTGTGATTTTCCGAGTCGTTTTCCCGACCGCGTATCAAAGTTGTAGTGAAGCCCTAATAATGAAGAAAAAAACATCTTTGTAATCCAGGTATGGTGGTCCCGACTCCCAAAAAGTTACCAAATCGTTCCAACTTGGATGGGAGGATTACTTGTCAAGTACTCACAACATTGTGATTGGCTTTCTAGACGCCCCAGGCTCAAGTGGGCGGGGCGATAAATGGCGACATGCTAACTACCGCAACCTTGGGACGACAGAGGTGGATGGTACCATTACTGCTGGCAGGTATATTTGAGCAATTTCAAGATAACGAGTATCTTCCATGGCCGCTCGTGTAAGAATATAAGTATCTTCCATGGCCAAAAGTGTAAGATAGGTTGATCCCATCCCGAGCGTAGGGTGTTTTGCGGAAACGAGGTTTACAGATCCAAATATTTGGCCATGCTTGTAATTTTTACCTTTGTTAACGGGCAAACATAAAAAGTACCTGTATGGAACTACGTGTTGTTGTCATTACGCAATTACCTCTCTTGTTGAAGGCCGTCGTCTGTAACATCAAGGTATAAGCCTTGTCTTGTGGCAATATTTAAAATCCGTATCAATTATTTCTCGCTTTAAAGAAAAACGCACAAGAAAAGTTTTCACGCTGCATTTAAGAAATAATTATGCGCTCTCCTCAGAACTATTTAAAAAACAATTTGACTATTAACATATTTGAATCACTGCACGCAAATATTTAAAAGCCACTTGTAATCACATATTTTAAAAGAATTATTTTCACTATCCACATAAAGGTTTCAGCGAAAAAATACGTTTTAATTTTGTTTAACTGATGTGGGATACAAAAGCATCTACCATGGCAGCTCGTGCAAGATAGGTTAATCCCAACCCTGGTACACAGTAAACTCGTATCCGTAAAACGCGCTGCACTCGGTTTGTGATGAACTTACCTTACACGAGGGGTAATGGAAGATACTTATTGTCTCACAGCCCAGAAAAGCAAATCCATACTTGGCCATGCTAGAAATCCTTACCATGCCAATAGACAATGATAAAGATGTACCTGTATCGAACTTTTTACTACGCACAAAAGAGTTCTAGCGGAATAAAACATATTTACTATATTTCGTATACTTGTGATTGGGAAAATCATCTAACATAGCTGCTCGTGTAAAATAGGCTCATACCAACCCGAATGCAGGTTTGGATGAACCTATATAATACAAGCTGTTATGGAATATATTTATAATGTTTATATTAAGTTATGCATGTATGACAAAAATTCTCTTAATAATTGTATTTCTTTCCATTATGGCGTTCGAAAAGTGTTCAGAAAAGTACATAATGAAACGTTATATTATTCTCTTGTAGATACTTCAACAGTCTTCGATACGTCAGTGATAGAACAGCGATATGGGGCTGGGTAAGGGTTTAGCCGATTTTGCAGAGTTTGAAATCAATCGCATTGGCGAATGTTGCATTATTTGAAGTCAATCGCGTTGGCGAATGTCTGTATACATGTAGTTTGAAGGTAATCGCGAAGGCGCATGTCCGCATAGTTTGGAGGCAATCGCGAAGGCGCATGTCCGCATAGTTTGGAGGCAATCGCGAAGGCGCATGTCGGCATAGTTTGAAGACAATCGCGTAGGCGCATGTCCGCATAGTTTGAAAGCAATCGCGAAGGCGCATGTCCGCATAGTTTGGAGGCAATCGCGAAGGCGCAAGTCGCGAAGGCGCATGTCCGCATAGTTTGAAGGCAATCGTGTAGGCGCATGTCCGCATAGTTTGAAGGCAATCGCGAAGGCGCATGTCCGCATAGTTTGAAGGCAATCGCGTAGGCGCATGTCCGCATAGTTTGAAGGCAATCGCGTAGGCGCATGTCCGCATAGTTTGAAGGCAATCGCGTAGGCGAATGCCCGCATAGTTTGAAGGCAATCGCGTAGGCGCATGCCCGCATAGTTTGAAGGCAATCGCGTAGGCGCATGCCCGCATAGTTTGAAGGCAATCGCGAAGGCGCATGCCCGCATAGTTTGAAGGCAATCGCGAAGGCGCATGTCCGCATAGTTTGAAGGTTATCGCATGTCCGCATAATTCGAAGGCAATCGCGTAGGCGCATGTCTGTATAGTTTGCAGGCAATCGCGTAGGCGCATGTCAGTATAGTTTGAAGGCAATCGCGTTGGCGCATGTCTGCATAGTTTGAAGGCAATCGCGTTGGCGCATGTCTGTATAGTTTGCAGTACATCGCGTTGGCGCATGTCTGTAAAGTTTGAAATCAATGGCGTTGGCACATGAATGCATAGTTTGAAGTCAAGCGCGTTGGCGCATGTCTGCAAAGTTTGAAATTAATGGCTTTGGTGCATGTCTGCATAGTTTGAAGTCCATCTCGTTGATACACATTTGCATAGTTTGAAGTCAATGACGTTGGCACATGTCTGCCTAGTTAAATTCAATCGCATAAGCTTTGTTTATATTTGCATGATTCAAAGGCAATCACGTTTATTTGCATATTTATTTGCATAGTCTAAGGTCCATCGCGTTGGCACATTTCTGCATAGTTTGAAGAAAATCGCGTTGGTACGTCTTTTCATATTGGAAGTTAATCGCGTCTGTATGTTTTTGCATAGTTCGAGGTGAATCGCCTTGGTATATGTCTGCATAGTTTGAATTCCATTACCTTATTTAAAAAAGGTTATTTCCCCTTAATGCCTTCCAATTCCTAACACCGCAAGGGGTTCCGTGGGTTCTTATTCATAAAACGGAGCTAAACAAAAAATAAAACCACCACCACGATGATGCGTGGTCATTGGTCAAGGGTTTGAATGAGGGTTTCATATATTGAGATAATGGTAAACTTTTTATGTTGGGAAGTTTTATTTGATAAAATTGATTAAGTTGGTATTTCTTTACTTTTCAACAGTCGTACGGCGGATTTTTGACCTCTATGGTGCTAGGTCAGGGGACGGGGACTTTCGACTGCGGAATGGCCGTGGCTCCCGTCACTGATTATAGATATTACGGTATATATCTTATTATTTTATAGATATAACGGTATAGAGTTCTTTTCATAATGATTCAGGTTTTAAAAATAGCATTATTGCTGTGCCTGGTCAAATTTTCATTTTTCTTTTAGTATATTATTAATACTTATGAAGTAAAAAACAACGTGTTTATCTATAGTTTTAAGTTAAAGATGCACTCTAACTCCCAAATAAGATTTACCACATTTAATAATATTGTGTTAATATTCCAAAAAGAATGAATACATGTCAAAAACAATGGTTCTTATGAAGGATACCGAGTTTAATTTGAACGAAATGAGCATAAAACACAGCATTTCTACCTTATGAGATTATAGTAGATCACAGTAAATCTTTTAGCATTCACCAATCATTTAATATTTTTGCACTTTCTGCTATTAAATACACGGTCACATTCTTCTTATCAGTAATTCATAAATGCATGATTAAGTAAATAGTAAAAGGTTTAGCAGTCAAAAATTATGTTTGTTATACATGTGTATGTATTGATTTTGAATAAGAGTCTCACTTTATTAAATTTCATTGAAATTAAATTCGTAATAATCATATTTTAATTCACAGTTAATTACTTTTAGATTCAATATATACGGAACGATATATGGGCCTACCCGATGATAATTTGGAGGCTTATAATGTAAGTATTAGAATAACCATAATTACAATTACATAAATAAAACCATTCTGATTGTTTCTTTGTCAAAACTCTTATGTTATGCACCAGTCGATTGTAACCACGCCCCCCAGGTCCGTGGAATAGTGGGGGATTTGACTTACGGTGTAGCCAAAGTAAAATACTCGCCCTTCGGGGACAAACTGCTGATAAAATCCCCGCCAAATGCCCCCGCTCTCCTGTGACATCCTAGGACAGGCTATTTCCCCCGCTATTTTCGCGAAAACAAAATCATCGCATTCACTCGACACCTCGGGGACACCTGGAAGGTAAAACACTGCCCATTTCCCCCGCGAATCCCTGGTATACCCCGGAACCCAGGGGGTTGGGGAGTGGTTACAAATGACTAGTGACTTATGCAATGTGAATATTTACATGTTCACACACATAATAACTTTACTGACAGCTAAATGGTAAATAATACAATTAATTGTCAGGACAAAAAAAACCCTGATACAACAATACATCATATGATGCTATTATTGCCTATATACTTTTTGGTGTTCGCTCGATTAAGTATTATAAGTATCTTCCATGGCCGAGAGTGTAAGATCTTACACGAGCGGCTATGGTAGATGCTTTTTCTCCCACCTCAGTTAAACAAAATAAAGTAAAAATGTATTTTTTTCGCTGGAACTCTTTTGTGCTTAGTGAAAGTAATTGCGTATGGATATGCGATAATTCGTAGTTGTCATGGATATGCGTACAGTGATACACATTATGTTAATAGCCAAATAGTTCTAAGGAGAGTGAAGCATTATTTCTTGAAAGGTGCGTGAAAACTGTTTTATGGTAACATTTGAAGCGAGAAATAATTAATTAGCGTTCTAAATAATGCCATAAGACAAGGTTTCCATGATTCTACAGACGACAGTTTTCAACAAGGGAGGTAATTACTATGCGGCGACCATAAAAAAGGAGTTCCATACGGGCATTTGATCTTCGCCCGTGGGCAAGATAAGAATTTCTAGCATTGTTAAATTATGGGATCTCTTTATCTGAGGTGGGAGAAATAAGGTGGGAGAGTGTAAGATCTTACACGAGCGGCTATGGTAGATGCTTTTTCTCCCGCCTCAGTTAAACAAAATAAAGTAAAAATGTATTTTTTTTCGCTGGAACTCTTTTGTGCTTAGTGAAAGTAATTGCGTATGGATATGCGATAATTCGTAGCATTGTTAAATTATGGGATCTCTTTATCTGAGGTGGGAGAAATAAGGTGGGAGAGTGTAAGATCTTATCTGAGGTGGGAGAAATTGCGATCCTGCAATGCAACAACCAATTATCCTCAATGCATAGGCCTTTATTTTTGAGATCGAGTAAAAAAGAATACTTTTTTATATATTATCTGTTTATTGAATAAAAATGCAAGTTCTATTTTCAGCGTGTAAATGTCTCCAGATATGCAGACAATTTCAAGAAAAGTAAATTCATGATTGTCCATGGAACCGGAGATGGTAAATATTGTGTTTGTATATTTGTTTGTATATTTGTTTATTAATTTGTTTGTATATTTGTTTGTTGTTTATTGTATTGAAAATATGACAGTGATAAAATATAGAAATATAAATGAAGCCAATTTGTTAAGAACAATTTGCAACGTTATTCCTACCAGACGTTTTTAAATCCCACCCAAATTTATATGAAGACACATTGCACGGTTAAAATAATACAAATGTTTGGTAGTGTATTTTTAGTAGGCATATTTTATTTCAAACTATTTATGATTTTTTTTGTAATTGTATAAACATATGTCAGTTCTATTTCAATTACAATATTTTTCGTAAACTGCGTACCCTTGTTGGTAGCTGGGAAGAGTTATTGGTCCCAGTTGGGAATGTACTTATTAGTGTAAATTGAACTTAAGTCAGGCATTTTTAATTTTTCGACCAAACCGGCCGACCCTTTTTGGCTGCCGACCCTACACTATTCTTGCTGTAGTGTTTTTTCATAATTTCTTATAAAAAATGGTCATTTCGTGAGTGAACATTGTAGAATTTGACCATTATAACGTAATATACCCGGATATAGGTCGGCTTGGTACATAATGCCGGTTCTCAAATATATATATATAATATAAAGATCAATTTTTGGCGTTAGTATGAATAAATGTACCAAAGGTTCATGAAGTTACGATAATCAGCGTATTGCCTTTATGAACTGTATACAGATATAATGCCACTAAAGCTACACCTAAGATAATTTAGTGAACCGAGACCCTGAAACAAATTGACGACTCTTCAAACAGAATTCTCCGTGTACAATGATGCAAATGAACCGATTCTGTTATGTTCTTCTTTTTCTTTCAGACAACGTTCATTTCCAAAACAGTGCTCAACTTGTACGTGCTTTAACGGAGGCCAATGTGTATTTCAGATCACAGGTTTGTACGTGAATAAAGCTGCACTCTCAGAGATTAAACGTTTTGAAATTATTGGTTTTTTTGTCTTTGAACGAGCCATTTCTTGCGAAATATCTGAAAACCAGTGATATAAGACTGCTGAATATATATCAGATTGCAGTTTTCATAATTACGTTCAAAAATTAATGATCTATGACTTAAAGTGATACCAACGCTTAACTAAGAAAAATGCAGGAATAATCATTTTTGTTATCTTAAATATGAAAATCTGCGATCTGATTTTTTGTCAGCAGCCTTTTATCATTGGTGTTCAGGTATTTAGTACTATTTACGCAAAAAATATACAGTCAAATCATGGTTTCTTCAATTGTTTATGATATGGAGGAATCGAATGCATTTTATTTAGTGTCCGATTTACTTATTTTATCAACACATTTCACATTGACTTTCATACACTTGCTGTGTATTCTATAAACGGAAAAAACTGACCTTTTTACATACAAGATGGCGATTTTTTTTTCAATTTACATGGTACATTGTATGTCGGTTACCCGCTCTGCAAATGCATGCTCGATATTAACGATATTTTCAAACTCAACGGATATTGTCAAATAGCATCATTTAGTGTGTGTATACCAAGTGCTAAATTAAGTCATAAATGCTACGTCGAAAGGCAAAATTTTGCTTCAAATATCTTTAATCAGATAACTTTACTATTTATTAGGGATGGCAACGAGTAGTAAAATTAATACTCGAGTACTCGGACAATCGTTCGATCGAGAGTACTCGGGTACTCGGAAAATTGATTATGTGTTCGCAAAGTCAATATTGTGTATTCATGTATCGTTCATGACGTATATTGTGCGTTGGTCGTATTATTGGTCATTTTCACCTTTAAAGTAAACTTTCATTACGTATTTTAACAAAAAAAAATATATAAAAAGAAAACACATGTTGTTTCAGGCTTTTAATTTGTCTTATTCGTTTTATTTTATGCAAGTTTGCACTGCAGAAATAAACAACAACCAGAAATACAATGTACGATTATTAATAGCATACATAAAAATAGTGAACAAAATTCAATACGAAGTTCAGTTGTTTACTCTACATGATAGTTTTTCGTACTGTGTAATTGTTGTTTACCCTGTTGTTTAAATAGTATTTATGCATCATTTTAAATGAAACGAGGCGCCGTCTACGCCGCTTACATAGCTCTGCCGTCGGTCTTTTACCATAGTTTATTGAGAGTTGAGTTTCTTAAACCACTTCGACCAACCTTTTCACAAAATCGCCGCCTGATGTATCACTGTAAACATTTGTTTGGAAACAAGTTTGTTAAAAGTGTTTCGGGAACTATTCACCTAATCAAACGTTGGTAAAAAAACGAAGGCGGGTCCTTTAAGCGGCATAGACTGCCCTTTGTTTCATTTGAAATGGTCAAAAAATGAAAAGTTACCTTTGAATATGTGTTGTTATCACATGGTATACACACACTGCCATTGCTATACACTATATTCACAGTTTTACACCGACCAGCAGCACTCTATAAACGGAGGCAACTCCCGCAAACATCTGTACAATACGCTAGAAGATTTCCTCCTCCAGTGCTTAGGTAAGAATTACACAATCGGAACACCTCGGCCATTTTCAATCGACGAGGAGTTCCGATTGAGAATGACAATGATGGATGGCAATGCATATGTATATGAGTAACAGGTTTAACTTTGTAAACATTGATAATTTTCGGGACAAGTTTAAGGTTTTGCGCATAAAAACTATGTTAACCTCCCGTTAAAATCGTATTCCAATATATCACGCCTCTAACATAAATGACGCAACGATATTGATCCAGGACTGGTCACGTGGTTACCCCATATGTTTCCATATTGGGTCACCAAATTTATATCGTACCAAAATGGCGTCTATTTTCCGATTTCAATGAATATTTCGATGAATAAATGAAACATTTAAACATGTAAATAGGTGATATATACATTACGGGGTTAGTAGATGACCCTATGTAGGATATATGGGGCAAAGGAAACCATATCGGGTCACCTACTAACCGAGTAACTTATAGTAACCTATGCAACCTCAACCATAATGGTGATGAACTTCACAATATCTTCAAATGTACCCACTTCAAAACTGAAAGAGATCGATTATTACCTTTAATAAGGAGAATACCTACTTATGTAATTTCCTTTAGATATATTATGTCAGGAAATGATTAAAAAAAAAAACTTTTGTATTTGAAACAGTGAAATATCACTTTTAGTTAAATAATAAATCCCTGTAAACCACCGGAAAACATATAATGACTACAATTTCACCATTTTCAGGCGGAACGCAGTCTCATATTGATGATTTGAACAACAAGAACGCCGCCGATTCCTCGACAAACACGGAAAAAGACGACTCCGAATGAGACAACAAAACGTATTTGGTTGTAGAACGTCAATCGTAACAACTCGGCCATCTCCGGCAAGCTTCGGATAATGACCGAGATGTTCCGATTGGTAAAACCGTGACAACTGTTACTCCATAAGTAATGAAAAGATGCAACGCCTAATAATGTTACGAAAACAAATTCATATAAAACAATAAACATTGATGAAATGAAGTATTAAAGCTGTTCTGTTAATTTTCATGGTGAAAATTTGCATTGAACAAGTGATCCGTGATTTCATATAAGGTTGTAGATGTTTACAACAGAAACATAATTATGTCATTTTAATGGTTTGCCGTATTTGTATGATTCGTTTTGTATCTGGTAGAAGTGAACTATGAAGGGTGCCTTTCACATGACTATAGAAAAAGAGAGATTTTTTTGTTAATAAGTATAAATAAGTTTGAAATTGTTATTTACAGTCGAATCTCTCTATGTCGAATTCTGTTATCTCGATGTTCTGGTTATGTCGATTTTTTTCGATTTATTTGGGTTTAGTTATACACTTTTTGTATTTCGGTTATATCGAATGTTCATTATCTCGAAGTAATTTCTCCGGGGTCTCAGCGACTTCTACAAATCGAGTTTTGACTGTAATTCATTATAAGGTAAAAACATGCATGTATATTGCATATTTTTAAGGTAATGTGAATTTTCAAGTTTGGTCAGCTTAAAAAGGTTGACTTAATAAAAGCATTCATATGTTAAATATATACGTATTTTTGTAAATTTATGTGTATAAAACAATAATCATTATATCATTTAACGTTTGTATAAAAAGTCGTTCATAAAATAAAACACATTCAAAATAACGTGTTTTTTATCAATATATTATGATGAAAAGGGATCTATGGTTTATCTACAAATGCACCATTGAATTTACGATGATGTTGAAGGTATTTACGCTGCTTTGGAAGACAAATGTATTGCGAAAAAAATATCGCAACTGAAATACATATCGATGGCCTTACTTCAAAATGCCGAAGCTGCATTTTTCTGTTTCGGAATTTTTGCATCACTAAAATCATCAAGGGCGACCCGCATCCAGTTGCAAAACGCCGGGTAAATAGTCCGATGAGAAAATGGTGTTGTCTCGTGCGATCAAAATTTTGAGCAATGATCGGACATCTCACGGAGAAGCAAAAAAATGCAAAACCGAGATCAAATACTCAAAACGTTGCTACTGAAAACATGGAATTTTCTAGCTTCGTCATTTGGAAGAGAGGCCATCGATATGGAAAAGAAGATATAGTTGACAAAAGTTGATAAGAAAAGTATTTTATATTTTGATATTCAGAATCCGAAAAAGAAAACAGCTCCAACTTCCACAAGGCGTTTCGACTTTATCTAGTCTTCATAGCGCGAAAGCAACTTGAACTATCATAAGATAGTTAACACTCTCGATGCAGATTGAATAGCGTTTAATACACCTACTAATTTTAAACCGGTGGTGGTGTGTGACCTTATTTATACTCACACTCGGGCCATGCCCATTCGGCGAGTGCTCCGTTTAGATTGTTAGTCATTTTAGTTTTTTTGAGCATAGTGCACAGACAAAATGTAATCCTGGTTCGTTAATGTGCACCAGTATATAGCACTATCACACGGGACCCTCATTTAACGGCCCTCCCGGAAGACGATTAGTATTTTTTAGTCATGCGACGGGGAATCAAACTTGCGACCGATGGATTGATAGTCAAGTGTGTTACCACTAGACCACGGATCCGCCACGGGTCCGCCACGAATTGCAATCCTGCTGTTGTTGTTGAGTTTATAAAGGTTTGCCCGCGCCCTATAGTGGCTGCATTATGGCTTGACCCCGTCACATCCACTAGTGTGACTGAAATATATTTTTGATGCTAAAGTAATTTTAATCCTAAGTGCATATTTGCAATTTATACCTGTCTGTATGTCTACATATCTGTCTACATTCCTTTCTCGTCTTTTTACACATTCGGAACACTTCTGCCATTTTCAATCGAAAACAACCTCCGATGTTTATGGAAGATTTACAATGTCAAAATTCTTTACATCCACATACGATGTAAGTAGATCGCGTAGTAATATCGATTAAGAAGTTAAATCTGAGGACCGATTTTTTAAAGTTTACGAACTATTTCTACTGATGTATCGGCAAACACCCGAGGTTGTTTTCTTTGACAAATGGCCGAGGAATTCCGATTGCCTTTTGCAGTGCGATCAGACAATAGCAGCAAATTTAATGACATCAGTGTTTCAATAGTAGTTTATTTGAGCCTCATCAATACACCTTAAAACGACATAATAGATATAGCTTTTAAAAAAAGGAAGTATTGTCACTCATTACACGAGTTATATGAGACTATATATCCACTAGTGTGACTGAAATATATTTTTGATGCTAAAGTAATTTTAATCCTAAGTGCATATTTGCAATTTATACCTGTCTGTATATATATATACACACACAACATTCAGGATCGATATATGTTCAACACACAGTATTGCACATATATATAATAAAAATAAAATACGACAAAAGAGTTATAAGAAACCTAGTAAGCATCTATATATTAAATTTTCAGTGACTTAAGAGATGCTAAAGTTATTAAAATATTTTATACAAATTATTTAATATCTAAAGCAAGGAAACAAGTCATCTATACAACAGTGTTTGAACTGAAAACTGTCATACTCCAAAATAAGGTATCCACAATTAATACAATTGTAAGTTACTGAATAAGATGAAAATATAAATCGAAAACAATGGTTCCTATAATGATTACGTGTTTAATTTGAACGAAAAGTGCTGGAAACACGGTATTTCTACCTATTGAGTTGATAGTTGATCACTGTTAATCTTTTAGCACTCACCAATCATTTAATATTTGTGTTCGGTTATTAAATACACGGTTTTAATCATTGTTTTCAGTAATTAATATTTTCCATAAATGCACTATTCAGTAAGTAGTTTAAACGTTTATCATTCAAAATGTATGTTTGTTATACACGTGTATGTATTTATTTTAAATACAAGTGTCACATCAAGAACAACTGCAAATAATGACGATAACATTTAACAGGAGTTGCATCATATTTTAATTCCTTTAATTCTTGTACTTAAAAATTAAAAGATATTATATTTCAGATGAAAAGCAAAGAATGGCGTGTTTATGCTTAGGTTTTATCTTTATCTTTCCGTAAATATATGGTTGTGCGTGAGAGTAAAGAATATTTTACAAAGGAATAATAGAAAATAGTGAAACAAATCAGTTTCACTTTTAGAAACAAATTATACTAATATTTGCATTTATCAGATTCAGGTAGCAAAATGTTCACAACTAATCAAACACTAATTGATTCAGGTACCCAAATGCTGAACGTTATCCAAATAATAATTGATTCAGGTACCCAAATGCTGAACGTTATCCAAACAATAATTGATTCAGGCACCCAAATGCTCAACGCTATCGAAATAATATTGATTTAGGTACCCAAATGCTCAACGCTATCGAAATAATACTTGATTCAGGCACCCAAATGATGAACGTTATCGAAAAAATACTTGATTCAGGCACCCAAATGCTAAACGTTATCGAAATAATAATTGATTCAGGTATCCAAATGCTCAACGATATCGAAAAAATAATTTATTCAGGTACCCAAATGCTCAACGCTATCGAAATAATAATTGATTCAGGTACCCAGATGCTCAAAGCTATCGGAATAATAATTGATTCAGGTACCCAAATGCTCAACGTTATCCAAATAATAATTGTTTCAGGCACCCAAATGCTCAGCGTTATCGAAATAATAATTGATTCAGGCACCCAAATGATGAACGTTATCGAAAAAATACTTGATTCAGGCACCCAAATGCTAAACGTTATCGAAATAATAATTGATTCAGGTATCCAAATGATGAACGTTATCGAAAAAATACTTGATTCAGGCACCCAAATGCTCAACGCTATCGAAATAATAATTGATTCAGGCACCCAACTGCTCAACATTATCGATATAATAATCGATTCAGGTACCCAACTGCTCAACGTTATCGATATAACAGTTGATTTAGGTACCCAAATGCACAACGCTATCGAAATAATAATTGATTCAGGTACCTAACAAGATCAACACTTTGAAACATTTATTGTTATAGGTATCCAAATTCTCAACTCTCTCAAAACAATAATTGTTTATGGTACCCAAATGATTGACACTATAACACAATAATTAATACAGGTATCCAAATGCTCAACATTATCGAAACAATAATAAATACAGGTACCCAAAGGCTCTACATTATCGAAACAATGATTAATACAGGTACGCAAATGCTCTACATTATCGAAACAATAATTAATACAGGTACGCAAATGCTCTACATTATCGAAACAATAATTAATACAGGTACGCAAATGCTCTACATTATCGAAACAATGATTAATACAGGTACCCAAATGCTCTACATTATCGAAACAATAATTAATACAGGTACCCAAATGCTCTATATTATCGAAACAATAATTAATACAAGCACCCAAATGCTCTACATTATCAAAACAATCATTAATACAGGTACGCAAATGCTCTACATTATCGAAACAATAATTAATACAGGCACCCAAATGCTCTACATTATCAAAACAATCATTAATACAGGTACGCAAATGCTCTACATTATCGAAACAATAATTAATACAGGCACCCAAATGCTCTACATTATCGAAACAATAATTAATACAGGTACCCAAATGCTCTACATTATCGAAACAATAATTAATTCAGGTACCCAAATGGTTAACAGTATCAAAACAATAATTAATACAGGTACCAAAATGCTCTTCATTATCGAAACAATAATAAATACAGGTACCCAAATGCTCTACATTATCGAAACAATATTAAATGCAGGTACCCAAATGCTCTTCATTATCGAAACAATAATAAATACAGGTACCCAAATGCTCAAAATAATCGAAACAATAATTGATTCGGGTACCCAAATGCTCAACATTATCATAACAGTAATTGTTTCAGCTAACTAAATGCTCAACATTATCGAAACAATATTTGTTTCAGGTATTTTATTGCTAAACAGTAATGAAATAATAATTGTTTCAGGTACCTAAATGATCAACACTTTTTTAAACAAAACAACTGATTCAGGTGGCAAAATTCTCAACACTATCGTAAAGAAGATGCTTAAATAACCAAAATGTTCAATACTGTCGAGACAATAATTGATACAGGACAGTCAGGCAGACAGAGTTGTTTATTGTCGTAAACATGTAAATAACAGTTTCTTGACAAAAAATGATATGTCGAATAATAATTATAGAAACTAAGAAGGAAAAGAGAAAAAACTACACATAAAACATAATATTGATTATTATTTTTATACAAATGGTAAATATCTATATTAAATGTAAATGCTTAGTATATGCAATACCAGGATAGTAGGGATTTGGGAGGCTAGTGTCATATCAAATTTATATATAGACTAGATTATATTATTTATCACAGAAATTCTTAAAAGAAATGCTTGTTTTATGAATTTAGTTAGATTTCTTATTTCGACTATATTTTGCGATTTCATTAATTCAACAAATTTGTACATACTTAGGATACAGGCTTCATATCAGTTTACGTTCATTAGTTGAATGTGGTTAAACACGATATATAACCTTTCAATATGATCACTTATGTCAGCATCTCTATGAAATCGGTATGTTTCCCACACCTGACGTGGGTGATCTGTGTTTCAAAGTCGTAAAGAACTACCACACCTATTTTAGAGAAAGTGTAAGTGTCGTTCAAATGCTCGCCGATATGTTTATAGCGGGAAGCTAGGGAATTCCGTTAGGCCCTACGCCGGTGAAGCTCGGAAACGCGATACTCGATAGTACGATGACGAAAACGCGAAATGACGAATCTGCGAAAGTGCCCACCGTATTCCTCTCTCGACATGGAATGGACAGGTGAACATGTTTAATAATGTATAATTAAACATATATTTTTTCAATATACAAGATCTATATCTTCTTATTAATATTGGTATGGCTAAATTTCGGCAACTCCAGTGATGATAAATTCAATAATGTAAACATGATGATGAAAAATGTGTATTTTTGAAAAGAATATAAAGAGGTTTTTTTAAAAAAAAAATTGTTTTACACAAGTTCCGTTTGATATAAATATAAACTAATGTAATCTATATATCACAAAAACCATTTATTTTGCGCAAGAAAATAACGTAGAAAATGTTTTTGTTTCTTTTGAATTGCAAACATAATTCTGTGAAATGTATGTTTAACATGCAACGCAATCCAATCAGGAAAAAAATCATACTTTAAACAGTCGTTTGCTTTAGCTTTGGTTTTTCTTTTTAGATTAAAAGGGATTCATTATCATTTTATCAACATGGAATGCATTGATATAATTTGGCATCATTGTGCGCCTTTAACTGATGAACTGTAATATAACAATGGAGATTAACTAACAAGGCACCTTCAGTCCTACGTATCATTATCGTCAAAAAGTCCAACAAAATCGATCACTTACGGCAATGCTGTTAAAATGGCTGAAAGACGTCTATACGTAAAATGACAAAATGACTAGTAACGTTTATGTTTCTTTATGTTTATGCAAAAATATTTTTCATATTATATTTACTTTGTGTTAATTTAGTAATTTGCAAAGAAAAAGGAAACACATGATGTTGTTAGCTTGCTCAATAAAGTATATAATTGTACTGCTCTCTTGTTTCTCTGGAGTAACCCCCTTTCCTTCAATTACAGATCAAACAGTATCTATTTATACGCGCATGCTTGGTTTGTTATATGGAAAGTGAGAGATGGCGGTAAATTCAAAACAATATGAAACCTAAAAATAGAAGGAATAATGTTTTTTTAATATCTATATTATTCACGGAATATTACAGTAGGACGTTATCTTGTGAAATGTACAAATTCCGATTTGGTGATTAAACAAGCACCCGTATCGACTGACAATCTTGACAGTTATGTTTTAACCAACCTAACGTTGTGCCCACAACTGAAAATAACCATATTCACTAATGTATTAACTCGTTAACTAACAGCCATTCAACGGTTAAACCTATTTACAATATGTTTCTCTTTGACGAGAATAGACTTACGTCTCAATTGCCTAATGAGTTTTTTTTTTATGTTTTTCTTTATCTGAACAGTAGTTTTAGAAACAGTACTGTATTTCGCAGTTATCGGCCTTATTAACAATACTACATTTATTCTAGTAATGCCAGCTAAAATATTTCAACGAGTCTCAAATGCTGACAAGTATCTCGAGTATTTTTCAAGACTTCAACGCATAGGAAGGCCTTATCAGTTATAAGAAACAACTTCACCTTTTTGTTATACATATAGCGTTAGGGTAAGAACAAAAGAGTATTAAAGACATAGCTTAAGCCTTCTTCAGGTCACCCCCCGCCACAAAAAAAAATATGTGTTCAGTACACAACCTCTGTGTATTGATCTAAATCTACTTGCCATGATCCCTCTTAACAGATCTCCGATCTGAGTATCCTGCTGTTCAGTTTGGGAGGTTTTATTTAAGAAATGTTACCGTTTGTAAAAAAAGTATACATGCTCCGGAAATATTATTAAGAATAATCCCACCGTATGATGTCATCTCTCAATTCATTTTGACAAAATGATTTGAGCATCCTGATTTATTTTAGTTTAAATGATTATTTGACCTTTTCAATTTCTTCTGTGTATTGTTATATTGCTTTATTTCCTATCTTTAAGTTAACAAACACACTATATTTTTTGTAATGCTTTTCTAGATACAACCTCTCAAACTTATATTTATACGTACATTTTCACAAAAGATCTCCTTAACATTTTTTTTTCCAGCCCAGATAAGTAGATCCAATCATTATGCTGGAGATCCTTATCTTGACCTCGATCAAAGATAAGAAAGAACACTTGTGTAAAATCATATTAGAATACATTTTGACTATAATCAGTTTAAAGATGCACTCTTACTCCCAAATAAGATGTACCGTAATTAATACAATTTTGTTTCAATTTACCGAAATGGATGATTAAGTATCCTAAACAGGGTTCTTAGAGAGAATAAGGTGTTTTATTTGAAAGAAAGTTGCACATTTTCTTCTGAGGTATTTCTACTTCTGAGATGATAGTTGATCACTGTAAATATTTTAGGTCTGACCACTCATATAATTCTTGTGCGTATTAAATGCACGGTTGCAATCCTGTTTTCCTTATTAAGTCTTCCCATCAATGCATTATTTCGTAATAATTTCGAGAGTAATTGTTGGTAATTTCGTAATATATTTTACCGAATGAACACCAAAAGCTATATTAAAGCGAGTGGGGTAAGCACGAGTTAGATATTACCTTTTATGTTTGACGATAATTATAATATCAGCACACACACACACACACACACACACACGCACACACACACACACACACACACACACACGCACGCATATATTTTTCAAATATACACTCTGTAATACACAAGCCCCCTACACAAGTAGTTATATGTTGTGAAACACTCGCCTCCTACGCCACATACAGGTTGTAAGCTTCTCTTTGGGGCGACCAGTGTTTGATCCCGGCTTGGCTGCATATGAGTTCGGTTGGTGGACACCAAGCCGAACAAGAGGGTTTTCTCCGGGTCATTCAAATCACCAGACCATAATCTCGTGTAACATCGTGCCACCGAGAATGACTTGGTATGAATTAATATTACTTCATTCACAATTGTTTTTAACCGTTCTCCTGCAGTGGGAACCCAGCTCTACCCTTCTACATAACCGTAGTTCTAAAGGTAGATCTCAATTGTGAAACATTGCCGAGGGGTTCTGTAGTGTTGGGACGTCGAATTTTTATCCACAGTTCATTTGTAAAGCTACGCCATTCCTTGTTGAACAAGGTCCCACAAATACAGTAAAGAACAAAATTGAAGGTAAAGTTACAATAGAGGAGCAGTGTAACAATGCTGTGCCATAGATTCGCTCTGGCCAAATATCGTGGTTGGGAGGTATCAATTGTGCTCTTAAATACTGTAAATATGGTGAACGGTAGTGTAGTTATCATAAAGAAGCCGGTAAGAATCAAAACCAGTTTGTATGTAGCTTTCCGTTTGGTTATATTGCCAAACATTCGGATTTCAGTATTTTCTGGATGAATTCTGCGAAGGTTTCTGTGTTGCACAACAAGCGTGATGATAATATTCAAGTTACAGAGAACTATGATCAGAAATGGTAAAACATTTAGGACTATTAAAACAATAATGTCCCAGTTTCCACTTTTGTAGAAGATTTGAAATCCTTTTGATGTCGTTGAACACGAATATTTCATTTCAGTGTTTGTTGTCGAGTTGTTGTTTGTATGTGATTCCGATAACTCTTTCCCAAATAAATAATGTGATGGCATCAATAAACACACAAAAAGACATGCCACTGAAGCAATGTATGCATTTTTCCTAGAAAATCGGGATCTTGCAATCACAGGGAATCTTGTCAGAAAGAACCTTTCCATCGTCAAAAGAGTTAGTAGCCATATTGAGTACCCTGCCGATGCGTGAATAAACCATTCAGATGTCTTGCACCAAAATTCAGAGAAGTCTCGAAAGCGGACCCCTGTCAATTCAATCTTCATTTCTGACACCGCTGATACCAAAAGAAACACCATATCCGACATAGCTAAGAACATCAGATACACACTTGTTGCATATTTTCTCATGCGTTTCCGCAGAAGTACAACTATGTTGAGAGCATTTCCACAAGTCCCTATGATAATCAAAAGTGTGGGGATAATTGCCCAAAGCCAATACTGTATATAACAATCCGTGAAATGATACGGCTCACATCTATCCATATTCGCTTATTTTGTATTTATTAACAGAACACACGTTTTTATTCTATTTGATGCATGGCTATATGAAAATTATCTTATTCTATTAGATTCTATCGCAGCTGAGGATGGATAATGGATATGACAGTACAACAGAAAGCACTGTCAATATATATCGCCATTTACATTGACGTCGTGCAGCGCAGAAAATATTTCCTATAAATAGTTCATCTACCATTTATACCTGGTGTATTGAAGAAGTTATAGCTTCCATGGGTAAAGGCTTACTAATGCAGCAGAAAAAATAAATAGTTCCTTCACATTTCGATAATATATGCTTCTATTGATTTATCATAAATGTAATTTGTTGATACTCTGTTTTGCATTAAATGCCAGAAAGTAAAGGCGGCATTGAGCATTGTATACTCTTTCTTGACAAGCATGGCAATCTTTTTCAGCATGTTGCAACATATCTGACGGGCCCCATTGCACAGATTAGTGAGAGGAGTCACATATGTTTACTGACATGGCTTTTTGTTGATAGTTCCCCGCGTAGAAAGAATATTCGCCCGAGGGTAATTATATTTTACTTGGGCAATAATCAACCAAAAGGGGCAATTACAAACCAATAAGCATGATCAAACATGTTTCATCCTGCATAATACATATCTATAGTCATTTTTCAAATATGTATTATAACCGGTTGGCGTGCTACCATGGAGACACATTCATCCTTGTATTTGTGAAAGGAAATCAAGGAAACATTTAAAGTATCAACTTACATTGTTTTACTGGAAAATTTCAAATATAGAAATATTTTAGCTTAGCTCTGATTATCCTCCCATAATCTAAACATTGAACTTGGGAGACATAACAATATTCAAAGACAAGATAGGAAATGTACACTGTAATTTAAATGATATTGAATATAAATTCCATTTTGTATTAGTTTGTCCAATGTATGATGATATAAGGCAGAATTATATTCCTAGATATTATGTCAGACATTCTAGTATGGTAAAAATTATATCATTACTCAATTCTGGCAATAAATATCTGTTAATAATATTAGCTATTTTTGTACCAATGCTTTTAAAATAAGAGAACGTTTAAATCACCCCTGAAGTCCTCCTCACATTCACTGCTGCTAAGTTAGTATTTTTAAGTTTGCTTGTTTTCTCTCGTGGTATAGTATAACTTGACTGTAAATAATAAAGAGAAAAAAAAATCATTTTGTACTTTCATGCATGCAATATTGATTTGATTATGAATTTTGAATTGGTTAGTTGTATTTATTTTTGTGTTTATAACGAAACGCTGTATATGCTTAAGTTGAATAAACATTCTGTTCGGTTCTCTTCTGTTGTGTCAATAATTTAAACCGGTTTTCATAAATGAATTGCGGAACAATATAGTATTTTATAAACAAGAAGTTTGAAATGTATTTTTTACGTCATCAAAAAATGTTTTTAAATGGCATAGCAGTAGCTATTAAAATGACGAGTAAATAGAGACAAAAAATAAACGTGTTTTCTGAATTTTTCATATATTTCTTGTTTTTACATCGGCTGATTTTGACCCTAGCCATTTCGCTGGAATAATTAACATTTCTCAGCTGATAAAGTAAAACAATACGATTCAACAAAACATTTCATTGTCTCTCTGCTTTTTTTTTAATTTTACCGAATGAAACTATCCCGTATGGTTCCAGGTAGAACTTGTTATTAGAACACGTGCCAAGTCATAAATGGTAAAACTATTTTTAATTTCATTGGATCGAAAGTTCCGTTTAAATCTTTTAAAAGCTCAAAGAATTATTAGAAAACACGGACACTGATATTTTAGAAGAACAATTGGAAAACACGAAGATTGATGCTGTAGAAGAAACATTAGAAATCCCGCACACTTCTTCTCTAGAAGACCAATTTGAGAACACGAAAACTGATATTGGTGCAGAATAATACTGTCAAAGAAACATTAGAAAACACAGAGAATGATACTGTAGCAGAAACATTACAAGACACAGAAACTGATACTGTACCAGAATTATTAGAAAACACAGAGACTGATACTGTAGCAGAAACATTACAAGACACAGAAACTGATACTGTACCAGAATTATTAGAAAACACAGAGACTGATACTGTAGCAGAAACATTACAAGACACAGAAACAGATACTGTAGCAGAATTATAAGGAAACACAGAGACTGATACTGTAGCAGAAACATTAGAAAACACAGAAACTGATACTTAGCAGAATTATATTAAGAACACAGAGACTGATACTGTAGCAGACTCATTACAAGACACAGAAACTGATACTGTACCAGAATTATTAGAAAACACAGAGACTGATACTGTAGCAGAAACATAACAAGACACAGAAACTGATACTGTAGCAGAATCATTAGAAAACACAGAGACTGATACTGTACCAGAAACATTAGAAGACACAGAAACTGATACTGTAGCAGAATTATAAGAAAACACAAAAGCTGAAATTGATAGCAGAATTTTTATAAGACACGGAAACTGATACTGTAAAAAAACATTATAAAACACAGAAACTGATACTGTAACAGAATCATTGGAAAACACAGAAACTGATACTGTAGAAGTAACATTAGAAGACACGGAAACTGATACTGTAGAAGACACACTAAAACTCGGAAGCTGAGACTGTAAAAGAAACATAAGCATAACTATTTTCAAGTTTTGTTGAATACATCAGGATTCTTTGAGGAGGTAAGATGGATTGATCGTTAACACCTCGTGTCTGACAGACTGTCGCGCAAGGTTAATGAATCATACTCCATTTTTCAAGTCAAATACTGGGCGTCTGGACGGGACGAAATTAAACTTTACAATTATATGATCGGATTAACACATAAGCGCACATGGGTAATTTCGCATAAAAGTAGATTCAATTATTATAAACTTTAGGCTAAAATGTGATTGGTGTTTCAAGAATGGTACTTTCTTCTTAGATCTACATTGTAGACACATTAGCACATTAAATACACAGTCACCCATCTGACACTCTGTGAGCTACGGATAATTACAAAGGAACTTGGAGAACGAATAATTAGCATGATTGGCTCTCTTGTTATTCTAATAGCAGTGGTTTTATTTGCAAGTCAGTGTATTAGTTTACTGGTGTGTTATGAGCAAAAATCTATATTCCAATTTCAATTTAGGAAATCATGTACACAATGGATCATTACAAAGAAACGCACTACGTTAGTTATGACCTGGGCATTCGATTACAATATTTCCTTGTGAGAATAATATGAAATTGCATATATTAAATGTCACAGGCTTAGAGAAATTATAAAAATACACTTATTTTCGTAATTTGATCTAGCAGTAACGCTGTATGCTTTAGGGATCGTTATAAACTAAAGGTGGGTTTCAAAAGTTGAAATAAAATTAGTACAGTCAAACCCCGTTGGTTCAGGGACCGGCGAAAATACCTATAGCTTCGGCAAATTCGAGCCAAGCTAGAATGCTTACCTTCAATATAAAGACATCGGTCCTTTACATACAGTTCGAGCCAACTAGGAATTCGAACCATGCGAGTTCGAGTCAACAGGTTTCGACTGTACTTCAAAAATTCATCTTGTATAACATTAAAAAAATTTATTAAAAAATCTTTCAATATCTATTTCTGACGCTCTTTGACATATACATATGAATATTTTTGAGGGAAATTTGCTTTTGAAGACAGAAGGTTTGGAACAATTTAAGTTGTTGCAAAACATTTGTTTTTAATCTAAATGCATTATCATGTGTAACTCATATTAAATTAATGGTAAAAAAACAACAATATAATTTTAGTACAGATGTAAATATATTAGCGAATTTTTCTAGCATTTTTACTTTGTGGCCACGTAGCTATTAGATATAAGACATTTATAAAGGTGAATATTTAATATCTTACCTGAATCATATGCGTTTTTAATCATTTAAGTCAAGTGAGTTAAAGATAAAAATGCAAAAGATTGGAAAGATATTGCATCAACCTTTAAAGCTGCACTCTCACAGATGTTTTCATTTTTTGTCGCGGAAGGGGCCAATTTTTGCGACAATCCATGGAAACCAGTTATATAAGACTCCTGACAAAACAACAGATCACAGATTGTTAAATTTAAGTTCAAAAATGATGGTTTATGCATTTTTCTTAACTCGTTAGTAACGGTTTAAGCCATAAAACATTAATTTTCGAACGGATATATCAAAATCTACGATCTGATTATTTGTCAACAATCTTTTATCATTGGTTTGCAGATTTTTATGCAAAAAATTGCTCATTCCAAGACAAAAAAATGATACAGGTACCAAGACACTCAACACAATCTAAACAACAATTGATTCAGGTACCCAGATGTTCAACACAATCTAAACAATAATTGATACAGGTACCCAGATGTTCAACACAATCTAAACAACAATTGATTCAGGTACCCAGATGTTCAACACAATCTAAACAATAATTGATACAGGTACCCAGATACTTCAACACTATCTAAACAATAATTGTTTCAGGTATCCAGATGTTCAACACAATCTAAACAATAATTGTTTCAGGTACCCAGATGTTCAACACAATCTAAACAATAATTGATACAGGTACCCAGATGTTCAACACAATATAAACAATAATTGTTACAGGTACCCAGATACTTCAACACAATCTAAACAATAATTGTTACAGGTACCCAGATGTTCAACACAATCTAAACAATAATTGTTACAGGTACCCAGATGTTCAATACAATCTAAACAATAATTGTTACAGGTACCTAGATGTTCAACACAATCTAAACAATAATTGATACAGGTACCCAGATACTTGAACACAATCTAAACAATAATTGATACAGGTACCCAGATACTTCAACACTATCTAAACAATAATTGTTTCAGGTATCCAGATGTTCAACACAATCTAAACAATAATTGTTTCAGGTACCCAGATGTTCAACACCATCTAAACAATAATTGATACAGGTACCCAGATGTTCAACACAATATAAACAATAATTGTTACAGGTACCCAGATACTTCAACACAATCTAAACAATAATTGTTACAGGTACCCAGATGTTCAACACAATCTAAACAATAATTGTTACAGGTACCCAGATGTTCAATACAATCTAAACAATAATTGATACAGGTACCCAGATGTTCAACATAATCTAAACAATAATTGTTACAGGTACCCAGATGTTCAACACAATCTAAAACAATAATTGATACAGGTAACCAAATGCTCAACACAATCTAAACAATAATTGATTCAGGTACCCAGATGTTCAACACAATCTTAACAATAATTGTTTCAGGTACCCAGATATTCAACACAAATTAACCATAATTGATACAGGTACCCAGACGTTCAACACAATCTAAACAATAATTGATACAGGTACCCAGATGTTCAACACAATCGAAACAATAATTGTTTCAGGTATTCAGATGTTCAACACAATATAAACAATAATTGATGCAGGTACCCAGATGTTCAACACAAATTAACCATAATTGATACAGGTATCCAGACGTTCAACACAAACTAAACAATAATTGTTACAGGTACCCAGATGTTCAACACAATCTAAACAATAATTGTTTCAGGTACCCAGATGTTCAACACAATCTAAACGATAATTGATTCAGGTTCCCAAATGCTGAACACTATCTAAACAATAGTTTATTCAGGTTCCCAAATGCTGAACACTATCTTAACAATAATTGTTTCAGGTACCCAAAGTCTGAACACTATCTTAACATTAATTGATTCAGGTACCCAAAGGCTGAACACTATCTTAACAATAGTTGATTGAGGAAACAAAATGCTGATCACTATCTAAACAATAGTTGATTCAGATTCCCAAATGCTGAACACTATCTGAACAATAATTGATTCAGGCACCCAAATGCTGAACACTATCTTAACAATAATTGATTCAGGTACCCAAATACTGAACACTATTGAAACAATAAATGATAAATTCAATAATATACATGACAATAATAATTGTACACGTGTATTTCTTAAAATGCTAGCTCTAGTAATTTAAAAATGTGTGTTCTACGATGCCCGTCGGTTATTAATAGTAACACATGTAAAATCAATATCACAGGCACCATGTACTTTTGGGCATGAAAAGGACGTAACAAATTGTTGTTATATTTAACTGAAAATAAACACACTCAACGCTTTTATCTAGGATATAATTTTAAAGACATAAAATGAAATGAAAGTTTAACATGCAATGCAAATGCAATGGGAAAAACTCGAGCATACTTTTAACAGTCTTTTGCTTTCTTCTTACTTTTAGAACTGTAAAAGAGAAGTTCTACCTGAGTTCAGCCGGTTAAATTACATCGAGTTATCAACGTCAAGACTCAATTAGGTGCAAGATACAAGCAAATTTAATAACGTCGGATATACAAAAAATTACAATACTATAGCTCGCAGAGCTATTCTCAAAAAAATTAGAAACAAATAACATACTTAGAATGCAACACAGAATTTCGAAGATAATAAATGCAATAACAATAAAAACAATAAAATTCATATAGTATGAGCAAAAACGTTAAGACATCAACTTATATCAGATTAAATGATTATGAATAAATCGATTCTTAAAAGATAAAACATTATAAACATACAGTTTAACATTAATCCTTTTAACTAGAACATTTGTTTATTAAGAATATGATTACAATACTATTCAGACGTTATGCTTATATATGAATTAAATATTGAAAAAAAAAACATAATTTGAACTAAAATCGAAAACAGGATATAATATTGATTCAAAAGCAGATTGCCAAATAAAATACAAACAAGCAGAGGAAAGCACATACTTTTGTAGACATACATTAATCTGAGAATATGACAAATGAAAAAAAGAATGCACTATAAAAATACAATTAAATGTAGGATAAATAGTGTATGTTTAACACTTCAACTCAACTCAACTCAACTCAATTTGAAGCAAAGGGTTAAAAAGAAAACAATGATACAAAGCATCAAGTCGGCGCGATAAAAATAGAAGAAAAACATGCATTAAGATCACCCCCAAAAATGTTATTTGAACAATTGTATTTTGCTATTTTGTAGACACCCTTTACTTTTACTAGTAAATTGAACGTGGATAAAAAAGACTATACACTATAAGGAAATTTAGGAATTTATTCTTTTGAATGACATTTGCAAAACAAACAATTATGCTAAATGTTATCTTTTTAAAACTTCCTTTGTCGCTCTTCGCCAAGGGAGATTACTGCGTAGGAGATTGAGAAATATATATGAATATTCTTGCGCTTTTAAGAGGGAGAATGTGTGGCCACGTAGCTATTATTTAAACGAAAACATTTATAAAGATGAATAAATTTTATCTTACCTAAAGAGATGGTGGTCAATTTAAAACAAATTGAAACCTTAAAAATAGAAAGTAAACCTATTTTTTATATCTATATTTTTCATGGAATATTACAGTGGGACGCTATCATGTGACATGTATCACTTTCTATTCTGTGATTAAACAAGCACCCATATCGACTGACACTCTTGACGGGTATGTGTTAACCAACCTAGTTCGTTGTGATACATGTAACCATAGTAATTCGTATACATCAACGTTGCGTTCACAACTGAAAATAACCATATGATATTTGATAATGTATTAACTTATTAACTTACAGCCATTCACCGGTCAGACCTCTTTACAATGTGTTTCTTTTGACGAGAATAGCCTTACGTCTAAAATGTCTGATGAAGCTTTCAATGTTTTTTTTCTTTATCTGAATAGTACGTTTAGAAACAGTAATGTCCTCGGCCTTCTTGTAACTATTATACTGGTTATGTCAGCTAAAATATCTTAACGAGTCTCAAATGTTGAGGATTATCTCCATTTTTTCAAGACATGTGATTGAACCAAAGGAAGGCCTACTCTGCTATAAAAACAAGTTAACTTATTGTATCACATGTATATCTAGTGTTAGGTTAAAGTATGTTATCTCTAGTAAAAAGTATACTTGCGCCGGATTTTTATGAAGACGAATCCCACCGTGTGAAAGGATCATTTAATTAATTATATTCTTTAATTTTCATCACATAGCCTCATGTGTAGTTTAAACGTTTTGTTAAGGCTTTGTAGATACAACCTCACAAACCTGCGTTTAAACGTTTATTTTCGCAAAAGATAGAAGAATAAATTTCCCCCCAGCCAAGATAAGTACACCCTGGTCATGCTAAATATCATTTTCTCCCACCTCAGATATTAAGTAGATCCAAAAATTTAGCCATGCTAGAAATTTTGTAAACAAGTAGCCGTATGGAACTCCTTTTTTATTGTCATCACACAATTACCTCCCTTGATGAAGAATGTGGTCAGTAGCATGATGGAAACCTTGTCTTGTCTTGTGTAATATTTAGAATGCTAATTTACTATTTCTCACTTCAAAGACACAATAACAAGTGTTCATGCACCATTTAAGAAATAATGCTGAACTCTCCTCAGAGCTATTTAAAGACCGATTTGACTATTAATTAAATCTTAATCACTGCGCGCATATCTATGACAACATGAATTATCATAGCCATAGCCGCTCGGTAAACCTCGTTTCCGCAAAACACCCTACGCTCGGGCTGGGATGAACCTATATTACACTCTCAGCCATGGAATATACTTATAATATTGTCCACGGGCAAAGATAGTACCCGTATTCAAAAAAAATATTAAAACACATTTCGACCATATTTTGTTTGACTGAGTTAGGCGAAATACCATCTACCATGACTGCTCGTTTAAGAGAGGTTCAACCAAAGCCTCGCGCAGGGTGTGGGAACTCGGTAAACCTTGTTTCCCCAAACACCCGACTCTCGGGTTAGGACGAAGCTATCATGGATGATACTTATAGTCCAGTACCACTGCGTGTTACAAGCTGGGTTTCAAAGGGTAGCAGTTTATTTGTAAAGTGTGCGCCTGTTGTGGTAAGTTAGGCAAAAAAGTGGTTTAGTAAGGGTTTTTTACTTTTATAAAAAAAACATGTAGGGTAGGAAGGTTTTTTATGTATTTTTATGTATTTGTATTTATTTTTAATGAGCTAAATTAAAGAAGTTTTTTTAATAATGGGGGAAGGGGAAATGCAGTATACTTAACCACGTTTATTTTTTATATTTTGGTTCTACATCAGAACCTGTCCATTATATATACCTTCAAGATACATGCGTATCAAGCATGCGTGTTTCGTACTTTAAGGTCTTTCATGAAAACGAAATTTAGAAGTATATTTTTTCATATCGGACAGGTGTTTCTTCTGAACAAAGCAGAATAAGAAATAGAGGGTAATTGTTTGTTACAGTGAAAGAGTGTTATATATTTTACCGAATGAGCAGCGAGTGGCGTAGTCACTAGTACAATATTCACTTTTAGTTTTCAAGATATTTACAATATCAGTACCCAAACACACATTTTTTTTCAAACGTACACTGTAATACACAGTACACCCCCCCCCATACCCAAGTAGTTCTAGGTTGTAAAAAACTCGCCTCCTAAGCAAACATACAGGTTGTAAGATCCTCTTTAATGCGACCGGGGCTCGATTTCGGCCTTTGCGCATGTGAGCTCGGTTGGTGGTCACCAAGCCGGATAAGTGGGTTTTCTCGGGGTCCTCCCAACCTCACCAGACCACATTCTCGCGTAACATCGTGCCAACGAAAATAACATGGTGTAAGATAATATTACTTCCTTTAGAATCGTTTTTGACCCTACTTCTGCGGTAGGGACCTACCTATAGATATGAGACAAACGCATTCTACATAACCGTAGTTCTAAAAGTGGCTCCCGATCTCAATTGTGAAACATTGCCGAGGGGTTCTGTAGTGTTGGGATGTCGAAATTTTATCCACAGTTCATTTGTAAAGCTCCGCCATTCCTTGTTGAACAAGGTCCCACAAATACAGTAAAGAACAAAATTGAAGGTAAAGTTACAATAGAGGAGCAGTGTAACAATGCTGTGCCATAGATTCGCTCTGGCCAAATATCGTGGTTGGGAGGTATCAATTGTGCTCTTAAATACTGTAAATATGGTGAACGGTAGTGTAGTTATCATAAAGAAGCCGGTTAGAATCAAAACCAGTTTGTATGTAGCTTTCCGTTTGGTTATGTTGCCAAACATTCTGATTTCAGTATTTTCTGGATCAATTCTGCGAAGGTGTCTGTGTTGCACAACAAGCGTGATGATAATATTCAAGTTACAGAGAACTATGATCAGAAATGGTAAAACATTTAGGACTATTAAAACAATAATGTCCCAGTTTCCACTTTTGTAGAAGATTTGAAATCCTTCTGATGTCGTTGAACACGAATATTTCATTTCAGTGTTTGTTGTCGAGTTGTTGTTTGTATGTGTTTCTGATAACTCTTTCCCAAAAAAATAATGTGATGGCATCAATACACACACGAAAAGACATGTCACTGAAGCAATGTATGCATTTTTCCTGGAAAGTCGGGATCTTGCAATCACAGGGAATCTTGTCAGAAAGAACCTTTCCATCGTCAAAAGAGTTAGTAGCCATATTGAGTACCCTGCCGATGCGTGAATAAACCATTCAGATGTCTTGCACCAAAATTCAGAGACGTCTCGAAAGCGGACCCCTGTCAATTCAATTTTCATTTCTGACACCGCTGATACCAAAAGAAACGCCATATCCGACATAGCTAAGAACATCAGATACACACTTGTTGCATATTTTCTCATGCGTTTCCGCAGAAGTACAACTATGTTGAGAGCATTTCCACAAGTCCCTATGAAAATCAAAAGGGTGGGGACAATTGCCCAAAGCCAATACTGTATATAACAATCCGTGAAATGATACGGCTCACATCTATCCATATTCGCTTATTTTGTATTTATTAAAAGAACACACGTTTTTATCCAATTTGATGCATGGCTATATGAAAATTATCTTATTCTATTAGATTCTATCGCAGCTGAGAATGGATAATGGATATGACAGTACAACAGAAAGCACTGTCAATATATATCGCCATTTACATTGACGTCGTGCAGCGCAGAAAATATTTCATATAAATAGTTCATCTACCATTTATACCTGGTGTATTGAAGAAGTTATAGCTTCCATGGGTAAAGCCTTAGTAATGCAGCAGAAAAAAAATAGTTCCTTCACATTTCGATAATATATGCTTCTATTGATTTATCATAAAGGTAATTTGTTGATACTCTGTTTTGCATTAAGTGCCAGAAAGTAAAGGCGGCATTGAGTTTCTTATGTATACTCTTTCTTGACAAGCATGGCACTCTTTTTCAGCATGTTGCAATAAATCTGACGGACCCCGTTGCACAGATTAGTGAGAGGAGTCACATATGTTTACTGACTTAAGTGTTTTATTTATAAAATAATAGATGGTTGATCATGGCTTTTGGTTGATAGTTCCCCGCGTAGAAAGAATATTTGCCCGAGGGTAATTATATTTCACTTGGGCAATTATCAACCAAAAGGGGCAATTACAAAACAATAAACATGGTCAAACATGTTTCATCCTGCATAATACATATCTATAGTCATTTGTCAAATATGTATTATAACCGGTTGGCGTGCTACCATGGAGACACATTCATCCTTGTATTTGTTAAAGGAAATCAAGTAAACATTTAAAGTATCAACTTTCATTGTTTTACTGGAAAATTTCAAATATAGAAATATTTTAGCTTAGCTCTGATTATCCTCCCATAATCTAAACATTGAACTTGGGAGACATAACAATATTCAAAGACAAGATAGGAAATGTACACTGTAATTTAAATGCTATTGAATATAAATTTCAATTGTATTAGTTTGTCCAATGTATAATGATAAAAGGCAGAATTATATTCCTAGATATTATGTCAGACATTCTAGTATGGTAAAAATTATATCATTACTCAATTCTGGCAATAAATCTCTGTGTGTAATATTAGCTGTTTTTGTACCAATGCTTTCAAAATAAGAGAACGTTTAAATCACCCCTGAAGTCCTCCTCACATTCACTGCTGCTAAATTAGTATTTTTAAGTTTGCTTGTTTTCTCTCGTGGTATAGTATAACTTGATTGTAAATAATAAAGAGAAAAATTATTCATTTTGTACTTTCATGCATGCAATATTGATTTGATTATGAATTTTGAATTGGTTAGTTGTATTTATTTTTGTGTTTATAACGAAAAGCTGTGCTTAAGTTAAATAAACATTCTGTTCGGTTCTCTTCTGTTGTGTCAATAATTTAAACCGGTTTTCATAAATGAAATGCGGAAAAATATAGTATTTTATAAACAAGAAGTTTGAAATGTATTAAAAAAAATTTAAGTCATAAAAAATTGTTTTTAAATGGCATAACAGTAGCTATTAAAATGACGAGTAAATAGAGACAAAAACAAACCTTTCCCACGTGTTTTCTCAATTCTTCATATATTTCTTGTTTTTACATCGGCTGATTTTGACCCTAGCCATTTCGTTGGAATAATTAACATTTCTCAATCGATAAAATACAACAATACGATTCAACAAAAAATTTCATCGTCTCTCTGCTTTTTTTAATTTTACCGAATGAAACTATCCCGTATGGTTCCAGGTAGAACTTGTTATTAGAACACGTGCCAAGTCATAAACGGTAAAACTATTTTTAATTTCCTTGCATCGAAAGTTCCGTTTAAATCTTTTAAAAGCTCAAAGAATCATTAGAAAACACGGACACTGATATTTTAGAAGAACAATTGGAAAACACGAAGATTGATGCTGTAGATGAAACATTAGAAATCCCGCACACTTCTTCTCTAGAAGACAAATTTGAGAACACGAAAACTGATATTGGTGCAGAAAGATTGAACATTTCGGAAACTGATAATATAACAGAATCATTATTAGAAAGCACACAAACTAATACTGTAGCAGAATCATTGGAAACACGGACACTGATCATGTAACAGAATCATTGGAAAACACGTAGCTTGATACTGAAGCAGAAAGATTGAAAATTTTGGAAACTGATACTGTAACAGAAACATTGGAAAACACAGAAACTGATACTGGAGCAGGAAGATTGAAAATTTCGAAAACTGAAACTGTAACAGCATCATTGGAAAACACGGACACTTATACTGCAGCAGAATCATTGGAGACCACAGAAACTAATACTGTAAAAGAAACATTAGAAAACACAGAGAATGATACTGTACCAGAAACATTACAAAACACAGAAACTGATACTGTAGCAGAATCATTAGAAAACACAGAGACTGATACTGTAGCAGAAACATTACAAGACACAGAAACTGATACTGTACCAGAATTATAAGAAAACACAGAGACTGATACTGTAGCAGAAACATTACAAGACACAGAAACTGATACTGTAGCAGAATTATAAGGAAACACAGAGTCTGATACTGTAGCAGAAACATTAGAAGATACATAAACTGATACTTAGCAGAATTATAAGAAAACACAGAGACTGATACTGTAGCAGACTCATTACAAGACACAGAAACTGATACTGTACCAGAATTATTAGAAAACACAGAGACTGATACTGTAGCATAAACATTACAAGACACAGAAACTGATACTGTAGCAGAATCATTAGGAAACACAGAGTCTGATACTGTAGCAGAAACATTAGAAGATACATAAACTGATACTTAGCAGAATTATAAGAAAACACAGAGACTGATACTGTAGCAGACTCATTACAAGACACAGAAACTGATACTGTACCAGAATTATTAGAAAACACAGAGACTGATACTGTAGCATAAACATTACAAGACACAGAAACTGATACTGTAGCAGAATCATTAGAAAACACACAGACTGAAATTGATAGCAGAATTTTTATAAGACACGGAAACTGATACTGTAAAAAAAATCATTAGAAAACACAGAAACTGATACTGTAACAGAATCATTGGAAAACACAGAAACTGATACTGTAGAAGTAACATTAGAAGACACGGAAACTGATACTGTAGAAGACACACTAAAACTCGGAAGCTGAGACTGTAAAAGAAACATAAGCATAACTATTTTCAAGTTTTGGTGAATACATCAGGATTCTTTGAGGAGGTAAGATGGATTGATCGTTAACACCTCGTGTCTGACAGACTGTCGCGCAAGGTTGATGAATCATACTCCATTTTTCAAGTCAAATACTGGGCGTCTGGACGGGACGAAATTAAACTTAACAATTATATGATCGGATTAAGACATAAGCGGACATGGGTGACTGCGCATAAAAGTAGATTCAATTATTATAAACTTTAGGCTAAAATGTGGTTGGTGTTTCTTCTTAGATCTACACTGTAGACACATTAGCACATTAAATACACAGTCACCCATCTGACACTCTGTGAGCTACGGATAATTACAAAGGAACTTGGAGAACGAATAATTAGCATGATTGGCTCTCTTGTTATTCTACTCTCAGTGGTTTTATTTGTAAGTCAGTGTATTAGTTTACTGGTGTGTTATGAGATAAAATCTATATTCTAATTTCAATTTAGGAAATCATGTACACAATGGATCATTACAAAGAAACGCACTACTTTATTCATGACTTGAGCATTACAATATTTCATTGTGAGAATAATATGAAATTGCATCTATTAAATGTCAAAGGCTTAGAGAAATTATAAAAATACACTTATTTTTTTCGTAATTTGATCTAGCAGTAACGCTGTATGCTTTAGGGATCGTTATAAACTAAAGGTGGGTTTGAAAAGTTGAAATAATATTAGTACAGTCAAACCCCGTTGGATCAGGGACCGGCGAAAATACCTCGAGCTTCGGCAAATTCGAGCCAAGCTGGAATGCTTACCTTCAATATAAAGACATCGGTCCTTTACATACAGTTCGAGCCAACTAGGAATTCGAGCCATGCGAGTTCGAGCCAATAAGTTTCGACTGTACTTCAAAAAATCATCTTGTATAACATTAAATAATTTTTATTAAAAAATCTTTCTATATCTATTTCTGACGCTCTTTGACATATACATATGAATATTTTTGAGGGAAATTTGCTTATGAAGACAGAAGGTTTGGAACAATTTAAGTTTTTGAAAAACATTTGTTTTTAATCTAAATACATTATCATGTGTAACTCCTCATTTTAAATTAATGATAAAAAACAACAATATAATTTTAGTACAGATGTAAATATATAAGCGAATTTTTCTAGCATTTTTACTTTGTGGCCACGTAGCTATTATATATAAGACATTTATAAAGGTTAATATTTAATATCTTACCTCAATCATATGCGTTTTTTAATCATTTAAGTCAAGTGAGTTAAAGATAAAAATGCATAAGAATAAAAAGATATTGCATCAACCTTTAATACAGTTTAAACTTATTAAGTCAAATATTCATCATTCATTTCATATTAGTGAGGTTACTTTTATCTTGTTTCGAAGAGATTTTGTTTTTATAGAAGCTAATAAATAATTCAGTTAAAAATTAATATCTCGACATAAGCAGAACATCGATATTACAGAGTTCGACAAAGCGTGATTTGACTGTATACTTGTTTGAGGGCAGTTGGTATCCATCGCGAAGTAGCAGTAGCCGCCATTTTCATTTATGTTTTCCATGGCAAATATTGGCAGACTGTCCACTGAACTATTGAACTCGTCCAATTTATACCCAGTGTAGGTAATAAATGTCTTCAGACTAATATACATTTTAACCCTAGAATAATTAATCATTTGTACATATCCCTAATATTAAAGGTTTATTAATTTATAACACAAAATATAACAAGACTAATAATGCTGAACTTCAGCCTTTGTTGCCTTATAACGATAGAGAAATATCTTGAAGCAGCAAGTTGAAACATCATTGGCCGGTTGCTCAACTTTAAGGTATCTAGGTCATATGAATAATGAAAAAAAGATAGATGTACTGATCTCCAATTATGGAGTGCATGATTCAGCGTTACAACAAATGACAAAGACAAGACCTGGTACAACATTTAATAGATAAATAATACTTTGCCTAAAATAGCGGCGATGCCAGTACCTGACAGATATTCAACACAATCTAAACAATAATTGTTTCAGGAACCCAGATGTTCAACACAATATAAACAATAACTGATTCAGGTACCCAGATGTACAACACAATCTAAACAATAATTGTTTCAGGAACCCAGATGTTCAACACTATCTAAACAATGATTGATACAGGTACCCAGATACTTCAACACTATCTAAACAATAATTGTTTCAGGTACCCATATACTTCAACACTATCAAAACAATAATTGTTTCAGGTACCCAGATGTTCAACAAAATCTAAACAATAATTGTTAAAGGTACCCAGATACTTCAACACAATCTAAACAATAATTGATTCAGGTACCCAGATGTACAACACAATCTAAACAATAATTGATACAGGTACCCAGATACTTCAACACTATCTAAACAATAATTGATTCAGGTACCCAGATACTTCAACACAATCTAAACAATAATTGATACAGGTACCCAGATACTTCAACACAATCTAAACAATAATTGATTCAGGTACCCAGATACTTCAACACTATCTAAACAATAATTGTTTCAGGTACCCAGATACTCAACACAATCTAAACAATAACTGATTCAGGTACCCAGATGTACAACACAATCTAAACAATAACTGATTCAGGTACCCAGATGTACAACACAATCTAAACAATAACTGATACAGGTACCCAGATGTACAACACAATCTAAACAATAACTGATACAGGTACCCAGATGTACAACACAATCTAAACAATAATTGATTCAGGTACCCAGATGTTCAACACAATCTAAACAATAACTGATACAGGTACCCAGATACTACAACACAATCTAAACAATAATTGATTCAGGTACCCAGATGTACAACACAATCTAAACAATAATTGATACAGGTACCCAGATACTTCAACACAATCTAAACAATAATTGTTTCAGGTACCCAGATGTTCAACACAATCTAAACAATAACTGATTCAGGTACCCAGATAATCAACACAATCTAAACAATAATTGTTTCAGGTACCCAGACACTCAACACAATCTAAACAATAATTGATTCAGGTACCCAGATACTCAACACAATCTAAACAATAACTGATACAGGTACCCAGATGTTCAACACAATCTAAACAATAACTGATACAGGTACCCAGACACTCAACACAATCTAAACAATAATTGATTCAGGTACCCAGATACTCAACACAATCTAAACAATAATTGTTTCAGATACCCAGACACTCAACACAATCTAAACAATAACTGATTCAGGTACCCAGATACTCAACACAATCTAAACAATAATTGTTTCAGGTACCCAGACACTCAACACAATCTAAACAATAACTGATTCAGGTACCCAGACACTCAACACAATCTAAACAATAACTGATACAGGTACCCAGATAATCAACACAATCTAAACAATAATTGTTTCAGGTACCCAGACACTCAACACAATCTAAACAATAATTGTTTCAGGTACCCAGATACTCAACACAATCTAAACAATAACTGATACAGGTACCCAGATACTCAACACAATCTTAACAATAATTGTTTCAGGTACCCAGACACTCAACACAATCTAAACAATAATTGATTCAGGTACCCAGATACTCAACACAATCTAAACAATAATTGATTCAGGTACCCAGATACTCAACACAATCTAAACAATAATTGTTTCATGTACCCAGACACTCAACACAATCTAAACAATAACTGATACAGGTACCCAGATAATCAACACAATCTAAACAATAATTGATTCCGGTACCCAGACACTTAACACAATCTAAACAATAATTGATTCAGGTACCCAGATACTCAACACAATCTAAACAATAATTGTTTCAGATACCCAGACACTCAACACAATCTAAACAATAACTGATTCAGGTACCAAGATACTCAACACAATCTAAACAATAACTGATACAGGTACCCAGATGTACAACATAATCTAAACAATAATTGTTTCAGATACCCAGACACTCAACACAATCTAAACAATAACTGATTCAGGTACCCAGACACTCAACACAATCTAAACAATAACTGATTCAGGTACCCAGATACTCAACACAATCTAAACAATAACTGATACAGGTACCCAGATAATCAACACAATCTAAACAATAACTGATACAGGTACCCAGATGTACAACACAATCTAAACAATAACTGATTCAGGTACCCAGATAATCAACACAATCTAAACAATAACTGATTCAGGTACCCAGATAATCAACACAATCTAAACAATAATTGTTTCAGGTACCCAGACACTCAACACAATCTAAACAATAACTGATTCAGGTACCCAGATAATCAACACAATCTAAACAATAACTGATACAGGTACCCAGATGTACAACACAATCTAAACAATAACTGATTCAGGTACCCTGATACTCAACACAATCTAAACAATAACTGATTCAGGTACCCAGATAATCAACACAATCTAAACAATAATTGTTTCAGGTACCCAGACACTCAACATAATCTAAACAATAATTGTTTCAGATACCCAGACACTCAACACAATCTAAACAATAACTGATTCAGGTACCCAGATACTCAACACAATCTAAACAATAATTGTTTCAGATACCCAGACACTCAACACAATCTAAACAATAACTGATTCAGGTACCCAGATACTCAACACAATCTAAACAATAATTGTTTCAGGTACCCAGATGATCAACACAATCTAAACAATAACTGATTCAGGTACCCAGATAATCAACACAATCTAAACAATAACTGATACAGGTACCCAGATAATCAACACAATCTAAACAATAACTGATTCAGGTACCCAGATAATCAACACAATCTAAACAATAACTGATACAGGTACCCAGATGTACAACACAATCTAAACAATAACTGATACAGGTACCCAGATGTTCAACACAATCTAAACAATAATTGTTTCAGGTACCCAGACACTCAACACAATCTAAACAATAACTGATTCAGGTACCCAGATACTCAACACAATCTAAACAATAACTGATTCAGGTACCCAGATACTCAACACAATCTAAACAATAATTGTTTCAGGTACCCAGACACTCAACACAATCTAAACAATAACTGATACAGGTACCCAGATAATCAACACAATCTAAACAATAATTGTTTCAGGTACCCAGACACTCAACACAATCTAAACAATAACTGATTCAGGTACCCAGATACTCAACACAATCTAAACAATAACTGATTCAGGTACCCAGACACTCAACACAATCTAAACAATAACTGATTCAGGTACCCAGATAATCAACACAATCTAAACAATAATTGTTTCAGGTACCCAGACACTCAACACAATCTAAACAATAACTGATTCAAGTACCCAGATAATCAACACAATCTAAACAATAATTGTTTCAGGTACCCAGAAACTCAACACAATCTAAACAATAACTGATACAGGTACCCAGATGATCAACACAATCTAAACAATAACTGATTCAGGTACCCAGATAATCAACACAATCTAAACAATAATTGATACAGGTACCCAGATAATCAACACAATCTAAACAATAACTGATTCAGGTACCCAGATACTCAACACAATCTAAACAATAATTGTTTCAGGTACCCAGACACTCAACACAATCTAAACAATAACTGATTCAGGTACCCAGATACTCAACACAATCTAAACAATAATTGTTTCAGGTACCCAGATAATCAACACAATCTAAACAATAACTGATTCAGGTACCCAGATAATCAACACAATCTAAACAATAATTGATACAGGTACCCAGATAATCAACACAATCTAAACAATAACTGATTCAGGTACCCAGATACTCAACACAATCTAAACAATAATTGTTTCAGGTACCCAGACACTCAACACAATCTAAACAATAACTGATACAGGTACCCAGATAATCAACACAATCTAAACAATAATTGTTTCAGGTACCCAGACACTCAACACAATCTAAACAATAACTGATGCAGGTACCCAGATAATCAACACAATCTAAACAATAATTGTTTCAGGTACCCAGATACTCAACACAATCTAAACAATAATTGTTTCAGGTACCCAGACACTCAACACAATCTAAACAATAACTGATACAGGTACCCAGATGTACAACACAATCTAAACAATAACTGATACAGGTACCCAGATAATCAACACAATCTAAACAATAATTGTTTCAGGTACCCAGACACTCAACACAATCTAAACAATAACTGATTCAGGTACCCAGACACTCAACACAATCTAAACAATAATTGATTCAGGTACCCAGACACTCAACACAATCTAAACAATAACTGATACAGGTACCCAGACACTCAACACAATCTAAACAATAACTGATTCAGGTACCCAGACACTCAACACAATCTAAACAATAACTGATACAGGTACCCAGACACTCATCACAATCTAAACAATAACTGATACAGGTACCCAGACACTCAACACAATCTAAACAATAACTGATACAGGTACCCAGACACTCAACACAATCTAAACAATAACTGATACAGGTACCCAGACACTCAACACAATCTAAACAATAACTGATACAGGTACCCAGACACTCAACACAATCTAAAGAATAACTGATTCAGGTACCCAGACACTCAACACAATCTAAACAATAACTGATACAGGTACCCAGACACTCAACACAATCTAAACAATAACTGATACAGGTACCCAGACACTCATGACAATCTAAACAATAATTGATTCAGGTCCCAGAAACTCAACACAATCTAAACAATAATTGATTCAGGTACCCAGACACTCAACACAATCTAAACAATAACTGATACAGGTACCCAGACACTCAACACAATCTAAACAATAACTGATACAGGTACCCAGATAATCAACACAATCTAAACAATAACTGATTCAGGTACCCAGAAACTCAACACAATCTATACAATAATTGATTCAGGTACTAAGAAACTCAACACAATCTAAACAATAATTGATTCAGGTACCCAGATAATCAACACAATCTAAACAATAATTGTTTCAGGTACCCAGAAACTCAACACTATCTAAACAATAATTGTTTCAGGTACCCAGATAATCAACACAATCTAAACAGTAACTGATTCAGGTACCCAGAAACTCAACACAATCTAAACAATAACTGATTCAGGTACCAAGAAACTCAACACAATCTAAACAATAATTGATTCAGGTACCCAGAAACTCAACACAATCTAAACAATAATTGATTCAGGTACCCAGATAATCAACACAATCTAAACAATAATTGATTCAGGTACCCAGATAATCAACACAATCTAAACAATAATTGTTTCAGGTACCCAGAAACTCAACACTATCTTAACAATAATTGTTTCAGGTACCCAGATAATCAACACAATCTAAACAATAACTGATTCAGGTACCCAGATAATCAACACAATCTAAACAATAACTGATTCAGGTACCCAGATAATCAACACAATATAAACAATAACTGATTCAGGTACCCAGATACTCAACACAATCTAAACAATAACTGATTCAGGTACCCAGATAATCAACACAATCTAAACAATAGCTGATTCAGGTACCAAGAAACTCAACACAATCTAAACAATAATTGATTCAGGTACCCAGAAACTCAACACAATCTAAACAATAATTGATTCAGGTACCCAGACACTCAACACAATCTAAACAATAACTGATTCAGGTACCCAGATAATCAACACAATCTAAACAATAACTGATTCAGGTACCCAGATACTCAACACAATCTAAACAATAACTGATTCAGGTACCCAGATAATCAACACAATCTAAACAATAACTGATTCAGGTACCAAGAAACTCAACACAATCTAAACAATAACTGATTCAGGTACCCAGATACTCAACACAATCTAAACAATAACTGATACAGGTACCCAGATAATCAACACAATCTAAACAATAACTGATTCAGGTACCAAGAAACTCAACACAATCTAAACAATAATTGATTCAGGTACCCAGAAACTCAACACAATCTAAACAATAATTGATTCAGGTACCCAGATAATCAACACAATCTAAACAATAACTGATTCAGGTACCCAGATAATCAACACAATCTAAACAATAACTGATTCAGGTACCCAGATAATTAACACAATCTAAACAATAATTGATACAGGTACCCAGATAATCAACACAATCTAAACAATAATTGTTTCAGGTACCCAGACACTCAACACAATCTAAACAATAACTGATACAGGTACCCAGATAATCAACACAATCTAAACAATAACTGATACAGGTACCCAGATAATCAACACAATCTAAACAATAACTGATTCAGGTACCCAGATACTCAACACAATCTAAACAATCACTGATATAGGTACCCAAATGCTTAACACTATCTAAACAATAGTTGATTCAGGTACCCAAATGCTGAACACAATCTAAATAATAGTTGATCCAGGTTCCCAAATGCTGAACACAATCTAAACAATAGTTGATCCAGGTTCCCAAATGCTTAACACTATCTAAACAATAGTTGATTCAGGTACCCAAATGCTGAACACAATCTAAACAATAGTTGATCCAGGTTCCCAAATGCTGAACACAATCTAAACAATAGTTGATCTAGGTTCCCAAATGCTTAACACTATCTAAACAATAGTTGATTCAGGTTCCCAAATGCTGAACACTATCTAAACAATAATTGATTCAGGTATCCAAATGCTGAACACTATCTTAACAATAATTCAAGTTATTCCTTTAAGGATTTTTCCCACCCTCCCAAAACCCCAAACTTCGTCTAAATACAGGCATATATACTTAATGAATGATACTGGTTTCGATACATATGTTCTGCTTGCTTCCTATATATATTTTCAGTAAATCCGGAGATTGACTCGAGGTTACGATCCAATCGTTCTGCACATCTCGCTAACCATTAGGCTTTCCACCTCACGCCGAAGTCCAGCTGATGATTTCAATACAAGATGTGCTGCAAACCTATTGTGTTAATTTGTTTTTTTTAACATTCCATTATTTCGATGTTGGTTTGTGTTGTGTTTTTTTTTCACTGGTAAGGCTCTGACGATTAAATAGCAATCATACCTAGCAGCCAAGTATTCAGAGGAAGTAGTATACCGCTTTCTCAGCATATTCGTTGCTCGGCGATTGGCAACTCTCAAATAACATTTAATGGACAATTTGTGGTATTTATATAGATTGGTCGGATCTGATCATAGATATACCGTGACAGAACCGTTGATATTTTACCGACATTTCGTCCGAGCCTTGCCCATTATTTCCCAAACATAAGATAAAGATAATAAAAATGAAATAAATATTGAAAGGGCTATGCTTTTCTTGAATGTAATGATGGGTAATAGAATATCCACTACGTGCTCCCCCTTGTTGCTGCTCTGCTTCTGATCTTAAGTATACCAATAATTGATTCAGGTACCAAAATGCTAAACACTATCGAAACAATAAATGATAAATTCAATAATGTACATGACAATGAAAATTGTACACGTGCATTTCTTAAAATGCTAGCTCTAGTCATTTAAAAATTTGTGTTCTACGATACTCGTCGGTTATAAATAGTAACAAATGTAAAATAAATATCACAGGCACCATTTACTTTTGCGCATGAAAAGGACGTAACAAATTGTTGTTATATTTAATTGAAAATAAATACACTCAAAGCGTTTGATCTGGGATATAATATAAAGGACATAAAATGAAATGAAAGTTTAACATGCAATGCAAGTTCAATGGGAAAAACACGAGCATACTTTTAACAGTCTTCTGCTTTTTTCTTACTTTTTAGAACTGTAAGAGAGAAGTTCTACCTGAGTTAAGCCTGTTAAATTACCTCGAGTAATCAACGTCGAAGATAATGAAAGCATTTAAGTTAAAGTTAGATAGTATAAGCAAAACAGATAAGACGTAACTTATATCATATTGAATGAGTATAAAGAAATCGATTCTTAAAAGAACATTATAAAACATACAGTTAAACATTATCTCTTTTGACCCAAAGATTTGTTTATTAAAAATATGATTACAATATCATTCAGACGTTATGCTTATGTCTGAATTAAATATTGAGAAATATAATTTGAACTAAAATCGAAAAAAAAGGTTATAATATTGATAAAAAGAAGCAGATTACCAAATAAAATACAAACAAGCAGCGCAAAGCACATACTTTTGTAAACATACATTTATCTGAGAATGTGACAAATGAAAAGAAGAATGCACTTTACAAATACAATTAAATGTAGGATAAATAGTACATGCTTAACACTTCAACTCAACTCAACTCAACGCAATTTAAAGCAAAGGGTTTAAAAGAAAACAATGATGCAAAGCATCAAGTCGGAGCGATAAAAGTAGAAAAAACATGCATTTAGATCACTCCAAAAAATGTTATTTACTTTAATGATAACATGTTAAGTAAACATATGTTCGAAAAACAGTTATGTTGATAATACTGGAACATTTGTATTTTGGTATTTTGTGAACACACTTTACTTTAAGTAGTAAATTGAACGGGGATATTTTGACTATACACTAGAAGGGAATTCAGTAATTAATACTTTTGAATGATATTTGCAAAACAAACAATAAAACTAAATGTTTTCAAAACTCCCTTTGTCACTGCTCCCCAAGGGAGATTACTGCGTAGGAGATTATGAAACATATAGGAATATTCTTGCGCCTTTTAACCGGAGAATGTGTGGCCACGTAGCTATTAATAAAACGAAAACATGAATATTTTATCTGTACTAAATCATATGTTATTTATATATTTTATTTGTTTTTATCATTTTATTGAAATGGGTTAAACGTGAAAACGCATTAAGATAAATTAGATCATTGTGCACCTTTTACTGATAGACTTAGATATTACAATGTTTAGCACCCTCATTCAAAACCGCGTCCTAAACACTAAGCCGTTCAATCGTATATTTTCAAAGTTAAAACAAGCATGTCCGATGAAACAAAGTTTGTTGTTAGCAATTATTTATTCATGAATTGTCATTTGTTTTGTTCTATGACACGAGAGCTTGCTGACTCTTAGATCTCAACCTACCAGACTGCCTAAACTCGGTCCGTAGACCTGAAGATTTAAATCTAATTACATTAACCACTTTGCAGAATATAACCCACATTCCTAACCAGAGACAAAATCAGACTCTAAACTAACTTACTCACTTAATAACTATCAAACTCCGGATAAGTGTTTTATACTTCCCTATTGACCTCAATTGCAGTTGACCATTCAGAACTGTTTCTTAATCCCCCTAAATAGTTTAACGATATCATGTGATACATTTAACCTCACGTGACAATAATCAAAGTATTGTACTTTCCTATCGTCACAAAAAGGAGTTTGTCAATCAAAAGTTTCAGTGTCGTAAAATTTAGCTAGACCAAACCCTTTTAACAGAACTTAAGTTAACAAGGTTATTAAACTATTTTCTGGACAGTACTTAAATAAGCCATTAGCGGTTGACCTAGGGTTGGATTTGATTGATCTTCGACAGTACCAAGTAAGATATGAGTTAAGCAAAAGGCAGGTCCTTTTATAATTATTATTCAAGTCTTAGGGCCATTCTTAGCATATGCTATAGCGATTGACTGTTCCATCTATTCCCAGAATATCTAATCGACACCTGCCGGTACCGTTAATAAAGCTCCAACGAAAATAAACGCTATGGCATTTTGACCACTTAGTGGCAAAAGATAGGAAGGTTTATATCTTTATTAGAGTCTCGTCCATATACATACTAAAAGTTACATGCAACACATAAAACAAGTATATATGGCCATTCTATACAGAATTACAAGAGACTATTTGACAAATACACAGAACATATTAATACAAAATAAAATACTGAATTGTTATAAAATATGTGACTGATACTGACTGGTAAAAAAAAACACCTGTACTTAAACACTAATATGCCACACAAACAATTTCCGTCCATCAATGAGCATAAGATTTGCTTCAAAAGCCCATAGAAAAAAGTGAAACAACCGACTTAATAGTGACAAAAGCTCCCAGAAACACTAAAACAAGCAGGTGAAATTGGATTTATCGATCATTATATAGGAGGTTCATCTAATTACAAGGAGGCAATATCATTTGTGTGACCTATTAGAATATCACAAAGTACTGTAAGTAAACATCTACATACTTAAAAGTATATACATGAACGCAATGACTATTTACGCAGATAAAAACTGTCTTCTCTTTAAAATCAAATTACAGGTTTTGGCAGCAAGTCGTAGCAATGCAGAATTACGGAGTATAAATTTCAACTTTTCAGTATTTCTCATAGTTAGAAATAAGTTATCAGTTTTAACGGACTTAGCAAACAATTAACACGGTAATCATCATATGCTCTACAATCAAGGATAACATGAGACTCGTTTTCTACAGTATCACAAAAAGGGCATTTTCTAGCTTCAACCGGTAAGTTTTCGTATCTGCCAGTTTCAATTCATAGAGGAGCTACACCACATCTAAATTTACTCAGTGCCGACCTATGCTGCAGCGGCATGATTATTTACAATACTTTTCTGTACCAAATTCAGTTTTCAACAAACAGTATGTACGCAATCTGTTGCGCTCTCTACCTGATGTACCTACTGTACTATTAATCTGAGCCATCCAGCCCTGCGTAAACTGATGCAGCAACAACTCCTCTACTTTACTTTTTTGTTACTAATAACATGTTTAGGTATAACGGTTTCAATACTGCAATAAATATCCAGGTTCAGAGAACACAGTTTCTGTTTAACCAAATAAAACCAGTTACGACATGAGTTACTCCCCTTTGCACCAGCCCAGAGTGCAATACGTTTATTGATGACCTAAACAGAGATGAATTAATATTGGTGAGGGTCATTGTGTTACAAATAGACATGTACAACAGCTAGTAATAGCGATTAACTAACGAGGTTCTTTCCGTCTGGCTATCATCATCGTCAAATAGTCCCAAAACAATCACTTTAAACCATGCTGGTAAAATGGCAAAATAACGTCTATACGTAAAATGACACATGTTTATACTCGTAATGAATAGTAACGTTTATATGTCTTAATTTTTGTGCTAGGATGTTCTTCGTGTTTTAAATATGTGTAAATTAACTTAAATTGCTGAGAAAACCCCCCAAAACAAATGATGTTGTTAGCTTGCACAATAAAGTGAATAATTTTACTGTTAATTTGTTTTCTGGAGTATTCTCCCTTTCCTTCAATACATAATAAAACATTATATATACATACGTGCAAGCTATTATTCTGTATATAGGAACTTGAGAGGTGGCGGTATATTTAAAACGCATTGAAATCTAAAAATAGAAAGGAACTCGAAAAAAATATTAACTCTATATTCTTCATGGATTATCACGAAAGGACGTTGTTCTTGTGATATATATAACTTTTCATTTGGTGATTTAACACGCACCCGTATCGACCTACAATAGTGACGGTAACGAGTTAACAACCCTATTTCATTGCGATTCAGGTAACCATAGTAGTTCCTATACATCAAAGGTGCGTTCACAACTGAAAATAACCATATTCACAAATGAATTAACTTACTAACTTAAGGCCATTCACCGGTCAAACCCCTTTTCGATGTGTTTCTCTTTGATGCGAATAGACATGTGACAGACTAACGTCAATAATGTCTGATCAAGCATTCAATGCTTTTTTTAACTGAACAGTACGTTTAGAAACAGTTATGTCTTCGGCCTTCTTATAAATACAACACTACTGATGCCAGCTAAAATATTTCAACGAGTCTCAAATGCTGACGAGTATCTCGAGTATTTTTCAAGACTTGAACGCATAGGAAGGCCTTATCAGTTATAAGAAACAACTTCACCTTTTTGTTATACATATAGCTTTAGGTTTAGGATAAAAGAGTAAAGGTATATTTTCTTTGGTAAAAAAAGTATACTTGCTCCGGAAATGTAATGAAAACCAATCCCACTGTGTGATGCCATCTTTCAGTATGTCGTGAATTAAAATGTATCCTATTGAAGACGGAGGGAAAATATACTACATTTTGATAAATTCCACATTGAGTCAAAAAGCAACTCCTTTGCGCATTCTGATTTTTTTAGTTTAAATGTTTATTTGACCTTTCCTACTTTGTGTATTTTATGTCTGGTTTCTTAAAAGCAATAGCATTATAAACCTCAAATAGATAGGTTTAAACATATTGTAAAGACCATCTTTACATTTTTCCGGTTCAATTTATCCATTCTGATTTTTTAATTACAACTGTGTACTATTATATTGCTTTATTTCGTATCTTTAAGTTAACAAACACACTATATATTCCTGTAATTTAGACGGAAAGATTCTTTGAAATTGACTCTTTTATTTCTTTAATAAAACAGTAACGAAAGGATCATTAAATTAATTATATTCTTGAATTTTCATCACATAGCCTCAGACGTAGTTTAAACGCTTTGTTAAGGCTATTCTAGATACAACTTCACAAACCTGCGTTTAAACGTTTCTTTTCACAAAAAAAGAAGAATATCCTTATCTTTTCCACGGGCCAAGATAGTTCCTGTTTATGGAAATGGTGTTTTAACTGTTTATGGAGTACTAAAACTGCATTTGAGTTTGAATCCTATTTAGACAATATTGTGCCAAGAAATCTTAGAATTGCTATCACAAAAATACGGATATGTTCGCATAATTTATGAACTCATACTTGCAGATATGATGGATTAGAGCGCCACTTACGTCTTTGTCAAGTATGAGATTCGAACGAAATAGAAGACGAATTTCATGTCAAATAACGACAAACTTATGCTTTGTTAAAATGTGTAACTATGTGTTACCATTTATGTTTAAATATACATTGTTAGCCTGTTTTAAGGTTGAGTCGGGGCCTAAACTTTTCGGCCTGAGCAACGTTGGCAACTGATCTACATGTCACTTTTTTATTCATAGTGCATACTACAATAGTTAAACTTTCTTTTAAATTACACCCAAAAGTTGAAAAACAACATACTTAAAAAAACATATACTAAACCACGTTTGTTTCTACTTTCGGTTATACAGAAGAACCTGTCCTTAGTATATATGTGCCAGATAGATGCGTATCATGGAACGTGTTTCTACACCAAAGCTGCACTCTCACAGATTTACTTTTTTATCTATAAATCAGCCATTTTTGCGTAAAAAATTAAAACCAGTTCTATAAGACTGCTGACAAAATATCAGATCGAATTTTTGTTTCATTTATACGTTCTATTATTGATGTTTTTATGGCTAAAGGCGTTACTAACGCTCTAAGGAAAATGAGTTTTTTGGTATAAAGCATCAATATTCGAACCTAAAAATGGAATACGGCTATATGATCCATTGTAAGCAGTCTTATATCACTGGTTCTCAGACATTAAGTCAGACATTGGGTCATTCTAAGACATAAATTAAAAAAGTGTCAAACGGTCAATCTGTGAGAATTCAGCTTTAACGTCTTTTATGAAAACAAAATTTAAAAGCACATAGTTTTGCATATCGGACAAATGTTCATGTGAACACAGCGGTAAAGAAATATAGAATAATTGTCTGCGTCATTTTGAGAGCGTTATATATTCCCATGAGTGAGCACCAAGAACAATATTTTATGAGTTGCGTAGTTACGAATAAGATATTCCATTTTAGTGTTCGGCATATTTCACACAAATTCTTTTCAAATGTACACTGTAATACAGAGGCCCCCAACACAAGTAGTTCTAAGTTGTGAAACACTCGCCTCCTACGCAAATATAAACGTCATAGGCTTCTCTTTAAGACACGGGTTCAGACTTTGGCGCGTATGAGTTCGGTTGGTGGTCACCAAGCTGGATAAGTGGGTTGTCTAGGAGTTCTCTCAACCTCACCAGACCACATTATCGCGTAGTATCGTGCCAACAAAAATAACATGGTGTAAGATAATACTACTTCCTTTAGAATCGTTGTTGACCCTACTTCTGATGTAAGGACCCAACTCTAGATATGAGACAAACGCATTCTACATAACCGTAGTTCTAAAAGTGGGTCCCGATCTCAATTGTGAAACATTGCCGAGGGGCTCTGTAGTGTATGGACGTCGAATTTTTATCCACAGTTCATTTGTAAAGCTCCGCCATTCCTTGTTGAACAAGGTCCCACAAATACAGTAAAGAACAAAATTGAAGGTAAAGTTACAATAGAGGAGCAGTGTAACAATGCTGTGCCATAGATTCGCTCTGGCCAAAAATCGTGGTTGGGAGGTATCAATTGTGCTCGTAAATACTGTAAATATGGTAAACGGTAGTGTAGTTACCATAAAGAAGCCGGTAAGAATCAAAACCAGTTTGTATGTAGCTTTCCGTTTGGTTATGTTGCCAAACATTCGGATTTCAATATTTTCTGGATCCATTCTGCGAAAGTTTTTGTGTTGCACAACAAGCGTGATGATGATATTCAAGTTACAGAGAACTATGATCAGAAATGGTAAAACATTTAGGACTATTAAAACAATAATGTCCCAGTTTCCACTTTTGTAGAAGATTTGAAATCCTTCTGATGTCGTTGAACACGAATATTTCATTTCAGTGTTTGTTGTCGAGTTGTTGTTTGTATGTGTTTCCGATAACTCTTTCCCAAAAAAATAATGTGATGGCATCAATACACACACAAAAAAACATGCCACTGAAGCAATGTATGCATTTTTCCTGGAAAGTCGGGATCTTGCAATCACAGGGAATCTTGTCAGAAAAAACCTTTCCATCGTCAAAAGAGTTAGTAGCCATATTGAGTATCCTGCCGATGCGTGAATAAACCATTCAGATGTCTTGCACCAAAATTCAGAGACGTCTCGAAAGCGGACCCCTGTCAATTCAATTTTCATTTCTGACACCGCTGATAACAAAAGAAACACCATATCCGACATACCTAAGAACATCAGATACACATTTGTTGCATATTTTTTATGCGTTTCCGCAGAAGTACAACTATGTTGAGAGCATTTCCACAAGACCCTATGGTAATCAAAAGGGTGGGGACAATTGCCCAAAGCCAATACTGTATATAACAATCCGTGAAATGATACGGCTCACATCTATCCATATTCGCTTATTTTGTATTTATTAACAGAACACACGTTTTTATCCTATTTGATGCACGGCTATATGAAAATTATCTTATTCTATTAGATTCTATCGCAGCTGAGAATGGATAATGGATATGACAGTACAACAGAAAGCACTGTAAATATATTTCGACATTTACATTGACGTCGTGCAGCGCAGAAAATATTTCATATAAATAGTTCATCTACCATTTATACCTGGTGTATTGAAGAAGTTATAGCTTCCATGGGTAAAGGCTTACTAATGCAGCAGAAAAAAATAGTTCCTTCATATTTCGATAATATATGCTTCTATTGAATTATCATAAAGGTAATTTGTTGATACTCTGTTTTGCATTAAGTGCCAGAAAGTAAAGACGGCATTGAGTTTCTTATGTATACTCTTTCTTGACAAGCATGGCACTCTTTTTCAGCATGTTGCAATATATCTGACGGACCCCGTTGCACAGATTAGTGAGAGGAGTCACATATGTTTACTGACTTAAGTGTTTTATTTATAAAATAATAGATGGTTGATCATGGCTTTTGGTTGATAGTTCCCCGCGTAGAAAGAATATTTGCCCGAGGGTAATTATATTTCACTTGGGTAATTATCAACCAAAAGGGGCAATTACAAACCAATAAGCATAGTCAAACATGTTTCATCCTGCATAATACATATCTATAGTCATTTGTCAAATATGTATTATAACCCGTTGGCGTGCTACCATAGAGACACATTCATCCTTGTATTTGTTAAAGGAAATCAAGTAAACATTTAAAGTATCAACTTACATTGTTTTACTGGAAAATTTCAAATATAGAAATATTTTAGCTTAGCTCTGATTATCCTCCCATAATCTAAACATTGAACTTGGGAGACATAACAATATATAAAGACAAGATAGGAAATGTACACTGTAATTTAAATGATATTGAATATAAATTTCATTTTGTATTAGTTTGTCCAATGTATAATGATATAAGGCAGAATTATATTCCTAGATATTATGTCAGACATTCTAGTATAATGGTAACAATTATATCATTACTCAATTCTGGCAATAAATTTCGGTTTGTAATATAAGCTATTTTTGTACCAATGCTTTTAAAATAAGAGAACGTTTAAATCACCCCTGAAGTCCTCCTCACATTCACTGCTGCTAAATTAATATTATTAAGTTTGCTTGTTTTCTCTCGTGGTATAGTATAACTTGATTGTAAATAATAAAGAGAAAAAATATTCATTTTGTACTTTCATGCATGCAATATTGATTTGACTATGAATTTTGAATTGGTTAGTTGTATTTATTTTTGTGTTTATAACGAAAAGCTGTATATGCTTAAGTTGAATAAACATTCTGTTTGGTTCTCTTCTGTTGTGTCAATAATTTAAACCGGTTTTCATAAATGAATTGCGGAACAATATAGTATTTTATAAACAAGAAGTTTAAAATGTATTAAAAAAATTTAAGTCATGAAAAATTGTTTTTAAATGGCATAACAGTAGCTAATAAAATGAGTAAATAGAGACAAAAAACAAACCTTTTTCACGTGTTTTCTCAATTCTTCATATATTTCTTGTTTTTACATCGGCTGATTTTGACCCTAGCCATTTCGCTGGAATAATTAACATTTCTCAGCCGATAAAGTAAAACAGTACGATTCAACAAAACATTTCATTGTCTCTCTGCTTTTTTTTAATTTTACCGAATGAAACTATCCCGTATGGTTCCAGGCAGTACTTGTTATTAGAACACGTGCCAAGTCATAAACGGTAAAACTATTTTCAATTTCCTTGCACCGGAAGTTCCGTTTAAATCTTTTAAAAGCTCAAATAATCATTAGAAAACATGGACACTGATATTCTAGAAGAACAATTGGAAAATACGAAGATTGATGCTGTAGAAGAAACATTAGAAATCTCAAACACTTCATCTCTAGAAGACAAATTTGAAACACGGAAACTGATATTGGTACAAAAAGATTGAATATTTCGGAAACTGATAATTTAACAGAATCATTATTAGAAAGCACATATACTAATACTGTAGCAGAATCATTGGAAACACGGACTCTGATCATGTAACAGAATCATTGGAAAACACGTAGCTTGATACTGAAGCAGAAAGATTGAAAATTTTGGAAACTGATACTGTAACAGAAACATTGGAAAACACGGAAACTGATACTGGAACATAAAGATTGAAAATTTCGGAAACTGAAATTGTAAAAGCATTATTGGAAAACACGGACACTTATACTGGAGCAGAATCATTGGACACCACAGAAACTAATACTGTAAAAGAAACATTAGAAAACACAGAGAAAAATACTGTAGCAGAAACATTACAAGACACAGAAACTGATACTGTAGCAGAACTACTAGAATACACAGAGAATGATACTGTACCAGAAACATTACAAAACACAGAAACTGATACTGTACCAGAATTATTAGAAAACACAGAGACTGATACTGTAGCAGAAACATTAAAAGACACAGAAACTGATACTGTAGCAGAATTATTGGAAAACACAGAGACTGATACTGTAGCAGAAACATTAGAAGACACAGAAACTGATACTTAGCAGAATTATAAGAAAACACAGAGACTGATACTGTAGCAGACTCATTACAAGACACAGAAACTGATACTGTACCAGAATTATTAGAAAATACAGAGACTGATACTGTAGCAGAAACATTACAAGACACAGAAACTGATACTGTAGCAGAATCATTAGAAAACACACAGACTGATACTGTACCAGAAACATTAGAAGACACAGAAACTGATACTGTAGCAGAATTATAAGAAAACACAAAAGCTGAAATTGATAGCAAAATTGTTAGAAGACACGGAAACTGATACTGTAAAAGAATCATTAGGAAACACAGAAACTGATACTGTAACAGAATCATTGGAAAACACAGAAACTGATACTGTAGAAGTAACATTAGAAGACACGGAAACTGATACTGTAGAAGACACACTAAAACTCGGAAGCTGAGACTGTAAAAAAACATAAGCATACCTATTTTCAAGTTATGGTGAATACATCAGGATTCTTTGAGGAGGTAAGATGGATTGATCGTTAACAACTCGTGTCTGACAGACTGTCGCGCAAGGTTTATGAATCATACTCCATTTTTCAAGTCAATTACTGGGCGTCTGGACGGGACGAAATTAAACTTAAAAATTATATGATCGGATTAACACATAAGCGGACATGGGTGACTGCGCATAAAAGTAGATCCCATTATTATAACACTTTAGGCTAAAATGTGGTTGGTGTTTCATGAATGGTACTTTCTTCTTAGATCTACACTGTAGACACATAAGCACATTAAATACACAGTCACCCATCTGTCACTCTGTGAGCTACGGATAATTACAAAGGAACTTGGAGAACGAATTATTAGCATGATTGGCTCTCTTGTTATTCTACTCTCAGTGGTTTTATTTGCAAGTCAGTGTATTAGTTTACTAGTGTGTTATGAGAAAAAATCTATATTCTAATTTCCATTTAGGACATCATCTACACAATGGATCATTACAAAGAAACGCACTACGTTAGTCATGACTTGGGCATTCGATTTCAATATTTCATGGTGAGAATAATATGAAATTGCATCTATTAAATGTCACAGGCTAAGAGAAATTATAAAAATACACTTATTTATTTCGTAATTTGATCTAGCAGTAACGCTGTATGCTTTAGAGATCGCTATAAACTAAAGGTGGGTTTGAAAAGTTGAAATAATATTAGGACAGTCGAACCCCGTTGGTTCAGGGACCGGCGAAAATACCTCGAGCTTCGGCAAATTCGAGCCAAGCTGGAATGCTTACATTCAATATAAAGACATCGGTCCTTTACATACAGTTCGAGCCATCTAGGTATTCGAGCCATGCGAGTTCGAGCCAACCGGTTTTGACTGTAAAAAAATCATCTTGTATAACATTGAATAATTTTTATTAAAAAAATCTTTCAATATCTATTTCTGACGCTCTTTGGCAGATACATATGAATATTTTTGAGGGAAATTTAAGTCAAGTGAGTTAAAGATAAAAATGCAAAAGATTGGAAAGATATTGTATCAACCTTTAAAGCTGCACTCTCTCAGACTTTTTCATTTTTTGTCGCGGAAGGGGCCAATTTTTGCGACAATCCATGGAAACCAGTAATATAAGATTGCTGACAAAAAAAACAGATCGCAGATTGTTAAATTTAAGTTCAAAAATGATGTTTTATGCATTTTTCATAACCCGTTAGTATCGGTTTAGGCCATAAAACATTAATTTTCGAACGGAAATATCAAAATCTACGATCTGATTATTTGTCAGCAATCTTTTATCATTGGTTTGCAGATTTTATGCAAAAAATTGCTCATCCCAAGACAAAAAATTGATACAGGTACCCAGACACTCAACACAATCTAAACAATAATTGATTCAGGTACCCAGATGTTCAACACAATCTAAACAATAATTGTTTCAGGTACCCAGATGTTCAACACAATCTAAACAATAATTGTTTCAGGTACCCAGATGTTCAGCACAATCTAAACAATAATTGATTCAGGTACCCAGATGTTCAGCACAATCTAAACAATAATTGTTTCAGGTACCCAGATGTTCAGCACAATCTAAACAATAATTGTTTCAGGTACCCAGATGTTCAACACAATCTAAACAATAATTGATTCAGGTACCCAGATGTTCAACACAATCTAAACAATAATTGATTCAGGTACCCAGATGTTCAGCACATTCTAAACAATAATTGTTTCAGGCACCCAGATGTTCAACACAATCTAAACAATAATTGTTTCAGGTACCCAGATGTTCAGCACAATCTAAACAATAATTGTTTCAGGTACCCAGATGTTCAGCACAATCTAAACAATTATTGATTCAGGTACCCAGATGTTCAGCACAATCTAAACAATAATTGATTCAGGTACCCAGACACTCAACACAATCTAAACAATAATTGATTCAGGTACCCAGATGTTCAACACAATCTAAACAATAATTGTTTCAGGTACCCAGAAGTTCAGCACAATCTAAACAATAATTGATACAGGTACCCAAATGCTCAAAACAATCTAAACAATAATTGATTCAGGTACCCAGATACTCAACACAATCTAAACAATAATTGATTCAGGTATTCAGATGTTCAACACAATCTAAACAATAATTGATGCAGGTACCCAGATGCTCAACACAAATTAACAATAATTGATACAGGTACCCAGACGTTCAACACAATCTAAACAATAATTGATACAGGTATCCAGACGTTCAACACAATCTAAACAATAATTGTTTCAGGTATTCAGATGTTCAACACAATCTAAACAATAATTGATACAGGTACCCAGACGTTCAACACAAACTAAACAATAATTGTTTAAGGTACCCAGAAACTCAACACAAATTAACAATAATTGATACAGGTACCCAGACGTTCAACACAATCTAAACAATAATTTATTCAGGTACCCAGATGTTCAACACAATCTAAACAATAATTGTTTCAGGTATTCAGATGTTCAACACAATCTAAACAATAATTGATGCAGGTACCCAGATGTTCAACACAAATTAACAATAATTGATATAGGTACCCAGACGTTCAACACAATCTAAACAATAATTGATACAGGTACCCAGACGTTCAACACAAACTAAACAATAATTGTTTCAGGTACCCAGAAACTCAACACAAATTAACAATAATTGTTTCAGGTATTCAGATGTTCAACACAATCTAAACAATAATTGATGCAGGTACCCAGATGTTCAACACAAATTAACAATAATTGATACAGGTACCCAGACGTTCAACACAATCTAAACAATAATTGATACAGGTACCCAGACGTTCAACACAAACTAAACAATAATTGTTTCAGGTACCCAGAAACTCAACACAAATTAACAATAATTGTTTCAGGTACCCAGATGTTCAACACAATCTAAACAATAATTGATACAGGTACCACCCAGACGGTTCAACAGTACCCAGATGTTCAACACAATCTAAACAATAATTGATACAGGTACCCAGATGTTCAACACAATCTAAACAATAATTGATACAGGTACCCAAATACTCAACACAATCCAAACAATAATTGATACAGGTACCTAGACGTTCAACACAATCTAAACAATAATTGGTTAAGGTACCCAAAAGCCGAACAATATCTAAACAATAATTGATTAAGGTACCCAAATGCTTAACACTATCTAAACAATAGTTGATTCAGGTTCCCAAATGCTGAACACTATCTTAACAAGAATTGTTTCAGGTACCCAAAGTCTGACCAATATCTTAACATTAATTGATTCAGGTACCCAAAGGCTGAACACTATCTTAACAATAGTTGATTCAGGTACCCAAAGGCTGAACACTATCTTAACAATAGTTGATTCAGGAAACGAAATGCTGAACACTATCTAAACAATAGTTGATTCAGATTCCCAAATGCTGAACACTATCTGAACAATAGTTGATTCAGATTCCCAAATGCTGAACACTATCTTAACAATAATTGATTCAGGTACCCAAATGCTGAACACTATCTTAACAATAATTGATTCAGATTCCCAAATGCTGAACACTATCTGAACAATAGTTGATTCAGATCCCCAAATGCTGAACACTATCTTAACAATAATTGATTCAGATTCCCAAATGCTGAACACTATCTAAACAATAGTTGATTCAGATTCCCAAATGCTGAACACTATCTGAACAATAGTTGATTCAGATTCCCAAATGCTGAACACTATCTGAACAATAGTTGATTCAGATTCCCAAATGCTGAACACAATCTTAACAATAATTGATTCAGGTACCCAAATGCTGAACACTATTGAAACAATAAATGATAAATTCAATAATATACATGACAATGAAAATTGTACACGTGCATTTCTTAAAATGCTAGCTATAGTAATTTAAAAATGTGTGTTCTACGATGCCCGTCGGTTATTAATAGCAACACATGTAAAATCAATATCAGAGGCACCATGTACTTTTGCGCATGAAAAGGACGTAACAAATTGTTGTTATATTTAATTGAAAATAAACACACTCAAAGCTTTTTATCTAGGATATAATTTTAAAGACATAAAATGAAATGAAAGTTTAACATGCAATGCAAATGCAATGGGAAAAACACGAGCATACTTTTAACAGTCTTTTGCTTTCTTCTTACTTTTAGAACTGTAAGAGAGAAGTTCTACCTGAGTTCAGTCAGTTAAATAACATCGAGTTATCAACGTCAAGACTCAATTAGGTGCAAGATACAAGCAAATTTAAATAACGTCGGATATACAAAAAAATACAATACTATAGCTCGCAGAGCTATTCTCAAAGAAATTGAAAAACAAATAACATACTTAGAATGCAACACAGTCTTTCGAAGATAATAAATGCAATAACAATAAAAACAATAAAATTCATATAGTATGAGCAAAAACGTTAAGACATCAACTTATATCAGATTAAATGATTATGAATAAATCGATTCTTAAAAGATAAAACATTATAAACATACAGTTTAACATTAATCCTTTTAACTAGAACATTTGTTTAATAAGAATATGATTACAATACTATTCAGACGTTATGCTTATATATGAATTAAATATTGAAAAAAAAACATAATTTGAACTAAAATCGAAAACAGGATATAATATTGATTCAAAAGCAGATTGCCAAATAAAATACAAACAAGCAGCGCAAAGCACATACTTTTGTAGACATACATTAATCTGAGAATATGACAAATGAAAAAAAGAATGCACTATAAAAATACAATTAAATGTAGGATAAATAGTGTATGTTTAACACTTCAACTCAACTCAACTCAACTCAATTTCAAGCAAAGGGTTAAAAAGAAAACAATGATGTAAAGCATCAAGTCGGCGCGATAAAAGTAGAAGAAAAACATGCATTAAGATCACCCCCAAAAATGTTATTTACTTTAATGATAACATGTAAACATATGTTCGAAAGACAGTTATGTTAATAATACTGGAACAATTGTATTTTGCTATTTTGTGGACACCCTTTACTTTTACTAGTAAACTGAACGTGGATAAAAAAGACTATACACTATAAGGAAATTTAGGAATTTATTCTTTTGAATGACATTTGCAAAACAAACAATTGGCTGTTCGCCAAGGGAGATTACTGCGTAGGAGATTGAGAAATATATATGAATATTCTTGCGCTTTTAAGAGGGAGAATGTGTGGCCACGTAGCTATTATTTAAACGAAAACATTTATAAAGATGAATAAGTTTTATCGTACCTAAAGAGATGGTGGTCAATTTAAAACAAATTGAAACCTTAAAAATAGAAAGTAAACCTATTTTTTATATCTATATTCTTCATGGAATATTACAGTGGGACGGTATCATGTGACATGTATCACTTTCTATTCGGTGATTAAACAAGCACCCATATCGACTGACACTCTTGACGGGTATGTGTTAACCAACCTAGTTCGTTGTGATACATGTAACCATAGTAATTCCTATACATCAACGTTGCGTTCACAACTGAAAATGACCATATGATATTTGATAATGTATTAACTTATTAACTTACAGCCATTCACCGGTCAGACCTCTTTACAATGTGTTTCTTTTGACGAGAATAGCCTTACGTCTAAAATGTCTGATGAAGCTTTCAATGTTTTTTTCTTTATCTGAATAGTACGTTTAGAAACAGTAATGTCCTCGGCCTTCTTATAACTATTATACTGGTTATGTCAGCTAAAATATCTTAACGAGTCTCAAATGTTGAGGATTATCTCCATTTTTTTCAAGACATGTGATTGAACCAAAGGAAGGCCTACTCTGCTATAAAAACAAGTTAACTTATTGTATCACATGTATATCTAGCGTTAGGTTAAAGTATGTTATCTCTAGTAAAAAGTATACTTGCGCGGATTTTTATGAAGACGAATCCCACCGTGTGAAAGGATCATTTAATTAATTATATTCTTTAATTTTCATCACATAGCCTCACGTGTAGTTTAAAAGTTTTGTTAAGGCTTTGTAGATACAACCTCACAAACCTGCGTTTAAACGTTTATTTTCGCAAAAGATAGAAGAATAAATTCCCCCCCCCCCCAGCCAAGATAAGTACACCCTGGTCATGCTAAATATCATTTTCTCCCACCTCAGATATTCAGTAGATCCAAAAATTTAGCCATGCTAGAAATTTTGTAAACAAGTAGCCGTATGGAACTCCTTTTTTATTGTCATCACACAATTACCTCCCTTGATGAAGAATGTGGTCAGTAGCATGATGGAAACCTTGTCTTGTCTTGTGTAATATTTAGAATGCTAATTTACTATTTCTCACTTCAAAGACACAATAACAAGTGTTCATGCACCATTCAAGAAATAATGCTGAACTCTCCTCAGAGCTATTTAAAGACCGATTTGACTATTAATTAAATTTTAATCACTGCGCGCATATCTATGACAACCATGAATTATCATAGCCATAGCCGCTCGGTAAACCTCGTTTCCGCAAAACACCCTACGCTCGGGCTGGGATGAACATATATTACACTCTTAGCCATGGAAGGTACTTATAATATTGTCCACGGGCAAAGATAGTACCCGTATTCAAAAAAAAAATTAAAACACATTTCGACCATATTTTGTTTGACTGAGTTAGGCGAAACACCATCTACCATGACTGCTCGTTTAAGAGAGGTTCAACCAAAGCCTCGCGCAGGGTGTGGGAACTCGGTAAACCTTGTTTCCCCAAACACCCGACTCTTGGGTTAGGATGAAGCTATCATGGATGATACTTATAGTCCAGTACCACTGCGTGTTACAAGCTGGGTTTCAAATGGTAGCAGTTTATTTGTAAAGTGTACGCCTGTTGTGGTAAGTTAGGCAAAAAAGTGGTTTAGTAAGGGTTTCTTACTTTTATAAAAAAAACATGTAGGGTAGGAAGGTTTTTTTATGTATTTTTATGTATTTGTATTCATTTTTAATGAGCTAAATAAAAGAAGTTTTTTTTAATAATTGGGGAAGGGGAAATGCAGTATACTTAACCACGTTTATTTTTTATATTTTGGTTCTACATCAGAACCTGTCCATTATATATACCTTCAAGATACATGCGTATCAAGGATGCGTGTTTCTTACTTTAAGGTCTTTCATGAAAACGAAATTTAGAAGTATATTTTTTTTCATATCGGACAGGTGTTTCTTCTGAACAAAGCAGAATCAGAAATAGAGGGTAATTGTTTGTTACAGTGAAAGAGTGTTATATATTTTGCAGAATGAGCAGCGAGTGGCGTAGTCACTAGTACAATATTCACTTTTAGTTTTCAAGATATTTACAATATCAGTACACAAACACACACATTTTTTCAAACGTATACTGTAATACACAGTACACCCCCCCCCCTCCCATACCCAAGTAGTTCTAGGTTGTAAAAAACTCGCCTCCTAAGCAAACATACAGGTTGTAAGATCCTCTTTAATGCGACCGGGGCTCGATTTCGGCCTTTGCGCATGTGAGCTCGGTTGGTGGTCACCAAGCCGGATAAGTGGGTTTTCTCGGGGTCCTCCCAACCTCACCAGACCACATTCTCGCGTAACATCGTGCCAACGAAAATAACATGGTGTAAGATAATATTACTTCCTTTAGAATCGTTTTTGACCCTACTTCTGCGGTAGGGACCTACCTATAGATATGAGACAAACGCATTCTACATAACCGTAGTTCTAAAAGTGGCTCCCGATCTCAATTGTGAAACATTGCCGAGGGGTTCTGTAGTGTTGGGATGTCGAAATTTTATCCACAGTTCATTTGTAAAGCTCCGCCATTCCTTGTTGAACAAGGTCCCACAAATACAGTAAAGAACAAAATTGAAGGTAAAGTTACAATAGAGGAGCAGTGTAACAATGCTGTGCCATAGATTCGCTCTGGCCAAATATCGTGGTTGGGAGGTATCAATTGTGCTCTTAAATACTGTAAATATGGTGAACGGTAGTGTAGTTATCATAAAGAAGCCGGTTAGAATCAAAACCAGTTTGTATGTAGCTTTCCGTTTGGTTATGTTGCCAAACATTCTGATTTCAGTATTTTCTGGATCAATTCTGCGAAGGTGTCTGTGTTGCACAACAAGCGTGATGATAATATTCAAGTTACAGAGAACTATGATCAGAAATGGTAAAACATTTAGGACTATTAAAACAATAATGTCCCAGTTTTCACTTTTGTAGAAGATTTGAAATCCTTCTGATGTCGTTGAACACGAATATTTCATTTCAGTGTTTGTTGTCGAGTTGTTGTTTGTATGTGTTTCTGATAACTCTTTCCCAAAAAAATAATGTGAAGGCATCAATACACACACGAAAAGACATGTCACTGAAGCAATGTATGCATTTTTCCTGGAAAGTCGGGATCTTGCAATCACAGGGAATCTTGTCAGAAAGAACCTTTCCATCGTCAAAAGAGTTAGTAGCCATATTGAGTACCCTGCCGATGCGTGAATAAACCATTCAGATGTCTTGCACCAAAATTCAGAGACGTCTCGAAAGCGGACCCCTGTCAATTCAATTTTCATTTCTGACACCGCTGATACCAAAAGAAACGCCATATCCGACATAGCTAAGAACATCAGATACACACTTGTTGCATATTTTCTCATGCGTTTCCGCAGAAGTACAACTATGTTGAGAGCATTTCCACAAGTCCCTATGAAAATCAAAAGGGTGGGGACAATTGCCCAAAGCCAATACTGTATATAACAATCCGTGAAATGATACGGCTCACATCTATCCATATTCGCTTATTTTGTATTTATTAAAAGAACACACGTTTTTATCCTATTTGATGCATGGCTATATGAAAATTATCTTATTCTATTAGATTCTATCGCAGCTGAGAATGGATAATGGATATGACAGTACAACAGAAAGCACTGTCAATATATATCGCCATTTACATTGACGTCGTGCAGCGCAGAAAATATTTCATATAAATAGTTCATCTACCATTTATACCTGGTGTATTGAAGAAGTTATAGCTTCCATGGGTAAAGTCTTACTAATGCAGCAGAAAAAAAATAGTTCCTTCACATTTCGATAATATATGCTTCTATTGATTTATCATAAAGGTAATTTGTTGATACTCTGTTTTGCATTAAGTGCCAGAAAGTAAAGGCGGCATTGAGTTTCTTATGTATACTCTTTCTTGACAAGCATGGCACTCTTTTTCAGCATGTTGCAATAAATCTGACGGACCCCGTTGCACAGATTAGTGAGAGGAGTCACATATGTTTACTGACTTAAGTGTTTTATTTATAAAATAATAGATGGTTGATCATGGCTTTTGGTTGATAGTTCCCCGCGTAGAAAGAATATTTGCCCGAGGGTAATTATATTTCACTTGGGCAATTATCAACCAAAAGGGGCAATCACAAAACAATAAACATGGTCAAACATGTTTCATCCTGCATAATACATATCTATAGTCATTTGTCAAATATGTATTATAACCGGTTGGCGTGCTACCATGGAGACACATTCATCCTTGTATTTGTTAAAGGAAATCAAGTAAACATTTAAAGTATCAACTTTCATTGTTTTACTGGAAAATTTCAAATATAGAAATATTTTAGCTTAGCTCTGATTATCCTCCCATAATCTAAACATTGAACTTGGGAGACATAACAATATTCAAAGACAAGATAGGAAATGTACACTGTAATTTAAATGCTATTGAATATAAATTTCAATTGTATTAGTTTGTCCAATGTATAATGATAAAAGGCAGAATTATATTCCTAGATATTATGTCAGACATTCTAGTACGGTAAAAATTATATCATTACTCAATTCTGGCAATAAATCTCTGTGTGTAATATTAGCTGTTTTTGTACCAATGCTTTCAAAATAAGAGAACGTTTAAATCACCCCTGAAGTCCTCCTCACATTCACTGCTGCTAAATTAGTATTTTTAAGTTTGCTTGTTTTCTCTCGTGGTATAGTATAATTTGATTGTAAATAATAAAGAGAAAAATTATTCATTTTGTACTTTCATGCATGCAATATTGATTTGATTATGAATTTTGAATTGGTTAGTTGTATTTATTTTTGTGTTTATAACGAAAAGCTGTGCTTAAGTTAAATAAACATTCTGTTCGGTTCTCTTCTGTTGTGTCAATAATTTAAACCGGTTTTCATAAATGAAATGCGGAAAAATATAGTATTTTATAAACAAGAAGTTTGAAATGTATTAAAAAAAAATTAAGTCATAAAAAATTGTTTTTAAATGGCATAACAGTAGCTATTAAAATGACGAGTAAATAGAGACAAAAACAAACCTTTCCCACGTGTTTTCTCAATTCTTCATATATTTCTTGTTTTTACATCGGCTGATTTTGACCCTAGCCATTTCGTTGGAATAATTAACATTTCTCAATCGATAAAATACAACAATACGATTCAACAAAAAATTTCATCGTCTCTCTGCTTTTTTTAATTTTACCGAATGAAACTATCCCGTATGGTTCCAGGTAGAACTTGTTATTAGAACACGTGCCAAGTCATAAACGTTAAAACTATTTTTAATTTCCTTGCATCGAAAGTTCCGTTTAAATCTTTTAAAAGCTCAAAGAATCATTAGAAAACACGGACACTGATATTTTAGAAGAACAATTGGAAAACACGAAGATTGATGCTGTAGAAGAAACATTAGAAATCCCGCACACTTCTTCTCTAGAAGACAAATTTGAGAACACGAAAACTGATATTGGTGCAGAATAATACTGTCAAAGAAACATTAGAAAACACAGAGAATTATACTGTAGCAGAAACATTACAACACACAGAAACTGATACTGTAGCAGCACTATTAGAAAACACAGAGACTGATACTGTAGCAGAATTATAAGGAAACACAGAGACTGATACTGTACCAGAAACATTTCAAAACACAGAAACTGATACTGTAGCAGAATTATAAGGAAACACAGAGACTGATACTGTAGCAGAAACATTAGAAAACACAGAAACTGATACTTAGCAAAATTATATTAAGAACACAGAGACTGATACTGTAGCAGACTCATTACAAGACACAGAAACTGATACTGTACCAGAATTATTAGAAAACACAGAGACTGATACTGTAGCAGAAACATAACAAGACACAGAAACAGATACTGTAGCAGAATTATAAGGAAACACAGAGACTGATACTGTAGCAGAAACATTAGAAAACACAGAAACTGATACTTAACAGAATTATATTAAGAACACAGAGACTGATACTGTAGCAGACTCATTACAAGACACAGAAACTGATACTGTACCAGAATTATTAGAAAACACAGAGACTGATACTGTAGCAGAAACATAACAAGACACAGAAACTGATACTGTAGCAAAATCATTAGAAAACACAGAGACTGATACTGTACCAGAAACATTAGAAGACACAGAAACTGATACTGTAGCAGAATTATAAGAAAACACAAAAGCTGAAATTGATAGCAGAATTTTTATAAGACACGGAAACTGATACTGTAAAAGAACATTATAAAACACAGAAACTGATACTGTAACAGAATCATTGGAAAACACAGAAACTGATACTGTAGAAGTAACATTAGAAGACACGGAAACTGATACTGTAGAAGACACACTAAAACTCGGAAGCTGAGACTGTAAAAGAAACATAAGCATAACTATTTTCAAGTTTTGTTGAATACATCAGGATTCTTTGAGGAGGTAAGATGGATTGATCGTTAACACCTATTGTCTGACAGACTGTCGCGCAAGGTTGATGAATCATACTCCATTTTTCAAGTCAAATACTGGGCGTCTGGACGGGACGAAATTAAACTTTACAATTATATGATCGGATTAACACATAAGCGGACATGGGTAATTGCGCATAAAAGTAGATTCAATTATTATAAACTTTAGGCTAAAATGTGATTGGTGTTTCAAGAATGGTACTTTCTTCTTAGATCTACATTGTAGACACATTAGCACATTAAATACACCGTCACCCATCTGACACTCTGTGAGCTACGGATAATTACAAAGGAACTTGGAGAACGAATAATTAGCATGATTGGCTCTCTTGTTATTCTAATAGCAGTGGTTTTATTTGCAAGTCAGTGTATTAGTTTACTGGTGTGTTATGAGCAAAAATCTATATTCCAATTTCAATTTAGGAAATCATGTACACAATGGATCATTACAAAGAAACGCACTACGTTAGTTGTGACTTGGGCATTCGATTACAATATTTCCTTGTGAGAATAATATGAAATTGCATATATTAAATGTCACAGGCTTAGAGAAATTATAAAAATACACTTATTTTCGTAATTTGATCTAGCAGTAACGCTGTATGCTTTAGGGATCGTTATAAACTAAAGGTGGGTTTCAAAAGTTGAAATAAAATTAGTACAGTCAAACCCCGTTGGTTCAGGGACCGGCGAAAATACCTATAGCTTCGGCAAATTCGAGCCAAGCTGGAATGCTTACCATCAATATAAAGACATCGGTCCTTTACATACAGTTCGAGCCAACTAGGAATTCGAACCATGCGAGTTCGAGTCAACAGGTTTCGACTGTACTTCAAAAATTCATCTTGTATAACATTAAATAATTTTTATTAAAAAATCTTTCAATATCTATTTCTGACGCTCTTTGGCATATACATATGAATATTTTGAGGGAAATTTGCTTTTGAAGACAGAAGGTTTGGAACAATTTAAGTTGTTGCAAAACATTTGTTTTTAATCTTAATACTTTATCATGTGTAAATCCTCATTTTAAATTAATGATAAAAACAACAATATAATTTTAGTACAGATGTAAATATATTAGCGATTTTTTCTAGCATTTTTACTTTGTGGCCACGTAGCTATTATATATAAGACATTTATAAAGGTGAATATTTAATATCTTACCTGAATCATATGCGTTTTTAATCATTTAAGTCAAGTGAGTTAAAGATAAAAATGCAAAAGATTGGAAAGATATTGCATCAACCTTTAAAGCTGCACTCTCACAGACGTTTTCATTTTTTGTCGCGGAAGGGGCCAATTTTTGCGACAATCCATGGAAACCAGTTATATAAGACTCCTGACAAAACAACAGATCACAGATTGTTAAATTTAAGTTCAAAAATGATGGTTTATGCATTTTTCTTAACTCGTTAGTAACGGTTTAAGCCATAAAACATTAATTTTCGAACGGATATATCAAAATCTACGATCTGATTATTTGTCAACAATCTTTTATCATTGGTTGGCAGATTTTTATGCAAAAAATTGCTCATTCCAAGACAAAAAAATGATACAGGTACCAAGACACTCAACACAATCTAAACAACAATTGATTCAGGTACCCAGATGTTCAACACAATCTAAACAATAATTGATACAGGTACCCAGATGTTCAACACAATCTAAACAATAATTGTTACAGGTACCCAGATGTTCAACACAATCTAAACAAGAATTGTTACAGGTACCCAGATGGTCAACACAATATAAATAATAATTGTTACAGGTACCCAGATGTTCAACACAATCTAAACAATAATTGTTACAGGTACCCAGATGTTCAACACAATCTAAACAATAATTGTTACAGGTACCCAGATGTTCAACACAATCTAAACAATAATTGTTACATGTACCACGATGTTCAACACAATCTAAACAATAATTGATACAGGTACCCAGATACTTGAACACTATCTAAACAATAATTGATACAGGTACCCAGATACTTCAACACTATCTTAACAATAATTGTTTCAGGTACCCAGATGTTCAACACAATCTAAACAATAATTGATACAGGTACCCAGATGTTCAACACAATATAAACAATAATTGTTACAGGTACCCAGATACTTCAACACAATCTAAACAATAATTGTTACAGGTACCCAGATGTTCAACACAATCTAAACAATAATTGTTACAGGTACCCAGATGTTCAATACAATCTAAACAATAATTGTTACAGGTACCCAGATGTTCAACACAATCTAAACAATAATTGTTACAGGTACCCAGATGTTCAACACAATCTAAAACAATAATTGATACAGGTAACCAAATGCTCAACACAATCCAAACAATAATTGATTCAGGTACCCAGATGTTCAACACAATCTTAACAATAATTGTTTCAGGTATTCAGATGTTCAACACAATATAAACAATAATTGATGCAGGTACCCAGATGTTCAACACAAATTAACCATAATTGATACAGGTACCCAGACGTTCAACACAATCTAAACAATAATTGATACAGGTACCCAGATGTTCAACACAATTGAAACAATAATTGTTTCAGGTATTCAGATGTTCAACACAATATAAACAATAATTGATGCAGGTACCCAGATGTTCAACACAAATTAACCATAATTGATACAGGTATCCAGACGTTCAACACAAACTAAACAATAATTGTTACAGGTACCCAGATGTTCAACACAATCTAAACAATAATTGTTTCAGGTACCCAGATGTTCAACACAATCGAAACAATAATTGTTTCAGGTACCCAGATGTTCAACACATTCTAAACAATAATTGTTTCAGGTACCCAGATGTTCAACACAATCTAAACAATAATTGTTTCAGGTACCCAGATGTTCAACACAATCTAAACAATAATTGTTTCAGGTACCCAGATGTTCAACACAATCTAAACGATAATTGATTCAGGTTCCCAAATGCTGAACACTATCTAAACAATAGTTTATTCAGGTTCCCAAATGCTGAACACTATCTTAACAATAATTGTTTCAGGTACCCAAAGTCTGAACACTATCTTAACATTAATTGATTCAGGTACCCAAAGGCTGAACACTATCTTAACAATAGTTGATTCAGGTACCCAAAGGCTGAACACTATCTTAACAATAGTTGATTTAGGAAACAAAATGCTGATCACTATCTAAACAATAGTTGATTCAGATTCCCAAATGCTGAACACTATCTGAACAATAATTGATTCAGGCACCCAAATGCTGAACACTATCTTAACAATAATTGATTCAGGTACCCAAATACTGAACACTATTGAAACAATAAATGATAAATTCAATAATATACATGACAATAATAATTGTACACGTGTATTTCTTAAAATGCTAGCTCTAGTAATTTAAAAATGTGTGTTCTACGATGCCCGTCGGTTATTAATAGTAACACATGTAAAATCAATATCACAGGCACCATGTACTTTTGGGCATGAAAAGGACGTAACAAATTGTTGTTATATTTAACTGAAAATAAACACACTCAACGCTTTTATCTAGGATATAATTTTAAAGACATAAAATGAAATGAAAGTTTAACATGCAATGCAAATGCAATGGGAAAAACACGAGCATACTTTTAACAGTCTTTTGCTTTCTTCTTACTTTTAGAACTGTAAAAGAGAAGTTCTACCTGAGTTCAGCCGGTTAAATTACATCGAGTTATCAACGTCAAGACTCAATTAGGTGCAAGATACAAGCAAATTTAATAACGTCGGATATACAAAAAAATACAATACTATAGCTCGCAGAGCTATTCTCAAAAAAAAGAGAAACAAATAACATACTTAGAATGCAACACAGAATTTCGAAGATAATAAATGCAATAACAATAAAAACAATAAAATTCATATAGTATGAGCAAAAACGTTAAGATATCAACTTATATCAGATTAAATGATTATGAATAAATCGATTCTTAAAAGATAAAACATTATAAACATACAGTTTAACATTAATCCATTTAACCAGAACATTTGTTTGTTAAGAATATGATTACAATACTAATCAGACGTTATGCTTATATATGAATTAAATATTGAAAAAAACATAATTTGAACTAAAATCGAAAACAGGATATAATATTGATTCAAAAGCAGATTGCCAAATAAAATACAAACAAGCAGAGGAAAGCACATACTTTTGTAGACATACATTAATCTGAGAATATGACAAATGAAAAAAAAGAATGCACTATAAAAATACAATTAAATGTAGGATAAATAGTGTATGTTTAACACTTCAACTCAACTCAACTCAACTCAATTTGAAGCAAAGGGTTAAAAAGAAAACAATGATACAAAGCATCAAGTCGGCGCGATAAAAGAATAAGAAAAACATGCATTAAGATCACCCCCAAAAATGTTATTTGAACAATTGTATTTTGCTATTTTGTAGACACCCTTTACTTTTACTAGTAAATTGAACGTGGATAAAAAAGAATATACACTATAAGGAAATTTAGGAATTTATTCTTTTGAATGATATTTGCAAAACAAACAATTATGCTAAATGTTATCTTTTTAAAACTTCCTTTGTCGCTCTTCGCCAAGGGAGATTACTGCGTAGGAGATTGAGAAATATATATGAATATTCTTGCGCTTTTAAGAGGGAGAATGTGTGGCCACGTAGCTATTATTTAAACGAAAACATTTATAAAGATGAATAAATTTTATCTTACCTAAAGAGATGGTGGTCAATTTAAAACAAATTGAAACCTTAAAAATAGAAAGTAAACCTATTTTTATATCTATATTCTTCATGGAATATTACAGTGGGACGCTATCATGTGACATGTATCACTTTCTATTCTGTGATTAAACAAGCACCCATATCGACTGACACTCTTGACGGGTATGTGTTAACCAACCTAGTTCGTTGGGATACATGTAACCATAGTAATTCCTATACATCAACGTTGCGTTCACAACTGAAAATAACCATATGATATTTGATAATGTATTAACTTATTAACTTACAGCCATTCACCGGTCAGACCTCTTTACAATGTGTTTCTTTTGACGAGAATAGCCTTACGTCTAAAATGTCTGATTAAGCTTTCAATGTTTTTTTTTTCTTTATCTGAATAGTACGTTTAGAAACAGTAATGTCCTCGGCCTTCTTGTAACTATTATACTGGTTATGTCAGCTAAAATATCTTAACGAGTCTCAAATGTTGAGGATTATCTCCATTTTTTCAAGACATGTGATTGAACCAAAGGAAGGCCTACTCTGCTATAAAAACAAGTTAACTTATTGTATCACATGTATATCTAGTGTTAGGTTAAAGTATGTTATCTCTAGTAAAAAGTATACTTGCGCCGGATTTTTATGAAGACGAATCCCACCGTGTGAAAGGATCATTTAATTAATTATATTCTTTAATTTTCATCACATAGCCTCATGTGTAGTTTAAACGTTTTGTTAAGGCTTTGTAGATACAACCTCACAAACCTGCGTTTAAACGTTTATTTTCGCAAAAGATAGAAGAATAAATTTCCCCCCAGCCAAGATAAGTACACCCTGGTCATGCTAAATATCATTTTCTCCCACCTCAGATATTAAGTAGATCCAAAAATTTAGCCATGCTAAAAATTTTGTAAACAAGTAGCCGTATGGAACTCCTTTTTTATTGTCATCACACAATTACCTCCCTTGATGAAAAATGTGGTCAGTAGCATGATGGAAACCTTGTCTTGTCTTGTGTAATATTTAGAATGCTAATTTACTATTTCTCACTTCAAAGACACAATAACAAGTGTTCATGCACCATTTAAGAAATAATGCTGAACTCTCCTCAGAGCTATTTAAAGACCGATTTGACTATTAATTAAATCTTAATCACTGCGCGCATATCTATGACAACATGAATTATCATAGCCATAGCCGCTCGGTAAACCTCGTTTCCGCAAAACACCCTACGCTCGGGCTGGGATGAACCTATATTACACTCTTAGCCATGGAATATACTTATAATATTGTCCACGGGCAAAGATAGTACCCGTATTCAAAAAAAATATTAAAACACATTTCGACCATATTTTGTTTGACTGAGTTAGGCGAAACACCATCTACCATGACTGCTCGTTTAAGAGAGGTTCAACCAAAGCCTCGCGCAGGGTGTGGGAACTCGGTAAACCTTGTTTCCCCAAACACCCGACTCTCGGGTTAGGACGAAGCTATCATGGATGGTACTTATAGTCCAGTACCACTGCGTGTTACAAGCTGGGTTTCAAAGGGTAGCAGTTTATTTGTAAAGTGTGCGCCTGTTGTGGTAAGTTAGGCAAAAAAGTGGTTTAGTAAGGGTTTTTAACTTTTATAAAAAAAAACATGTAGGGTAGGAAGGTTTTTTATGTATTTTTATGTATTTGTATTCATTTTTAATGAGCTAAATAAAAGAAGTTTTTTTTAATAATTGGGGAAGGGGAAATGCAGTATACTTAACCACGTTTATTTTTTATATTTTGGTTCTACATCAGAACCTGTCCATTGTATATACCTTCAAGATACATGCGTATCAAGGATGCGTGTTTCTTACTTTAAGGTCTTTCATGAAAACGAAATTTAGAAGTATATTTTTTTTTCATATCGGACAGGTGTTTCTTCTGAACAAAGCAGAATAAGAAATAGAGCGTAATTGTTTGTTACAGTGAAAGAGTGTTATATATTTTACCGAATGAGCAGCGAGTGGCGTAGTCACTAGTACAATATTCACTTTTAGTTTTCAAGATATTTACAATATCAGTACCCAAACACACACATTTTTTTCAAAAGTACACTGTAATACACAGTACCACCCCCCCCCATACCCAAGTAGTTCTAGGTTGTAAAACACTCGCCTCCTACGCCAACATACAGGTTGTAAGCTCCTCTTTAATGCGACCGGTGCTCGATTTCGACCTTTGCGCATGTGAACTCGGTTGGTGGTCACCAAGCCGGATAAGTGGGTTTTCTCGGGGTCCTCCCAACCTCACCAGACCACATTCTCGCGTAACATCGTGCTAACGAAAATAACATGGTGTAAGATAATAGTACTTCCTTTGGAATCGTTTTTGACCCTACTTCTGCTGTAGGGACCCAACTCTAGATATGAGACAAACGCATTCTACATAACCGTAGTTCTAAAAGTGGGTCCCAATTGTGAAACATTGCCGAGGGGTTCTGTAGTGTTGGGACGTCGAATTTTTATCCACAGTTCCTTTGTGAAGCTCCGCCATTCCTTGTTGAACAAGGTCCCACAAATACAGTAAAGAACAAAATTGAAGGTAAAGTTACAATAGAGTAGCAGTGTAACAAGACTGTGCCATAGATGTTTTCTGGCCAACAATCGTGGCTGGGAGACATCAATCGCGCTCTGAAATACTGTATATAGGCTGAACGGGAGGGTAGTTATCATAAAGAAGCCGGTTAGAATTAAAACCAATTTGAAGGTAGTTTTCCGTTTGGTTATGTTGCCGTACATTCGGATTTCAGTATTTTCTGGATCAATTCTGCGAAGGTTTCTGTGTTGCACAACAAGCGTGATGATGATATTCAAGTTACAGAGAACGATGATCAGAAATGGTAAAACATTTAGGACTATTAAAACAATAATGTCCCAGTTTCCACTTTTGTAGAAGATTTGAAATCCTTCTGATGTCGTTGAACACGCATGTTCCATTTCAGAGTTTGTTGTCGAGTTGATTTGTTCATGTTTTTCCGATAACTCTTTCCCAAAAAAATAATGTGATGGCATCAATACACACACAATCAGACATGCCACTGAAGCAATGTATGCATTTTTCCTGGAAAGTCGGGATCTTGCAATCACAGGAAATCTTGTCAGAAAGAATCTTTCCACCGTCAAAAGAGTAAGTAGCCATATTGAGTACCCTGCCGATGAGTGTAAACACCATTCAGATGTCTTGCACCAAAATTCAGAGACGTCTCGAAAGCGGACCCCAGTCAATTCAACTTTCATTTCAGACACCGCCGATACCAAAAGAAACACTATATCCGACATAGCTAAGAACATCAGATATACGCTTGTTGCATATTTTCTCATGCGTTTCCGCAGAAGTACAACTATGTTGAGCGCATTACCACAAGTCCCAATGATAATCAAAAGGGTGGGGACAATTGCCCAAAGCCAATACTGTATATAACAATCCGTGAAATGATACGGCTCACATCTATCCATATTCGCTTATTTTGTATTTATTAACAGAACACACGTTTTTATCCTATTTGATGAATGGCTATATGAATATTATCTTGTTCTATTAGATTCTATCGCAGCTGAGAATGGATATGGCAGTACAATAGAAAACATTGTCCATATATATCAGCATTTGTATTGACGTCATGCAGCGCAGAAAACATTAAAAAAAACACGTTTATCTTCCATTAATACCTGGTGTGTTGAATATCCTATATAGCTCTGACTCATAATTTACGGATTATCTTAAAAAGTCATTGGGTCAAAATTTGAAAATCAAAATTGAGCGATTTGTTTCTTGTATGTAAACGTTACACACCTGTAGTTTCAATAAAACATAAATAGCAGATAACTCAACCTGTAATTGCTTTTTATTTCATGAACTAAAAACACATGTCAAAACTTACCTAACAGGACAGACGTCCATCTTTACATCTTTATAGCGAAACAATTAACTACATAAATAAAACCAAAAAAACGCTTAATAGATAAAAATTATGTGTTTTACCTTTATAATAAATCCGATTACAAACATTCCTTAATTAGGTCATTGTTGTGTTCAAATTCAATTACGTGATAACAAGATTTTCAGAAAATACCCATGTGACCTACATTTGACCTCACAAATGTAAAGTTTATATTGCTGTTATTTCTATTTTGAATGAAATCTAACACATTTGGAATAGATTAATGGTTCTTATTTATTAAAATTTATTTTTAACCTAACTGCAATTGGTTTTAACTAAATAAACAATGTGAAACCGATGCTAAAATTAGAATCAATCGTCGTTATCAAGGCCATGTGATCGCAGAATGGATCATCGTACTAGTCAGTTGTTTTATATATGTCTTAAGATTAGTTGTATTGGTACTGTTATCTTTGCACTTATAACTGTTTAGCACCGTTATTAAACCACTGTATTCCTTTAAAGTGCCATTGCCTAACATTTGCCTAAACGTTCCTCTATGGAGAGTAGAGAGTGAACACTCTCACAGGTATCTATAAGCGAAATGAAAGTTGTTGTTTTTGTTTTTTTCTCTATCTGTATATATAGAAATTGAATAATGATTCATGCATTTATTCATCTATTTATTGTTTATCTGTATGTGTATGCGTATTGTGTATGTTGCGTTAAATGACGATGAGCTGTTGATATGCTTAAGTCAAAATAAATGTGTGTAATAAACATAAAAAAATATCTACATTAAAGTTATGGAAGCCAGAACTAATATTTACCCAGCTTGTTGCGATGATGTACACTAATGATAAACGATCGTGACATAGACAACAATGATTTATGATTGCAACTTATCGTCCGCTTTTAAAACACAACCCAATATAACAGAGACATTAATGTCAAAACGCTTGTACTTTTCATTTCAATATGACTATGATTTTTTTTTATTAATTTGACGTTTAAAGTAAGGAGATGACTAAATATGTTTCATAAAAAATGCCCCAGATGTTTTTGCGGAAATCCCCACTCCCAGAAAACGGGCCTTGAACCACAGTTTTTAATGAACAATGTATTTTCTTTGATTTACCGTGATAAACTAGGTATATGAATGGTTGGGCTAAGTTTCCTGTTTTAGAACGATATATTAATAGTTACACACTTCGTATATAAACAATTTCTCACGTTTATTTCAACGTTTCCTTTTGTATAATGGTATTGTGAAAACATTTGCTAAGTCACTATTGTTGGAGCGATGTTGCCAGACAGTGGTGTCATGTGAGTGTGTGGCCTCGGAAATCGAAGAGCCCGATACCTGGAAAGTTCCATTCCCCCACAGTGTCTGTTGAGCAGGAAAGAGAGAGAAAGAGAGGGGGTGAGAGAGAGAGAGAGAGGGGGTGAGAGAGAGAGAGAGAGAGAGAGAGCCAGAGAGAGAGTGAGAGCCGGAGAGAGAGAAGGTGAGCCAGAGAGAGAGCGAGAGAGTGAGTCATAGAGTCAGAAAAAGCCAGAGAGCCAGAGAGAGAGGGATCCAGAGAGAGAGAGAGTGAGTCATAGAGCCAGAGAGAGTGAGCCAGAGAGCCAAAAAGAGGGTGAGTCAGAGAGCCAGAGAGAGCCAGAGAGATAGGGAGCCAGAGAGAGAGAGAGAGTGGGTCATCGAGCCAGAGAGAGACGGAGAGAGCCAGGGAGAGAGAGAGAGCCAGACGGAGAGAGCCAGAGAGGGGGGAGGGGGAGCGTGCGAGAGAGAAAAAGTGAGATAACATACGCATCAATTAATTAATCATTGAATCCAATACATATGATCATGGAATCTGAACAACAATGAAATGTTAATAGTAACTGTTGATAAAAATATATCAAAGTCGGTGTTGTTCGATGAAAAAAAAACATTTAAGAGATACCTATTTAATTTTCACAGTTATACCAGTATTAATTGAACAAACGTACAAATGGGAAAACTAGCGGCCGTGGGCATAATGTTCTTATGGTGAATATAAGTATTGTCTGATATCTCTTTAAGTTAAACAGACAGTATCTTAAGTAGTTATTGAGAACTGATTTCATAGATTGCAATGGCACAGCAGAGCGCGTAGAAACAGGAAAATTGTTCCAGGAGTGTCGGCTTTAAAAAGGGAATGAGCGTTTCTTATATTGTGTTTTAAGTCTACATTTGTCAGTGTCCGTTTCAGGAAGCTGATCGTGATTCGTAAGTTGTCCGGTTAGCGCATTGGTTAGCGCACTCGCTTCCCATCTAGACGACCCGGGTTCGATTCAAGGCCTGGGCGTATATGGGTTTGGTTGGTGGTCACCAAGCCGGACAAATTGGATTTCTCCGGGTACTCCGGTTTCCTAAACAACACAAGATCACACTCTCGCGTTACATCGTGCCAACGAGAGTGACTTAAGCTATCATAAATTTCTTCATAATCGTTGTAATATATATTTATTATACTTAATTTAAACTTAAAAAGGCAAGTCGCATAAGGTCCTCGAAGGACGACTTTCTTCGCACAATACATTGCGCAATCAATTCCATAACACTACGAAGAGGCTGTGTTAGAAAGGGACAGTTTTTAAAGTAAGTGAACTGCTCCTAACCCTGAAATATGTCAACGTACACCCGCGTGTGGGTGAAAAATCACATGAGTTGTCATGGGTTACTGCTATACGTATTAGTTCGGCAAACAAGAAGCAGTTGTAGATAAAAGGTCAGATTTAGGCTAACAAAATTACTCTTATCGTTCAATATAGCAATTGCACTCAATATGCGTTCTGTCTCTCAATTTAATATGCTTTGAACCTGTCATTTTAGGACCACTAGTATATCTAAAACGCCCTATACGGTGTTTAAACTGAAGATTTAACATATGTAAGTGGTCAACATTGTATTTTGTCTAATGATACGGCAGCATTTTTCAAGTTTTCCAATACATTTAATTAAGTATATCAGCAGTCAGTTGTTATTTATTTTAATAAGGTGAAGCGGTATATACAAAACAGTGACTGGCCCTATTCGTGTTTAGTTTACACACTATAATGAAGACCAATAAAAAAAATCAATATTGTTAGTATGGACTTTAACAAAATAAATGGTTATCATCAATGGTCGCTTCTAACCGTTTATTGTTATTATAAAGTATATACTGAAACTCTTTAACCATTACAAAGCGGATATATTACAAAACAAATGCTTTCCTTTTTTCATTATATCATTAGTTATTTTATACTATAAATAAATAGTATATAACATCATATTGCCATAACAGTGCTTAATTACTTCAGCGCGTTTGGCCAATTCAATGATAGGTGCGGAAAATGGCTATCAATGAAAGAAGGTTTGAAACTCTATTAGTTACATACCGCAGTAATGTTGAAATTGATCTTGCTTTTTAAATGTTCAAAACTCTTGAAACACGATCGGCCGATTGTTTAGAACTGTTTTTAAAGTTAACAACATTGTTAACCGAATCGTTGTTAAGTTTGAAATATTTACTCCTTCTGAAAATTAATGGATACTCTACTGTAGTGATCTGCAGTATTTCTAGAAAGATTCGAGATAACCGTTGAACGTTTAAGTAAATGAGCATATCATTTAAAAGTTCACGTTTAAAAGTTAACAGCGTAATGCATCCCTAAAATATGACAAATAACAGAACTTTAATGAATTATTTTTCCGGAACGTGACACTAAAACTAAGACCTTAATACCATTTAGTATTTATGTGTACAACTGCGTGCATTTATACAAATAGTCTTACCACGGAAAGAGATATAGAGGATATTTGTTGAATTCAGTGTAAGATCGTATTTTATTTCACGAGTGGTCACAGAAAAAATATTTTCACGAGTGGCGAAACATGATAGGTTTCGTTGATGTCACGTTCCCGTGTGTTTGCGAAGCTTATGCGAAGGGAAGTAACTACGGCATAATCGCTATGTCGAAGTCACCTCCTCTTTGCGCGAGCAGTCCGTTCACCAAAAAAAAGTCCCACACTTTATGGAAATGGTTGTTGGAATTGAAATTAGTTTTAGATAAAACCCTACTTCCATCAACGAAACCTATCATGTTTAACATTTATTGAGGCACAAAACAAGTATTTAAACAAAAGCATTTCGGAAAAAAATGTATCGCGTAGAAATACAATGAAACTTGAGCATGTGACATTTTTGTACATTCAAAAACAATTTTAACAGATTTAAATTAACAAAGATGGACTTATACAAGTGAGTATTCGTAAAAGCAACAGAAGTCTGTGTTTAGTGGTTTTCGTAGTGTATATCTAGTCACTGTCGCTCTCAGACTCTGGATCTTACGGTATTTTTTCGGGGTGAATTCATGCTCAGTGCAACCGAAGGATGTTTTGTTGTTGAGACAGCGAATTAGTTTCATATCTATTAAAGTTGAATGTCACGTTCCCGTGTGTTTACGAAGACCCCAGAAGAAATGTCGAGGATGTGTCCGAAGATGCTTTTGAGAGGGATGCAGCGCAGACTTCGAAAGTTTTTAAAAAGAAAAATGAATTGTTGAACTGATCAATGTAAACTAGAAATTGGTCAAATTCAAAATGCTTGGGCATACATGTACGCGGTAAGAGTTTGTATGAAGAAATGATCTATTACTAGCACATGTGGCCAAGTAAATATTCAACCGATACCTACCAAGCGGGTTAATTTAACAGTATGTTCCATGAAATAGTTCATACATAAATTGGTAAGCTTGTTCTTTTTTAATTGTTATAATCAATCGCAAAATGTTTGTTTTATTAAAACTATTGCATAATTTGATTTTGACAATTCAATACGATTCGGTCAATGTGAATATATTACTGCACTACAGACGACAACAAACATGTACTTGTGACATACATGTATTTTTTCAAAGTCAAGGGAAGCAAATCTTATAAACGATTGAAAAAAATAGTCCCGAGTTGTCTGTACAGAGTGAAATGAGCAAGGGTTATCATTTCACTGGAGCCAGAGTGAAATGATCAAGTTATCAATCACCAATATTTTTCACTCTTTCACCGGAATGCATGAAATAAATAAAAATCTGCCATTTAAACCTCCATTTTATGGCAATCAAAACCAACCAAAAGTCATATGCGCCCGGATTTTAATGCGCTTTTATGATCAGCGAGCTAGCCATTGCTAACGTGGCATTCGAAACCATCTTAAATTCATATGCACCCGAGATTAAGCGCACTTTGATGAGCATCGGGCTTACCATTGTACTAATTTAAAATAGACAATCGAAACCAACCAAAAAGCTTGTGTGCGCGCGTTGTTAAACAAGGAAGGCAACCTATGCTACAGACATAGAATAAATAGGAGGTGTTATCTACCTTGCTTGCGTTTGAATTCATTTTAGGGATCAGATGGACTATTTTCATCGACATTATCGTTCTATTCTTCTTATTTTGTTGTGCAGTATCAAGAAAGTATGGTATACTGTTTATCATATTGCATGTATTTAACTAAACGTGGTAAGATTCGATGAATATTCATCGTCGAATAACCCCGATACACTACTGCACTATGTTTTGTTGTGTATGTATCAAGTCTAGCGGAAGAAAGTTCCGTAGTTGCAGACGATGATGAATTTCGGCCGACCATTTGCATTAAATTTTGATAAATGCCTATTATCTCTACTTAACCTTCTAGCGTTCAAAGTTATGTTTTGTCTGATGAACCAGCCTCTGTTTAAATCTACCGATGCACCTCATTAAAATCAAGAACGGCTGACTACTGATTTGCCTAAGTAAATGTTTGACATATATAGACGATTCTATTTAATAGTACAGTACGAATTATCTCCCCTGTCAAATACTCTTCAATTTACTTGTCCGCCATTACGGAAGTGAAAAACCAATAAACTGTCAAAATATCTCGAATCGATAAAATATCGGACAATTATGCCATATAAACGAGGTGGTGGAAGGCAGTGTGTTGTGGTTAATTGTAGAATTACTTCCATACCATTGTACAACATATCAACTCGAACACTAAAAAAAGGTAATGTTAAACTATGATGTTATCGCTCAGTTTAGTTGTGTTTAAATGACATTATGCGATTTTCACATCATGTATACGACCTGAATAAAAAAAAGGAAAACGGCTAGATAGCATAGTGTGTTGCAGGACAAAACGTCCCCAGGTCGAAACGTCTTATGATCAGAACGTCCCCAATTTGGTCAAAACGTCCCCTTAACAAGAGACGTTTAGACCGGAGGACGTTTGGACTGTAAAACGCCTATACTACTTTAATATGAACGGGGTTTGTTCTGAAAAGCGCTAAAATATGTATTATATGCTTTCCGGTTTTTTTAAATTAGTGTAATATCAGTGGAATAGCATTGATATATCTTTCTCTCAAGCAGTAAAAATATCCATTTGATATGTTTCATTGTTTCGTAAGTTTAGCCCGTCTTGACTTCCAAATCAAAAGTCAGCGCGCAAAGGGCCGGGACAAACTCTCAAGGAAGTCATTTCCGAAATGACGTTACGTTCGCTTACTAGTGTGTGCACTTTTCTGAAAGAAATAAAAACTACAATTAAATGCCACTTTGAATCCTTCTTGAGCAATATAATTAAATTAGAAAACACGAGCAGCACTAATAGCTATATTTCACGAGTGGCTTATTAACTAGAGTAATATTTACTGTATGCTTACTCGGTGAAATATATTGCGATCGTACACTGAAACAAACAAATACTACCTAGTGTGCTTTTCTCTGTTGTCTGACTTCGGTAATTAGACTTAACTAAGCTAAATGTAACTTCCTTTGAATATAAATCTCAATGAAGATGTGACCAAAGAAACCCCGAAGAAAGTCCTCAATTTTCGAGATTTACCACGGGCGTTTGAAGGGAATGAACCTGAGTTAGTCTCATATTATCTGTAAAATGTTTAGGCCTAAAAAAATACATTTGGTTCGGGTTACCCGACCCTACCTTCTTTTGTTTGCTATTCAATAGGTAGTTTAAAACCTTGAATGCTTTATTCAGAATATTACTTTAACACCATTCTCCAATGATGTAAATGACATTCTTATAAAAAGCCCAATAAAAAAAGCCTACCTACCCTACCTATTTTGAAAAGGATGTAACCCTAACCAAACCTTCTTTTTTAGGCCTTAGTGACATTACCCCTAAAAGTATTGATCTTTTTCTTCAGATTTATCAAGAGGTCACTCATACAAACGATGTTGTATAAAGTTACTAAAAAGGCCTTTCGATATGTTTTAACATTGTTAAACTGCAATAATTCATAGTTATTTTATGCTAGATCGTTGGTAAGTCACTCCCTTCAAACGACTGTGGATTATCAGCAGCCTAACCATAAATGATTATAAATTTACGTATATTTTTGTCTAAGTGTGTTAAAAAATATATTGCCACCCTGCGAAAAAGATCAAGTCAATATATATACTGTCGAACCCCGTTGGCTCCAACTCCTAGCCTCGGAAAATTGGAGCCTAGGTGGAATTCTTATATCAGTATGATGAAATGGGTCCGAAACAACCAGTTCGAGCCAACCAGGAATTCGAGTCAAACGAGTTCGTTCGAGCAAACGAGATTCGACTGTATTTAACGATTTATATATAGCACGTGCATGCGCCAATGCAATGGACTGGGTAGTCTGGTGGTAAAGTGTCTGCCTCTCACCCAAGAGGCATTGAGTTCAAGGCGCACTGGCGGAACACTATTTTTGCCTTCTCCGAAAGGACAACAGTGCTGGTTTCTACCCAGGTAAGGATTGAAACGTGATTTATATACGTTTATTGCTTTTGCTAACAATCATGCTTAAATAAATTAGTTTACATTTAACTACACTTAAAGGAAACTACAGCTTAAAACCTTTATTTGTACAAGGATGAGAAACCGTAGACGAAAACGCCAGACATCATAACACATATCAAATGTGTATACCGCTACAGGGGCGCATTCAAGGGTTGACGTCAGAGACACAGCCATCCTTAGAAACGGAAAAAAGCTCTAAGATTGTGATTTGTTTTGATATACGATCTAGCTTCAAAGACATGTCAGTCTACAATGGTTAGTTCTGGTGTAATTTATGCATGTTTTATACCATATTGACACAAGTTTATTAGGACAATTAAGGGAGTGCGCGTGCAAGACCCCCCTCCCCCCTCTGGATCCGACAGCGCACTGTAAGTTTCAAATATTATCAATAGAGTAAAATCGAGCCCGCTTCACCGTTCTTTCACAGCTTTGTGAATAGTTTGTCACATTTACGAAAAAAGAATGAGGTGATGTTTTGTCAATGCTGTGCAAAAACCTGACCATAACTGAAAACGTTCAAAATATTTCAAGCATATATGTATATAGATTTAAAGAGCCAATACGCACACTTACAGCAAAACCAACAACTCTTGGTTTATAGATACTTGTTCGAGTTTTGAGTTTTCTTTCTGCTAGACACATATTCATGTGAATAGATGTAGTTCTATATATTATATTATCACGTTTCGCTCTCACCCGATATGGTTTCCTTTGCCCCGTATATTCCATATCGGGTCACCTACTAACCCCGTAACTTATAATATTATACAATTATTAAAATATTAACTGCGAAATATGCTATCATATCGACCAAACAAACATTATTCACCGAAGTGATATCCGATATCAATAATGATTGCAATATAAATTGCATTTTTCATAGCTTATAAGTAACTTACTATTTTATTACATGATACCGCATGATATATTATGACGTCATATTATAAATTGTTTCCGGTCTATAAATAGACAGGTCAATATAGCGGTTTAGAAGTGATTTTTCCAGCGTTATTATGACGTCATATGGTAAACTTTTTCCGGTCGTTTTATATACAGGTCAGTATTGCGCTTTATGCTATCTTTGATCATTGCTTTTCGTCCAATCATGGACGATTGATTTATATATCATGTTACAATACATAGTATTGTATAAAGAAATTAATAAACTAATAAACCAGGCTTTCGGGGTTTAGAGCTATAAACTAGTTTTCGCAACTATGAAATGACATAATGGATTAATCAAATTGTAAGCATATGTTTAGAGACATGATAAACACATTTTTTTAGTTATGCCTTTTTCGACTTCAAAACAACAGACGAGCATTTACGTTCGCTCCGCGGCACTCTTGAATGTCCTCCAATGATTTGGCATGTCATGCATTATAGTAGTGAACATTTGCTCCAGTTTAACGATTTATTACAGGACGGCCTGAAGTAAGATGACTTAATTTAGACAGACATAAGTTATAAAATATATCCTCCTCGTCTAGATTTGGTAAGTGTAACCTCTTCCTTATCTGTGGCCTCGTCGAGTGATAGCATTACATTATTGGGGTAATAAATTTGCCAGAAATGGGTAATGAATGAGTTCAAACTCGTGTAAGTATTAAGGCCCATGTTATATTTAGAAGGACAAAATATGTATATAAATATTTGAAATAAGTACATTGAATTATGTTGTAACATGTTGGAGGTTGTTGTTTGTTTGCTTGTTTTGTCGTCTAAACATTAACTACCATATACGGTAACAAGTACGCGCTGCACTAACATTTATATCCGCCACATCGTTTGTTTATTTGAGTTTATCAAGGTCTGCCGCGCCCATTGGCTGCATTATGGCTTGACCCCGCCGTGACGCCATCACGACTTGAATTGTGTTTCAAATGCCATAAGTGACTTGAGATAGAATTGACATCAATTCGCAGTCAAATCCAGACATTTGAAGAGTTGAAAAAACAGAGTGAGATACAAGAGATCCGGGTGTGATAGCCCTTTGCGAAGAGCCCTCTTGATTCTTTAACGTGCTCAGTGTATAGCACTGGTACACGGGATCCAACTTTCCTGGTTTGAACCAGTACTGAGCACACCGCAACATCTACATTGCCCAATCATTATTTATGACGCACTTGTATTACTGCACTCTGATTGGACAAGCGCGGCGTCCATTGACCAATGACACTCCATTCTCAATTATCTGAAATTCCTTTTGACAGACGGTCGAAATTGACGATGACGGATTTCTCTCCTTAATTTTACCCAAATAACATAACCTTGTATCTCATATTAAAAAAGAGTAATATGAAGTATACAGATTGATTCTTAATTTCTGTGTGTTTTTGCTTATTTATTTACGCGATTCATCGATTCGAAAAAAAATCACGGCCGAGCGTTTAAAAAGTACTAAAAATAAGAAGTAATCCACAGCAAAGAAGCCACATGATACGCATTTATGGCAAAAAAATACATTTTAAACGTCTTGTCCTGTTTGTATCGAGTTTACCGCAAAACAAATAATTACCTATTATTTCATTTCGAGTAAACCGAAAAAAAATGCAAAGTAAATTAACTTACAAAGTGACTCGCCAATAATTTGTGTACGTTTCTCTTTACAAATCAATGTTCTCTTAGGGTGGTTTTGTTGGTAATTAACTAGTTTGGGTGTTATGTTGGTTTCACGAACTGTGTATTTGTTGTGACAATTTCAATAACAATGAAAACCAGTTTAATCGTTTGTTATTGAAACTATCGAAACCCTTTCCGCAAGTGTTTTTGGTCGGCTCTATTCATCCGAAAACTAGGTCACTTTGAAAAAACAACATGGCGGACAGTGATCCGACACGTGTGTTGAAACACCATTTAGTTAAAGGAGGCAATCGACCATCTGCGGTAACAATGTCTTGAAGAAATTTAGAAATAGTGGCTACATGCAGAACCTCCATCATGTTGTTAAAAGGTTGTACACAAAACCATGCATTTCTTACTTCAAGCAAAACTTTCGAAGCAGGTTCCTAAATCAGCGAAATCCTTGAACCCAATCCTGACACTAGTTTGGTATCAACGAAACGCTCTCATTTTGGTATGATTTCTTTGAGTATTTCTACTATTTGTGTCGTTTCCTTGTATAATTATGTTGATTAAAACTAACTCCTAATTGACAATTATAGTTTTTATAGGCATAATTGCTATAGATATTATATTTATGAACTTACATTCGGGTCTGAAACATAGTATCTGCCTATTCAAAGGAGTGTGGTTGTTGCGATAAAAAAGCCAGCATTAAAATAAGTATCAATGTTGTTTCTGCAGGCGCGAAGGACCTGGGACCGCAAGGGTCACAGCCGCGGCCCCAGTAGTCTGGCTAGTAACGGCAATGAGGCCGCGAGTATTTGATACCGATTTCCTTAATATGTTGTTGTTGTTGTTGTTGTTGTTGTTGTTGTTAAGGAATCACGAGAAAACGGCACTGCTGAATAAGTCCAGCTTGATAATGGTGGGCGGAAACACAGCTTTATAAACAAGTGGTCGCTTTATCCTGCTGTAGCTCAGGGTCATCGGGACGCGCTCTACTTAAATTTCCGGGCTATATAACGTCCCAGACGGTGACGTAACGTTCTTTTTATCACGCGCCGTAAGAGCACGCGCGTCTGCAGCATTGCCGTCTGATGGGGCTGTCTGTTAATGACTGAATAAATATACAGATTTTGGACGTATTCTCTCAGTTTTGCTTTCGATTGGATAACCTTATTTGGTATGTCAGATATTTCCATACATCATAGAAAGTATTGTTTGTTTCGTCTGAATTTTGCTTTGGTCGTCATGTTTTTATTCGTATACAAGAGAAAATTGTGCATAATTGTTACGGACTTCCGTAAATTCATTTACGCATCTATTTTCTTTCATAGATTTAAAGTGATTAGTTTTAAAAGGTAAAACTAAACACCAAACCAAGTGTTTGAACTGAATATGTCATTTAATAATCAAATGACTGATCAAAAGGTATACAACGGATGTTGGGTTAAATTATGCAAGCTGAGAACCACATAAACTCAAAATCGTGTATGTGCCTTCAATATGCGTCTCATAACTCGAGCAATACATTTATATTTGAATATAAGGCCAAGCAAAAAATAAGTTGTTTTCACTAACTTCTCAAAACAAATAGGGTAGTATAGGTAGACATGACTATTTTGAATCTTTTTTGTGTTTTGAAAACCGGGGTTCTGTACCAAAACCTACATGTATTAGGGTATATCGCAATTGTATAAATTTGTAATATATAATGGTCAAATTTCAACAGGTTCACTTAAAAAATGCAAATGCTGTTGTTGTTTTTAGGAAATTACGAATAAAAAACCATACTACGGTAAAAAAGTGCAGGGTCGGGAGTGTAAGCGGAAACAAACAATATCAATATTTTTTCGCCTTAGAACAAGTATAGTTAGCTAATCGTATGTTTTAAAGAGGTAAAAAATAATGATAATAGCCGTTACGAAGATTACCATGAAATTTAAAAGTTTATAAACTCCATGAACAAAATAACAAAAAGCAACGATGGATTTTCAAAGGCGAGAAAACAATCAATCTAAATATTCAATACTTTTGATTTTACTACAAAAGAAAACTCAGATTAGAAAATATTTATAACAGGCTTAACAGCACTCGTACAAACACAATTTATAGGTGTTGTTTAGTCATAATTTAAACAAGCATTCTCTCTGTTACAAAGTGTGGCTAATTACAAGTTTATGGCCGACAGAACATAAGGCTTACATGAATAAATATAATTATACTCTGTACCACAACCATTTAATGATAGTGAATTCATATTTTGTGACAAACCCATCTCCTGTCATGTTATGAATTTAGAAAAGTCAGCAAGAGGAAATGGTTATCACCTTACCATTATATTAACATAATATTAACCGACCGATGTATTTCATTTCATTTGTCAAATTCGCTTCGTTGCTCGAAAATTTAACCAGCATACGTATACTACCAAATGTGGTGTAGCCGCCATGTTTTAATTCAGTCACGTGACTTCTTGGACTGATCACGTGTTGTGTAAGCTATCATGTGACCTGTATATAAGCAGCCTTATTCGCAAAAAGCGCTTGCTGCTAGGATGAAATTCTGAAAGGTGTTGGAAAAAAGGATATAGGTATGTGTTATAATTTTGCAAATTTTAAAATGAAAATTATGGATAGATTTGTTATAACGATTGAAGAGTGTTAAAAATTAATACGTTATCTTTGTCAATGTTATTGCTCACAATTGTCGAAATGATTTTATCAGTAGTTTTTGGAATACGGATTTCGTTTAGTTGCAATACTTTATTTATCACTTTATTTTCTCCGGCTTAAAATACTTTAAGGGTAAAAGAATCGAACGAACGAACGAAAGTTTATTCAATAAAAGCGGTTATATTTTGTGAGATTTCTGTTTCAAATAATCGTTATAGTTTCAACGGTGAGAAGAGAAGAATAAATATACTTATTGGGGAAAATAACTTAACAAAAAAGAGTTATACGCTTGTATCACACTTAATAGAATTAATCATCGCCAACAGCAGCAACATCAGAAGTAACACTTTTGTTTTCATCATCATCGTCCCGAAATATATCGATAGCATCGTCAACTCGATGGTTACTTAATGTGAAAACAAATAATAAGCTGCAGTTGCTGCTGCTGCTGCTACTTTTGGTGGTGATAATAATAATGATGATGATGATGATGATGATGATGATGATGATGATGATGATGATGATGATGATGATGATGATGATGATGATGATGATGATGATGATGATGATTTCATTTCTTACTTTAATCATTATCATTAATACATTTAGCATTTCATCAACTCTGTAAGAAACAGCGGTTTAACAAAGCTACTTGGTTAAATGATCTCCCAATGTTAGTTTCCTCTGTCAATATTGTTTTAAGAAGTGGTTAAATTTCAGTGAACTCCATAAACGTCTCTTAAATGAACTAAGTGTTGACATGCCATATACGCTGTATTTTACTTAAACAAGTTCACTTATGTTTATATTTAAATCTTTACCGTATATTTACAGTCATCAAGTAGATAACAGAGATCTGTTTCACTTTATATATTTTCTATGTGTTTTTCTTTAATCAACGAACACATGAATTAACGCTTTCTATATTTATAGTTTTAATGGTCGTAAAATACTTTTGAACGTATTTCATGATAACAGTAGCTTATTGAATAGAGTACCGAACTTCGGCCGAGTTTCTGTAGCTCGTCTTTATTGAACTTATATGGTGCATGTTGCAGTGTAGGAACTCTTTTGTGCGTAGTGAAAAAAATAGTTCCATACGGGTATTTGTATTCTTTGCCCTTCAACTTATCTGGGTTGGGAGAAAAGTTAGTGTTCTGATAGCTTCATTAACAGAACAGAACAGAACAGATCACTTATTATTAACTTGAACATATAAAGTTCATCGTTATATCATCGTTCACAATAACGTTAAAATGTCGATGCCTGGTGATTGTATTCATTTTGAATACTTATATTTATAATTAACGACAAGCAATGCATTATACATGCATTATACATTATACACAGAGTTATAACGTCATGTATATTTTCTCTTTAATTCAACGGAAATGAGACGTGAAAACCCCTACTTTGCAACCTTTCAATGTCATTGTTATAAAGCCAATCTTATGGATATCAAAATAGTATGAGGTCACCAGTTATCTGAAATGTGGGTCAATCAAAGGGTATTTTATATGTCCGTATTGACGGGTTTAAAGATAACCCGAGACAATAATTTCACTAGTAAAATGCAATGGTAAACAAATAGTTAGATGACCTGAAGTAAAACTTAATGATTAAGATTGGGCTAAGTGAGCGTAGCAGATTTTTGTTTCAAACAATCAGAATCTGAAAACTTCATTCGAGTCAAATGCAACCTCCCGGATCTAAACGCAAACAAATAACTCTATTATATTTAGTATAGGGTCATTGTTCTGAGGTACTATTGTTTTGACGGTATTATTTATTATGACGTCATTTTGACAAATGTTTAACTTCTGTATTCGGACAAATATCATATTCATCATGTTTGTGCTTGAGTGAAATTTGAGGCAGGGTCTTCACGTGTCATACAAGGCTATAAATATCAATCCATTAAATGAAATTAATTACAACCTCTGACTTTTCTGTTAAACAATGATTAAAGACCCTTTATATTAATTAATTGACAATAAATAAAAGTATGATTTATTTGCAATTTGTAATGAAACAGTGTTATTCGGAAGTCAATCATAATCAACAACATTTTGAAAATCGTACTGCCATGATAATATCATATATCCTATTTAATACCGTAGTTTCACAACTTCGTATCTTTTAAGTAATGGTTAAAAGTTGTTATAATGTTCTTAAAGAAATAAATGGTTTAATGTGATACAGTCGCTTAGTCATTTATTTTGTGTAAGTACATATTAACAATCCTTGTTTAGTGGTCTACATTTTATTGTGTAAACTTCCACTGTTTATATCGCTTCACCTGATTACATCCCTACTTAATTACAGAAATGAATGTACTTTTGAAGTATACTGTCCTCTAATTCGACAAAAAATAATGTTGAACGCTTACATCTCTATGCATTTGATATACCATAAATACTCTTATTTGAACAAAATATAATGTAGGACACTTACATCCCTATGCAGTTGATATAACATACGCAATATAGTGTTTGAGATACTGTTTGTGAGAATTTAACCTTTGTTGGGTCGAACTTCAAGATAGTGGCCCGTGACCGTATGTAACATAGTTTAAATATATTTTGATATACATCTTCTTCACATTGAACTTCGATTAGGTTAATGAACACGAAAAAAACACCCAAAAAAGAATGACCGCCGTCACAAAAATGAGTGAAAAAAGTGTTCGTAAAAGTATTATAGTCTCGCCCCAACAGTGCAAAAGTAAAGTTAAGGAGTGCAAAACTTCTTCCGGCAAAATTAATTAAATTAATGAAATCAGCGCCGTATCTTATAAGTTTCGACACATGGTTTCCGGAAACTAAAATGTTTTAACCAATAAGAGGCCAACATGTAATATTGCTGCGGGCGATTTCATAAGTGTGTAAATAATAAAGATGCACGTCTGTTCAGAGAATAATGAATACTAGTGAGTCTAATTGACTGGAAACAATTTGTTATGTAAATTAATGGAAAAGCGAATGTATAAATAAAAACTTCAAAAAACTCATGCAGTAGGATGTGACAGGACGTTGGAATAGTTACCAGAGCGCGAATTACGACCCTGCTTGTCATTTGGTATATTAATTTACGGCTTTTATTAATTGTTTGTAATTAGGCCACCTAAAACCAGCTTACGTAAATACACACACCCTGAGACCTATACAATATATAAACTTTAGCATGGTCATATATTGTAAAGAAAATAAATATGTTAACCGCCTGCCATTGGTATAAAGATTTATGATAATTGATATAAAAACTGGCAAATCGGACACAATGATGGCCTGGGTGAACGACCCGCATCTGTTTACTAGAATGTACTTAAAATATTCCCAATCCGAAAAGTTGTATACTGTGGCGTAAAGGTGAAATTCAGAGTCATATTTATCTCGTGGCTACGTCACGAATAACAAATTATTACAACAGAATATTAATCACTCTCGTTTGCACGATGTTGCGCGAGAGTGTGGTCTTGTGGTGCTTAGTTGTAGCAACTAGGTATTTAGTCGTTATCACGAGGTACTTGATCGTAACAACGAGGTTTTAAGTCGTCACAACGAGGTAATATTTTGTGACAACGAGGTACTAAGACGCGACAGCGAGGTGCTAAGTTGTGACAAAGAGGTACTTAGTCGTTACAACGAGGAACTAACTATCACAACGATATATTTAGTCGTAACAACGAGGTACTTGGTCGTAATAACGTAACAACGAGGTACTTAATTGTCACAACGAGCTACTTAGTCGTGAAAACGAGGTACTTAGTCGAGTTACTTAGTCGTATTAACGTAACAACGAGGTACTTAATTGTCACAACGAGCTACTTAGTCGTGAAAACGAGGTACTTAGTCGAGTTACTTAGTCGTATTAACGTAACAACGAGGTACTTAGTCGTGAAAACGAGGTACTTAGTGCTACTTTGTCGTGAAAAAGAGGTACTTAGTCGTGAAAACGAGCTACTTAGTTGTGAAAACGAGCTACTTAGTCGTGAAAACGAGCTACTTAGTCGTGAAAACGAGGTACTTAGTCGTATTAACGTAACAACGAGGTACTTAATAGTCACAACGAGGTACTTAGTCGTAACAACGAGGTACTAAATCGTGACAACGAGGTACTTACTCGTGACAACGAGGTACTTAGTCGTGAAAACGAGGTACGAAGTCGTAATAACGTAACAACGAGGTACTTCACTTTGAACTCATATTCGAAAATGCTGTGCAAGTTTAATTACTTTAACATTAACTTCGAAGTAAAAAAGAATCATTTTCGACTTATATATACTGTGTAGAACAATTTCCCCGTTTTGGATTAGACACGTTGAGTACCGTGTCTACGTGTATATTCTCATTAACTGTTTAAAATAGGTTTGGTATATATATATATATATATATATATATATATATATATTCATAAGCTATAAATATGATGCATTTAATCAAAGACAGCAGTATATTTCAAAATCTTACAGTTTTATTAGCCACACCATGAAGAAGGGGCATGTTTGACACGGTTTATTAATATAAAATGTAACGCTTTAATAACCTGTCATTACAAGTGGGTTTAATGTAGAGCTTGTCATTTTTATTTCCAACTGAGGTTATACGTGTGTTTGGTCAAGTTAACATTCAACACGAATGTACTTTAAGGACAAAAGTTATTCATTTGGAAGTTTTTTGGCCAATTTAGACTTCCTCGCGATTGTACTATAATGACAAAATATTTTGAAGTTCCTTGGCATATATGTTTGGCTGCTGTAATACAATCCAATTCACACTTTAGGATAGGTACGTTGGATTAAAATAAAGTCTATTTCTTGTAAAACACAGACAAATTAACATTTGGCAGACCACTCAGGCCTTGTGTTCAATGCAAGCGTATTGGTTGAGAGTAGAATGTAGTGGAATAGGTGTCCCCCTCTCACCCAAGAGGTTGTAGGTTCGGTCCCAACCAGGGGACCCTTTCCCATGGCCTTTAAAAAATAACACAGTACATGTTTTTGCCCAAGAAACGTACTCGACAGTGATCTTATAAGCTATCGACTTCAGAGGGATGGCGCAAGTTAAAAGTTAACGCTCCTAGGTTACGCCCCCTCTAACGTCAAATCCTGGAACCGCCTCTGGTTCGATATAAATTTAACCATGTGCCTACCTAGACGAGAATCCGCAAGAAAACGAACTTTTTTGTTTATACATGCATATGTATTATATTACCTCTGTTCTGCCAAATTATATCGAAGAAAATGACCTCCCATACCATGGGTTTAACAATGACCTTATTTGACAAATGATAATATGCCTGTTATTCCCAATACATATAATCCGACTTTTATGAGGATTAAAAGTTAATTCACCAGCCCAGAGTGTAACTAATACTCATATCACTACTGGGTGTTATAGACTAAGGCTAAACTATGGTCAAATCATTTTCAAAAACATCGATATAACAGAGTTCGACATAGCGAGATTCAACTGTATTAAACGATTGAAAAATACAAGGAGATGGGGAGTTCAACAGTACCTTAAAGGCTTATATAGCTTTTTTAAATGAAATACAACCTCTTACTGATAACTTTCTATAAATGGCTGAAGTATTTACCCATCCGTTTGCGAGTTCAGACTTACTTCAAGTATATCTCATAGCTGGCATTATCATGCAGAGATTGAATTTGTTTAGGTTAAATTATATATACAGTCTTACCCCGTTTGCTCACAATCGCTTGGCTCGAACTCCTTCTGGTTTAACTCAGAATTTAACATTTAACATGTAATAGCTTCAGACGATGATGTATTATTAGGATCAAAGGTAAAAACCTAATGCTAGTTTTTTATGAATGAAACATAAATGCAGATTCATATCTGAGGTACACCTCTAAATTTAGATAGAGGTGAATCTTCACATTCTGAGATGCAATTTCACATTCTGAGGGGCACCTCTAATTTCAGATAGAGGTGCAACTTCATATACTGACTTTATGTTCTGGGGGCACATCTAAATTCAGAAAGATATGCAACTTTGTACTTAACGGAGGTGCACCTCTATTTCTAATGTAATGGCGACTATGAGTGATTTTTGGACCCAAACGGTACGCAGTAAAAGGCAACTTGAATGCGACAGTAGCATAAATGACAGACACTATGATTGACGAATGATGAATGGTGTAAATGAGGGTATTGTCATTCAGACTGAGCTAAACAAAACAGTACCTGATCTATATCATCGTAAACAAACAATAGGTGTTGGCCTCTTTTATTTTTATGCCGAGTTTGTTATGTAAAGTGTGTCTTTTAGTTAACCATTATCCATTTATTGTGAGTAATTGTGTTTATATTTTAGTTGTTTTTTTTTATTTCTCAAAGTTTAGCCATGGGTGTTTAATATGAATTGATTTTCAATATCGTCATTCTTACCCTACAGATTTTTTTTCTGATTATCATTTAAAAGACGACCGATCGACAAACTGGACAATAGTTATAATGTGAACTTCTTTCAATGGAATATACGTTAATGAGTATCGTTACATCCACGTGAAAGATACTATGTGGTCAACTGTTTGGATATACTGCCTGTTTTCAATGAAACGTGTCGTACGTTTTGTGTCTGTTCAATGTGACATTGATTATTGGAACGGAAACCAATGATAAAACGGAAGACTGAAATAGAAAAGATAATAATAAACGTGATAATAACAAAGAAAAAACTCAGGTGAGTATCTTTGTATGCGTTAATGGTACATTCTGATAATGTGATTATTTGATCATGTATGGAAGCGTATATGGTACACTCTGATGATGTAATCATGTATGGAAGCGTATATGATACATTCTGATAATGAGATCATGTGTGGAAGCGTATATGGTACACTCTGATAATGAGATCATGTATGGAAGCGTTAATGGTACACTCTGATAATGAGATCATGTATGGAAACGTATATGGTACACTCTGACAATGTGATCATGTATGGAAGCGTATATGGTACTTTCTGATAATGTGATAATGTATGGAAACGTATATGGCACGCTCTGATAATGTGATCATGTATTGAAGCGTATATGGTACACTCTGATAATGTGATCATGTATGGAAGCGTATATGGTACTTTCTGATAATGTGATCATGTATGGAAGCGTATATGGTACATTCTGATAGTGTGATCATGTATGGAAGCGTATATGGTACATTCTGATAATGTGGTCATGTATGGAAGCGTATATGGTACATTCTGATAATGTGGCCATGTATAGAGGCGTATATGGTACATTCTGATAATGTGGCCATGTATAGAGGCGTATATGGTACATTCTGATAATGTGGCCATGTATAGAGGCGTATATGGTACATTCTGATAATGTGGCCATGTATAGAGGCGTATATGGTACACTTTAATAATGTGATCATGTATGGAAGCGTGTATCGTACAATCTGATAATGTGATCATGTATGGAAGCGTATAAAGTACACTCTATATTGTGATCATATAATTGTATGTCGAATTCCCGAGTTGTTGTTACACGACATGTTTCAAAGGTACTTTTATAATTTATTTGATACTATTTTAACATGTTATGTCGATTTTTTACGCTGTATAACTAATTCGTCGACAAAACTGCATAATACTATCATAGCTATTTAGTAAGTGAACAAGAGGTTTGCAATGTGTGGTGTTATAACTCGTCAAGTCAGCCAGACTTCATGATCACATTTATATCAGACATACGGTAAACTCATCGACAAAGGATAAAATCAGCTTAATTTATTGGTAAGGATTGTTTTTAAGTGCCGGCCATGTTTTTAAATTTTCTATACCAAGACTAAAATAGCATCAGAAACAATTTATGACTTAGAATATACCACTTCAAATACTGCAGCCACAGAAGAAGATATCCACGTGTGTAAGATATTTCTGGTTTGGAGACTTGCTTTCGATGTTTGTTGACAAGCTACATTTGAGGCGATCGTATTTCAAAACATATTGATTAGTGAATGGGTCTGCGTTTACAAATCGTAATTCATAGTCACTGTGTTTAAGTATCATTCTCCCAAATAAAAGAAAGCCATATTGAACACCTTCGATGCGATTTGTTAACTGAAGATGGGTTCATGCACGGGTCATTGTAATCACGGTAGATGCTAAAAAGGTTTGCCGGAAGAGAGGGGATTTAAGGGGTTTTAAGATATCAATTTTAATGACATTCCTAATTGGCGTTGTAGTAATTTTAGTATTTCACCATCAGTTCCGTGACAAAATACCCATCGTTTCATTAAACGAGATTAAAAAGGAAACAATTGGAACCAAAACACGCTCTTTATAAGCTTCATAGTGTACATGGGTGAGTACTTTTATATGTGTACATGTATAATTGTTAGATTAAGGATATTTTTAGTTTTATGGAAGCGTATACTGTGTATATTTTATATTATGGAATCGTATATTGTATGTATCATGGAAGCCTATGTAGTATATATAATAGAAATATCATATTATTTCATATTGTATATTTTATGGAAACGTATATTGCATTTATTATGGAAGCGTATATTGTATTTATAATGGAAGCGTATATTGCATTTATTATGGAAGCGTATATTGTATAAACCGATGATGTGATCATGTAGTCTTGACGAATTGTTATGTTGACTGAATGATTTATGAAACTACATGTTGTCAAATTTGTTTCGACTTGTATGCTTACTTTTTGTCGACGAATAACGTTAAACGAATTGTGTAGTCTATTTACAATCAACAACACACAATAGGTTCAAAACGTTTTATCGATAATAAGTCGACTTATATATGGGCAAAATGTCATGTTATAACTCAAGTTTAAATAATGCTTGAAATCATCTTTGGACCAACAGGCTGGCAGAATTTTACAAAAACACTACGTTTAAATTCCATATTGACGTTTAACGTGCGGCGTATTTATTGGTTGAATAGCCAATGTTTTGGCGTTCACAGTAAAGTTTGTGAAGTAATCATTATGTAACAGTGCTGTAAGAAGTACCCGGGTACGCAGATTTGATCAAATCACCAGTATATACTATATACGCTTCCATAACTTAGGCAATAACTAGGGTTGAGGATGACTTCAAAAAGTGTATTTGGCTGCTGAAAGAAATTGTAGTGAGTTATGCATTTGCGTAGATGGTATAAATTTGTTAAAGAACTTTGGTACAACATGGGGATGACGTGTTCGAACGGGAAACAAAAGGATTATCTGAATATGTCTATTTTGCGTGTTATAAATTTTCCTAATTATATGTTCTGTAGTATGCCGTATAAAGCCAGTTGATGGTTTGATAGCATTATGTTTTGTACTCATCTGATGAATTGATTATACACTCAAGATTAGCAACCATATATTACATATGCCTGTCGTATGCCTTTTTAAGTTTAAAGGAATATATTTTGGATACCGTTTCATGGGAGTCTTTTCATTAGAAATTAAGTACTTTTATCAAACATCAAACAGGTATCTGAAACACATCTAACTCAATTTAAAGTATGGTCGAAGAACAAGCATCTTATCTGCGGTTCATCCGGTATGAACTATAATAATTTATACATATTAAACTTGTAGATTTCTTGTTTTTAGAAGTTAAGGGCTAAACTGAATTTATTACAATTAAGTTTTCATTGTTAAAACATTGTATTGGACAATCTTGTTAAAACGCAATAAATAATTGAATCAAAACTGCCGTAAAACGTTCACTTCAAATTGAGACGTCAGACGTCTACAATGATATGCTATTCTAAATTTACTGTTTTATTTAAACCACAAATGAAAAAAATAACATTCGCAACCTAACAACATAGTCACCGCAGTAAGCTTCAATTGCAAACAACACCGCCTTTCATTAAGATTTTTGTATGAAATTTCCGTCTCGCGAGCAGTCAGCGTTAACGTGAAAAACGTCACTGTATTGTTTTATAATTTCCGCTCTATGTACGTTAATTAGTGTATGTATTTACCGTCATAGTCTTGAAACTTCAGAGGCTCTTGTCAATTTTGCATTCGCTTACCAAACCACAATTGTTCTGAATTTAATTAACCGTAAGACAATCAAATGTGAGACTGGTTTTTTTGTATTAAATTATTATGTTCTGATTATAAGACAGCGAATATTTATAGGACGCAAGGTAACTTATGTTACTACGACTTTATCTTTTTGCCATTTTTTTTGTTCTAAACAACAATTTAAAAAGTGAACGAATGATTGAATGAATGAATGAATGAATGAATGAATGAATGAATGAATGAATGAATGAATGAATGAATGAATGAATGAATGAATGAATGAATGAATGAATGAATGAATGAATGAATGAATGAATGAATGAATGAATGAATGAATGAATGAATGAATGAATGAATGAATGAATGAATGAATGAATGAATGAATGAATGAATGAATGAATGAATGAATGAATAGATGAATGAAGCAATGAATGAATGTATGAATGAATGAATTAATGAATGAATTAATGAATGAACGAACGAACGAACGAACGGACGGACGGACGGACTGACTCACGGACGGACGGGTGGACAAACGAACTGAACGAACGAACAAACAAAAATCCGTATGACCGAATGAATGATTAAATCAATAATAACTAATAAAAAACTGAATCAATCAACCAATTAATTAATCACTCAATTAGGCAATCTATTAACATATATTGAATGAAAGAAATAATGAATCAATCCAAATTAGTCGGCCAATCAGTTATTCATTTATCGATCAATTTGAATGCATTATTTCACCAATGTTATCCCACGGAATGAATCATTGGTGATATATTACGAATAAATAAGATGTAATCGCTTTAACTTCTTTGAATGCGACCTTAAGCGGTCAATTGTAAATTCTCTCTTCCATTATGATACCTCGAAACCACATCCGCACCTATTTTTTTGCGAGGGTCATTAATCATGAAACATACGGTCGTTGATGACAAAGAGATGGTGTGGTCAGTTTTTAATGATTTCTAAAAAGAAAGCGTTTCTATTGGTCAGTATTTTGTACGTTAGTATTGATACTTTATATTGAGCATAGCCCAAGACGCGTGTAACATTTTTGATAAATGTTTACTGAAAGAAAATCTATATAATAACTTATTTTAAAAAGAGGAAAACGTGGATACAAGTTGATTTAATCTAAATAGGGTAAGATATCCGGTGTTCTTTTCAATAGAATAAAATTATGAATGTCAGGATGTGATGAAATACTAAACCGTTTGAAGAAGTTACCTAATACTGTAACAAATGTGTTGATATGACCTGGTTAAATAATACATGTGATTTGAAATACAGTCGATTATTGCTATGTTGAACTCTGTTATCTCGATGTTCTGGTTATTTCGTTTGTCTTCGGTTAAGTTATACACTTTTTTGTATTTCGGTTATATCGAATGTTCGTTATCTCGAAGTATTTTTTCGAGGTCTCAACAACTTCGTCATAGGGAGTTTTCACTGTATCAGCGATACGATGATCATTTCTGTTTTTTGACATAAGCTTTATGCAAGCTATCATTAATGCACAGCATGATTTGAAAACATGAACAGACGTGAATTAAAACTAAAAAAAACTCTTCCAAAAATTGGGAACATAGTATAAAAATTAAACCCTCCAAATTTTACGACTTAGTTAAACAGAAATAAAATATGTATGTCTTGCTTGACAGCTATTGTATATCAGTAAATTTAGGACATAAAACTGCGATATGAACTATTTTTATATCTACTTGTGTTTGATTGATATATTAATATGTTTATTTACAGAATGTTTCTAGTATTTTTATAAACATAGCTATCCTTACAGCCGTCCTTTGGTCACGGAAAGTTACAATAAATATAATCTTAAATATACGACGAGTTATAAATAGCACTCGTATGTAATAAACATATACTTCATGTTCGATTTAACGGTTTATTTTCGATATGACGTATTTATGATTGCGCCGAAATGCAAACACTTTAAAGTCGAGCTATTTCAGGATAAAGAATGTATTTTTTGTATGATTTTAAGAGATTGAACACATCGAGCCGATTGTTTAAACATTTTAACAACTTGATTAACGGCATCACAAGTTTTGTAAGTTAACAACGACGATGTTAACAACGTTGTTAACTTTATCAAAGTTCTGAAAGATCGACCCATTGATAATTCCTGAGACTACATAGTCCCAGACATGTTCAAGTGGTTTTGGAAAAATGTAGATTTTTTTTACAAGCATGATTTTCTTTCTTATATTAATTAAGGATTACTTAAACGAATATTTTCATAATTAATTGTATGTACTTGCAGGTATAGTACATTATATGAAGTAAATGAACATGTATAATTTAGAATGCGTATATACAGCATATACTTAAGTAAATTTGGTAATACATTATTCATTTTATTTGCGATATTCTAGCCTCTTTTTCCTGTTCTTTATTAATCTCTAACTTTATTATACATCATATAGGACATTAGAATAGTTCATATTTCATATAACCGGTGTCAATGCTTAAATGTCTGTAGGACATCCTTTAGGGTGTGAATTTTAATGAAATTAAGAGACACCGCTTTTCCGGTTAGTGTAGTTTTTACACCGACATGAACATTTGCGATGTTACAACATCTAGCTACATGAAAAATGATGTTTGCAAATCTCACTGTTGTGGTTAAGAATGCTACATTTCAACATGACCTATTTCTCGTCTTAACAGCCAGTGGCGTAGCTACATATTTAGGCTCTGTAGGCCTGAGTCTACAACTTTTTTGAAAAATAAATGACAAAATTCAAATAATCGAAAAATGCAATAAAAACTAATAGCTACTCAAACACTTTGAACAACTCATAATGTTGGAAAGGTCTCGCCGAGACGCATCCATAGCCGTCGAGTTTGCCGGTCCAACCCGGGGAGCCGAGCCTCGGCACGGCCGCTTAGTCCCGCCCGGCCGGGCTCGAGCCCGGCACCGGCGGACGGACCCGTACCTGGTGTTTATTTCAACTACGGCCAGAGTGTGTTGCTTGAATTTATTCCTATCATTGCATATGTAGTTAAGTTTGTGTGTTACAAAATGTGCATATCAATTGATGTAATTGTGCCTTTTGTTTTTTCTCCTGGAGTGCTCCCAAATTGCACCATTTTGCTTCTAATTTAGACAGAAATCTTGTGTATTCCCAAACTCACCAAGCACCATCCGGCCTACAAGTGTCTTTAGGCCTAGCTACGCCTCTGACAGCGTTCGTATTCATAACTCAGTTTGTCTCAAGTCATGGCACTTGGCATGACAGTTTTTCGTCTCATACAAACTTACAGACTGTCGTAAATATTTAGTATTTATTGTAATCTAGTCCCTCGATAAAGCAATATTTCTAAATAAGATATTGTTATATTTGTAACTCAACTATTTCTGAATGGAATGTTTACATAAGTATGACTAGTCGATGTGAATGAAACGTGGTTAAACTATTATATCATTCAAGGTTTTGTCGACGTTTAAACAACTTGACTATCTGTATCATTCTAATTTGTAATCACCAAAACGTAGCCAGTTGTCATATCAAGTTTCTCAAAACCTGTTATTGTACGTAAATCAGGTGTTCACATATTGAAATTTAAGTAATCGTTTACTTCTGTCCTTATTCATTCAAAATATTAAGGTCATTCCCAGATATATGGAAACGCATATAGTTAAGACAATTTTCAAATATTTTGACGCGTATTTATTTGAGTTAACTTCAAAATGTATGGGAGCGCATATAGTTCAGTTAATTACCAAGTGTATGAAAGCACATAACGTAAGGCAATTCCCAAATGTATGGAAGCGCATATGGTTATGGCAACTCCCAAATGTATGGAAGCGCATAAAGTTTAGACCATTCCCAAAATGTACGGAAGCGTATATAGTTAAATCTATTCCCAAATGTATGGAAGCGCATAAACTAAGTCATTTTCCAAATATATGGAAGCGCATATAGTTAAGTCAACTCTTAAATGTTTGGAAGCGCATATAGTTAAGGTATTTCCCAAATGTAAGGAAGCACATAAATTAAGGCAGCTCTCAAATGTATTAAACGCATATAAGGCAATTCCCAAATATATAGAATCGCATATAGTCAGGTCAACTTCCAAAGGTGTGGAAGTGTATATAGTTAACGCAATTCCCTAATGTACGGAAACGCATAATGTTAAGGTAATTCTCCAATGTATGGTAGTGCATACTGTTTAGGCAAATGCCAAACTTATTGAATTGTATATCTTTAAGGCAATTTTAAATGTAAGGAAACGCATAAAGAATATGCAGATGTTGTGATAATACAGTTTTGTCGACTGATTTTATGGGGGAGACGATTAGGGGACAGTTGGCCACAGAGTTATGGTTTTGGTTATGTGCACGAGTCAAACATGCAATGCCGTTTATTATTTTGTATTGTCCGTAGGCAAGGGAAGCTATTTCATGGCAAGAGGTCGAAGAATTATTGTCCCTTAACTAAGTTTTAGTAACAGTAGAAATAGTTACATAATGGTTAGACATACATAAGATATATTTTTCCTCGTAGTGTTCACCTTGCCGCGAGCTATATCCGTAAACCACACGTAAGCTGAGGCACGAAAGATACTTAGTGTCGACAGTATGTTTTATTCCATGGGATGGGAGTATTTTTTTTCAAATATGACGTTTGTTATTTAGGTTAATCAGCAATAAGTCGCTATTGATTTTAATCAGGTGATTCTGTATATTTAAAAAGAGGCTGGGCCAGTAGGCAAATTATTATATCGACCACTTAGCTAGCAAAGGGTTTATACTAGTATGCATTTACCAAATCATAATAAAATTCTTATACGACATGTATCACATTTAACCAATTATTTAGGTAACTTCATATTTTAAATCTTAAGTAACCAAAAATAGTTGATAAACAGATGCTTTAACGAAAGTAGTGTCTTATAAGATACCACACTTTATGAATAGGTGAATAATATGGATGTTATGTGGGGTTTTTTTAACATTAAGTGACTAAATATTTGCTATGAGAGGACTTAGTATTCGTATTAAAAAGAATTACGGTATATTAATTATTGTAGTACAATTATGCAACAATAATATAAGCAGTATTAATATATATAGTATTGCTTGCAATAATGAATAGATAAAAGTGAAACGAATATTTGATCTATACGTTCCAATGCAAGATATATTCGAAATTGAAAAAAAAAAATACATAAAATAAATCTACTCCATTAATTACGCATTTTAATAACTTGTTTTGTTTTCATACAGATACAATAAAAAATAAATTTGAGATAGAAAAAATCACAGCATTTTTACGTTTCAATTCGCAATGTCTATTTTAACGTACTCTGTTTGCGTTGTGGTTTTAGAGTATCAGACAAAACAACATAATTTAAGTCATTATGAGTCTGCGTCAAACACGCCTTCTAAATGTACATTATATGTGTCAATAAACAGCCACTTAATTGGTAGCAGACAACAGTCTTATTAAAAGGATTTCGTTGCGTAACCGTAAATGATATTTTCAACACCTTTATCCACGCCTTTTGACATTGAGTTATATGTTACCCCTAAAAGTATAAATTTGATATAGCCTCTGGAAACATTCCTGTCAAGTATTCGTTAAGCCATCTGTTTAACTTATTGTGCTGGTACAAGCGAGTGGTTTCATCATCTTAAAAACTGATGTCGTTAAAATGAGACAGTCATAATTTGCTTGACGGATGAAGTAAAAAGCCAGCGACTTACTTCTGTGCGGAATTAATATTACACGGTTTGTGTCGTTCATGGAATTTGATGGTACATTTAACAACTTTTTTTTTAGATTATTATAATTTCTTATGTAAACAACTGTATATTGTATTATTTTACTTAAATGCATCGGTTTAAATGTACAGTCAAAATTCGCTAGGTCGAAGTCGTTAAGACCTCGGGAAATATTTCGAGATAACAAACATTCGACATAACCAAAATACAAAAAAGTGTGTAACTTAACCCAACATATTTGATTTTTTTTTACATAACCAACACATTGAGATAAAAGAGTTCGACATAGCGGATTTCGACTGTATCAGTCAATGTACACTGAAGTGATATGGGGTACTTTGAATGTACATATCTATTATCTTATTGGAGTCGACAAAGAGATCTCTGTTTCCACTAACATCTCAAAATTAGGGAAGGACTGTTTCCTATTGTTTTGAGAATTGTGATTATGTACCAAACCAAATATAAGGGAATATCATCACAGTATTTTTTTTTTTAAATTACCAAAAAATAATATACATACACTACGGCAAAATAACGTATAAGAAAAATAGAGTCGGTCGAAATAGTGGAAACAAACATGATTTACGCCTAATGAGTAGGAAATTTAATGAAAACTAAGAGCGTGCCAAAAATATGAATTTAGATTTCACTTCAAATGTTGTTCAAATGTAGATTTATATTCCAAATGTTAGTTTTAAAACATATATCATAGTGATCAAGAATATCGAACGTACGATACATTTGTTGACATGTTTGCCTCATTAGCAGTATTTATTTGCTGGACACAATAATCGTAATTAGATGTACACGACTGTTACACCTGGGCGAGACAGACATATTGTCAACTAAACGCAACTCATTCTTCCTTTTCTTTCAGATTCCAAGCGTTCACAATACAGCGGGAATTCTTCTGATTTTACCTACAATTCACCTATACGTTGCCTAGCAGCGCGCACCTGTCTACGTCACAAAGATGGCTGACGATCCGAAAGCAATGGAAGAGGGTGGATTGAAAGACCGCGGAATCACGCGTGAAGTCAGTTCGAGCGATCTCGAAGATCATGGTAATTTAAAAGATAATTTATGTTTTTTAAAACAATACCATTTGGCTTCTTTTCTTATCAACGTAAAATGTCAATTTAAAGAGACACTCATTGCACGGGTACGTGTACGGCTGGGCTTCATGTTGTGTATTTTGTCATTTAATTGTACAGTATACAATCATGTTAAGAAAGACATATACGATACCCAGAGGAAAGAGAATTAAACTTTGAAAAGCTAGTCCATGCGTATCAGTTCAGAACACGCTTCATAAATTTATGACAAACTTCGAAACTTATTAAGAAATGTGTATTAAAATCTTCAGCAAGCAGCAGACACAGAATGGTCCTAGGAGTCCGCATGCCGAAACGACCAAAGCGTCCAAGGAAACGACGAAGCAACAAAAGCGGCGAGAGACAGCCTCACAGCGACTTTAACGTCCAACCAGGTAAGTCACCTGTATATTGAAACATGTATGTACACCAGGGTGTTTACACTGTGAGCATGTTATACCTTTTTGAGAACTCCAACACTAGTGCCACTATGTTGAAAATCTATCTTAAGTATGTACTCGCTCAATGGATTCTGTATGACAGGAACCCCAGAGTTATCACGTTAATCGGAATTTGTCAATAAACGAAATACCAATAACATGATATGAGTCTTGGAAATTGTGATACGTCAATGGATGTACGTTGAAAACCGGTACATATTGTAACAGAGTAAGTTTCGCCACGTGCAATCACTCCTGGGTCATTTTAGGTGAAATTTCCATGGTTAAATTCGTAGTTTATTGCCATGAAGTCATAAGGTGAAAAATTGAAATGGATAATCGGCATTAATCGGCATCAGTGGATAATTAGAGTGGTCAAGATAGCTCTCGTCCTAGCAGAAATCTAGCAGTTCCGGTATAGATAAGTATTTGTTTTTGATTTCTGTTAAGTATCGCTGAACCTTTTGTCGTTAGCATATTAAAGGCTTATTCCATTTTTGTCATGTACGACAACAATATCGTTTATAGAATAACAGTTAACATGTTTAACACAATAAGGCGGATGTAAACGTCAACTCAATGAACTACCATAACCCTATGTTTGAATATAATTCTAGCACCGGAATGAAACGAAACAACCTTCATTAGTATTTATTCATAACCTCATATGAATTCCTTCATTGCATGTTTCCCTTTCCAATTGTGAAATGCACTCATATACTATAACTCGTTGATAAATCATGTTTTTATGATAAATGACTCCCCTACTTGATAGATTGGTAGTATGAATGATAGAGAGTGCAGACTGTCAGAATTGTTGATTTAAAGCGGAATAGACATTTGCTTGCAACGTTCTCTTTTCCGTAATTGGTCGATCTTTTCCGGAGAGCTACATGGTTTCTTAGATAATTATATCGTCGCCGTTCGACATGTTTCGTATGGGCATTCGGAAACGATCGGGATATTTCGTTGATCTCCGAAATTAACAATAATGTTCGTAGTGTGCATCTTATCGCTTTGTTTCTCTTATATATAACATAATACATGTCATGTCTCTTTCACTTACTACAAAATACCCTTTTTGCAAATTTAGCATAATTCTGATTAACTCTATGTAATTTAATATAATTTCACATTTCTCTCTTTTCCTGTCATTGGTCGATCTTTTCCGAAAAGCTCAGATTTTTTTTCGAAAATCTATCGTCACCTTTCGGCACTTTCCGTATGGGCATTCGGAAATGATCGGGAGTTTTCGTTAAACTCCGTAACCATCACTAATATACGTTGTGTACTCTTACATATCATGTCATGTCTCTTTCAGTAACGATCTTATTCCTTTCTTAAAGACCCATTTGACATACTTCTGTTTAACTCCTTGGAACTAAGTATTTAACTCTTTTTTTTCTCTAGGACATCTATCATTTATACAAGGTAAACCATCTAACACGTCTACTACTTTACGTATTTTATCCCACTATTCGTTCATTGCACATCTTAGTCAGACATATTCAGTTGTGTAACAATTGCATGAGGTATATTGATTTTTATTTAATTTTTTTAATCTACTCGGTCATGTTTCCCACTTATTTAACAAGATATCTATCCTATGTTATATATTATATTTATATATTTGAATCGAGAATATTACCCACTTTCTTTCTTTTTATAAGGTTTGAAGTTTTAGTTATTTTTATTTTCTTCAATTTTAAGATATTTGTATCACAGAAGCTATTAAAGTTTCGTGTACATACCACTTTGATATATATGATAAATTAAATACGAAGACGTGAAACACTTTGGTAGTGTTTTTAAAGGATGGTAAAGGACAGGGGCAACTAAAAATCAAGTATACATATCGAAATATGTATTAAACCTACATGTTTATTTTACTCTATGATGATACACGCGATATATTTATTGCTTTGGTATGCGCGTTTGTAATGGTTTTGGACACTTTGTGACGTTTTAAACGTTATTCTCATAGCATACTAGACTGGTACCTTGCGATACATTTCCTACAAAAAATGTTTTTGGAGTAAAGAGAATGAGGGTACCAGTCTAGTAGAATACATTGAAAAGAGTAGCCAGTCTAGCCCGTCTTGCTTACGCATAAGTATTCCACACTGCGTTACTCATATTGTAAGAATAGACCCTATGATAACGAAAAATTCATTTACATTTCGTTTCGAAAACAGCAATTTTGGTTTGATTGAAATTGTTTACTATCAGTTCACAGGCAAATTACTTCAATATAGATTAATAATGATATTTTTCACCTACTTTTTAATCTTATTTCTTGGCAAACTTTATTTTTAATTTGCACTCCACGAGTAAAACGCATTAACTTTTTATGATACTTTATACGGATTAAATTTAAATAAAAAAACCTCAGATTCTCTATTAAATATTTTCAGTGTAAGATATAGCTGCATTGAAGCAATATAACTTGATTGAGTATCACGTAAAAAAGAGCATATACTCTGTAATGGTTATCTTTAAGCCCGTCAATATAAACTTTTGGTCCGTCATTCGGTCCGATTGACAAAGTAGCATTCAATAATAACAGAACCATATTTGTATACAATTTCCTTTAACTTGTTTAATAATATTCGAACTGAGCCAGTTTTTATATTTGCTTTCAAAGATTTTATTGTCTATACTTTTTTTTTTAAATTAACTAGACTTTTCCGTCCGAATATGACCTAGTCATATTATTTTTTGAAATAAAAGAAACTTTTGTTTCAAATTAGAAACATCCCACAAAATGACATTTCCGACACTTAACGTCAAACTAAATACGCTTAAGTTTTACGTAAAGCAAGCATAGTTGTTGGCTTAATTGTATAATCATATATTGTACTTTACGGCAATATTTCAATGTCACATTGCTATGCTGTGTGAATATCATTGTACTCGCTGGGTTGCTGGTATCATTAGGCGTACAATGTTATATGGTGGCTGATTTCCGAGAAAATACGAAACTACGACAAATAACGTATCGCCAATTTTCGTACTTTCGCCCCCCGCTCTTAGAATACCCCCGCCCCTCCCCACGTGGCGGCTTAGTTTCGTTTTGTTGTGTTTTTGTCCCGCGCTTCGTTTCGTTTTGTCGTATTTTTGTATTTTCAACCGCAGCTTTGAGTATTTTCGAATTGTCATATTTAAAATCATCAATCTTCAAGCTACATATTTGAAATATTCTCGTATATTTTTAGTTATTTAAAGCATGCTTTAACTTTTATCATGTTGCCGTTCCAAATAAATAATGATATCATATTTCTTCTGAAACGATTATTCAATTTGAAATACAATTTCACCATTATTTCATTAACTATGGAAGCGTATATCGTATATACTAATGATGTGATATTTCCTGTTGTCGACTTGTTTTAAATCGACTTGACGAGTTATTACACTACATGTTGCCAAAATTATATCGACTTGTCCCTTTAGTGGATATGACGACGTATTTTCTATCGACAAAACTATTACTTATATTGTGAAGTCACAAAAAAACCTGTTTTACCAGATTTGTTGACAGATTTTGATGTCAACGTATCCAGTTCATAAGTGATCAAATCGATATAATTGTGGCAACGTATCGTTTTATTACTCGTTAAATTGTCAAATACAAATCGATGATCACATCATCTGCATAAACTGATAAACGCTTCCATACGGGTCAAGATTAACGTGTTAGTGTTTAATACTTAATCACGATTAACTGATATTTTCTTCAATTTAGTACGTTTATTACATAAAATAGTTCTTAATATCCGGTTATAGTCTGTACTTCCGTATGATTGTAAAATAATATTGTGTTTTTCTATCCTTACAGAGGCAATGGAGGGTAATTGATTTTTACTTAGTATAATAAAACTATCAAAATAGTTGTATTTATTTAATGAAGTATTCACATAATGTATATTCCTATGGTCATTACGCTCAATTTGAACAGTATAGATTCAGCAATTTCAAATCGCTTGGTTAAACAAGTTCGGTCCACAATATGGAACAACAACAAATCTTGGATATCACGATAACAACAGTTATGTGAACTCATATATAACATATATTTTTACATTCGGTTGAAGCTAGATATGTATAATATTATATGTGTCTGTCAACAGAAATGGTCGATGGTATAGTTAAGCAAGAAATTAAATGTCTTCAATTAGAGATATGTTATATATGGGGCTGGTTTTCAAAAGAAATGTATTTTTTTTTTGTTATTTATAACAATATGAATATTGTATGTATTAATCAGTTGGTGGTTCATAGTCGTGTATTTTATGTATGTATCGTCCATATGTTTGGCATGCATATGTACACGATTTGTTCCCGTATTGTACACGTGCTTGACACATGTTGCACGAGGATTTGTACACGTATTGTACACATATTGTTCACGTATGGAGAAAGAATTGTACACGTATTATACACGTTTTGTACACGTATTGTACACGTATTGTACACGTTTTGTACACATGTTATACATAGATTTGTACACGTATTGTACACGTATTGTACATGTATTGTACACGTATTGTACACGTATTGTACACGTATTGTACATGTATTGTACACGTATTGTACACGTATTGTACACGTATTGTACACGTATTGTACACGTATTGTACACGTTTTGTACACATGTTGTACACAGATTTGTACACGTATTGTACACGTTTTGTACACATGTTGTACACAGATTTATACACGTATTGTACATGTATCGTACACGTATTGTACACGTATTGTACACGGATTTGTACACGTAGTGTACATGTATTGTACACGTACTGTTTTCGTCTTAAAACTCAGTGGATTCTTATGGTGAATAATTTGAGTTAAATACTCGTATGGCTTGTATAATTTCAATGTATACGTTTCCATAATTTAATAAGACTTAAATGGAAGCCAGTATGTATGGAAGCGTATATCGTATATACTAAAAATTTGATCATGAAGTCGTGTCAACTTGTTTTTTTTTCAACTGGACGAGTTTTGACGACAAATCAGGTTTAGCACATTTTGCCGATTTGACAAAGTATAAATAGTTATGACGACTTACTTTTATCGAAAACACTAATTGAACATGTTATGTCGTCCTTATTTAATGATAAGATCGACATAACATGTTCAATTTGTTTTGTCGATTAAAGTAAGTCGTCATTTATATATTAGATAAGTTGACAAGTCGATATCACTTTGGTTACATGTCGTGTCAAATTCGACATGACCTAAGTCGACAATATTACATGATCACCTGAACAGTAAATACGATATACGCTTCCATACTGTATGCATTCAATTTGGTTGGTCATGCGTAACGGAAATCATGAAAACACGAACCCAACCCGTCTTTTTATATCTACAAATGATATACATATATATGTAATTATATAATTAAAGCCAGTACGAAGGACAGACATGAACTTTCAATGAGCAATTCGTTTTAACTTATGATAGTGGAAGTTATAAAATAATTTGTAGCATTATAATATCATTAACCTAGTTTTTGCTTATAAATTTCAACAAAAACATAAAACAGCTGATTTCATGATATTATAGATATCATTTTTCACATCCTTTTAAAACCGTATACGCCATTTCCGTTTCATTTTAAAAACACAGGATGCTTGCTTTATAAGCATTAAATAAGTCATTTGCATAAACGGAAATATGAATTGAATTGTTAAATACATATTGTTAATGTTCCACTATGCGCTTTATTATTTCTTTAATTTATGCAAGTGTCATTTTTCGCTGGTCTCATATAAGTACACTTTAACTATTAAGAACAGGAAATAGCGACGAAACAAAAATACAATACATGGAGCTCACACAAGACTTTTGTGCATAAATCATATGACATTTTTATAAACAGGAAACTGTTTTATTTAACTACGTTTTATATAAATTATAATAGCTGACGACATGAGTTTTTTGCCTTGCGGGTTAAATTAATTGTTTGAAAATTGTGCAAGTTAACCTCGTAACCTTTAAGGCCTATAAAACATAAGCGTCATGATGATGATCATCATCTTTTTCATCATCATCATCATCATCATCATCATCATCATCATCATCATCATCATCATCATCATCAACAACATCATCATCATCACCACCACCACCCTAACCAACACCACCCTAACCAACACCACAACCATCAGCATCACCACAACCACCACCACCACCACCACCACCATCATCATCATCATCATCACCATCATCATCGTCATCATCATCGTAGTTTTGGAATTAGACACGTCACATTTTCAATACTTCTTATAATAACAGGGAAATACAAATGACGTTCACTTTAACTTTAAGCATACGTTTTATTAACTTTAAGCATACGTTTTATTTTAAATATCCAGATATTTACGTCAATGGGTGTTGTCTGAGTGTGTAATGAGTCAACAGCCCGATGTATAGCAGCTTGTCAAGTTGGTGTTTCAACAGGTTTTTGAAACGTTTCTTTCATGTTTTGTAAGTTCATGCACTTGCTTCAGAATGTAACGTTTGTCCAAACACAGTGACACGTTTACAAAACAAGAACTGTTTCTCTGTCAAAATTAAATACAATATATGGGCTAAAAACATATTTACTTCATGGAAAATTCACATGTTCCAGTACAAACGATAACCACTTTGATCGGAATCTGAAATATTATAAAGATCACCCTGTTTAGCAAAGAATTGTCCAATAAATTTTTAGAACTTATGTTAATTTTGGGAAAAAGAAACGCCATTGAATATTTTTTTTATTAATTACAATGATCAAATAAATATCTTAATGAATATTTCATTTTATTTAGTTCAAGGCCAGATGTGTTTTTTTTTGTCAGATCGTAAATCAAATAATGACTTCGCCTGACCATGAGCAAAGCATTAACATGTCAATCCTCAGTTTTAGGTGTCTAACGGACGGAAGATTTCATGTGAAAAATAATAGTGTAAAATAATGAAATCTTTGAGGTCAACTCCCTCTATATATACATGACCTTTCTTAATCATGTTCTCTTTAATTGTTAGTTCTATGCTTTAAATCAGATTTAATGTTTCCAAATTAATTTCAAATCTGCACCAATTTCTTGAAAGTTTATTTCAACAATCTTCATTAAGCCATTTTTTTTAACTTAATCTGGATTATATTATATACAATTTAGTTTATTGTGTAAATTATAAAGAACATATTCATTCAAACTAAATAAAACTGTAAATATTACAAAGTAAAAAAAGCGAGCTTAGTTTAATTCTGTTTAAGGAGATATATCGAGAAATTAAGGACTGGCATTAACGCAAACTAGCACGAAAAAATGCTCTAATCATTGTAGTGTTCACCTTAGCGTATTTGTTTAGTTCCTAAATATGTAATATGACGTAAGACGACGTAAGAAAACAACAACAACAACAACAGCAAACGACAAAACAATTAGCTAATTTGAACTTAGCTAGACTTGCAAATTTGGTCTTGAACATAAAAAGACATAAATCTTAAACTTCCAATGAGCAGTAATATTCATTACACTAACTAGCATAATAAATAAATGTCCAGTATACGACAAGCTGTCCTGGTTACTGACACTGAAATTGAAACTGGCCATTGGTCATCGAGTCGGAATGGTCGAAGTAAATGACCAGTCATTCGCACGTGGCCAAATACATAACAAATACTAGTAACTTAACCATAATGAGAGCCATAAAGATGACAGCCATGTTTGATTTACGGTCTGCTTTAACAAAGGTGTCGACTGACGTGTTTAAATGATTTCTCATAGTCTTACTGTTTCGTAAGGCTTGAAGGGTAAAGTTCATCCGTTTAGAACTGGTTAAAGATTGTAAGAATGTACTTTACAATATAAATGTTTCGATGCACCCTAGTTGAATAAAAATTTATTTTATGTCAGTTCGTACTAATATTCTTTAAGTCTTTTACTGGTCTACATTAAATTGTAAACTACCAAGTAACTGGACCAGCCACTTTTTATATCTACCGCTTCACTTGATTAAAATCAATGGCGACCGACTGCTGATTTACTAAAAAAAACTGCATTAAAAAGCTTTAGAAGTACTGCAATTTGTTGACAAAATATAATGTCGACCACTAAAGAGTATAAATGCCTCACTTGGCAAGTAACACAGAGAGAATATATTGACTGTCATTATATACATTTAGTCCGAAGGGTATTTGAATCAGATAAAGGATAAACGCATAAATTGTCACCCCAGTTTATATAACATAATTTGTACGAAATATCACCTATCTTGTACGATGTTGTGTCTTCCCGTGTTTCAATGGACGTGTTTATACTCTATGTATTACTTACACTAACAACTTTTCATTTTCATTTTTCTAAAATACTGATTATTTTCTTCATTTTTTTCTTTCCTTTTCATTACTTTTCTTCTATTACACATTCTTACGCTTTTAACACGTTATTCACTAATTGTATGTGCAAACATCAAGTATTTTGACCAATATGGGCGTTTTCTGATACCAAATTCATTAATTGTGTTTGTTAAAGAATGCTTTAGTTACATATGGCTTATAACTTTCTTTAACCTTCTAACATCATCAACGAAATAATCCTTCTAAAACGTGTACAGTGGTCAAACAGAGCATATTTCACATCAACACCGTTACTATAAATAGCAATATTCTGAGTTATCTGTCCTCTGATTTCAGCTGTCCAGTCACCTACAGAGACGGTACAGAATCTTCTAGGCGAGGTTGATGATGAACAGCATCGTCCCCATTCCACGTTTACCCAGATGGATATACTGTTCCCCTTCGGTCAAGATAAACAATGGCGAGAATACGCAAGGTAGATAAATCGGGACTGTTTATTATAATTTTGAAAGGATTAAGTCCCTTGGTAGTAGATTTTGCGTTGACGTTCAGTTTACTTTGATTAATCAAACTCCATCCTTTCTCAAATAGTCCTATGAAATAAATGCAAGGTAGGTAAACCGGGATTGCTTATTATAATTTTGAAAGGATTAAGTCCCTTGGTAGTTGATTTTTCGTCGAGGTTGACTTTTACTTAGATTAACCAAATTCCATTTTATCCAAATGGTCTTAAGAAAAAAAACGAAAGGTAGGTAAATCGGGATTGATTATTATAATTTTAAAAGGATTAAGTCCCTTGGTAGTCGATTTTTCGTCGACGTTGAGTTTACTTGGATCAACCCAACTCCATGTGTACACAAATGGTCGTAATGTTTACTGTTGGTGAGGGAAAAAGTGGCGAGAGTATGCAAGGTAGGTTAATCGGGAACGGTTATTAAAATTTTGAAAGGATTACGTCCCTTGATAGTACATTTCGTTTCAAATTTAAAAGTTTCATTGAATAACCCAGCTCAATATTTGCATTTGTTCAGGAAAAACAGTAACGAAAGAACGCAAGGTATGTACATCGTGAACAGTTAATATTTTATTATTTTTTTTGGAAAAAAATAAAGTCCTTTCGTTGAAGATTTTCGAACAATGCCATCCTCACTCCATATTAATCCAAATTCACATACTTTTAATTATTGGCCCGGAAAAAAACAGCGGCGAGAACATGCAAGATTCATTGTTCTAATTCGGCATTGCACATCTCTGCTCAGTATTAATAACTGTTTGATTACCTGTGGGTGAAGTTTGAGGAAGATTTAGAAGAAGGTGGAGAGCGATGGTCAAAGTCCCTAAGCAACCCTTTCCTTCATACTGTTTGATGTTCGGTGATGACTAAATATTATAATTTCATTACAGATGGGTGAAATACGAGGAAGATTTGGAAGAAGGCGGAGAGCGATGGTCGAAGCCCCACGTAGCCTCCCTGTCCCTTCACTCCCTGTTTGAGCTCAGGTCCGCTATTCTTAACGGAGCTGTTATACTGGACCTCGATGCCTACCATATATCACAAATCACAGGTAAATTAATCAAATTATCAAAATCGTTTAACTACTTATCCTCGTATGTGGATATTTAAATTGCCATATATATTATCGTTGAAACTCTAGTAACTAGATCATTGAGTTCGACGTCACAGCCCACTAAATGTATCAACTGATAATAAACGAAATACAATGCACACCAGACGATTGTGATTGGCCCGTTTAAAGCGATGATGTATAGCAGTCTTTGTAATGAAACTAAATGCAAATGCTTTAAAGATATAGATGTGTTAGCAAGAGTACTGCGTAAACCATTCATGTACAGTCGAACCCCTCTGGCTCAAACCCGCTTAGCTCGAACTTGATGTGAAAAAAGTAAAAAAATAATATCATCTAAATGTAACATTCCCGGTTGGCTCGAGTTTCCGGGGCTCGATAAAATTTGCCGGTCCATGAGTGTTCGAGCCAAAGGTTCGACTAATGATATCTTATTCAAACTGCGCGCATATTTACGTAAACCTGTTCCTGTTTTAGACATCGTATTAGACAACTTTATCGCCAACAAAATGATGGACGAGGACATGAGAGAAGAGATCAGAAAAGTGATGACGTCAGCTCACGTGTTCGCCCATCAAAAGCGAAAGCGCAGTCTTATGCCCGGAAGTGAAAGCGAGAAGGCGCTGAAAAAGTCAATGTCAAAAGGTAAAAACATACATGTCAACAAGGGTCAGCCTCGATACCGAATATGGTTTCCTTCAACCATTTTATCCTATAACGGGTCACCAACTTAAACCTGTTTAAAACTAAAAAAATATGTTACGTTTATATCATGTTTACATTGATAAATGTATGGAAATATTTCATTTATTCATCAGAATCGGAAAATAGACGCCATTGCGTCATTCATGCTGGAAGCGTCTTATATGTTTGATACGTTGATTTGGCGACCTGGTTTTGTTCAAACAGATACAATCTTATTTTTTCAGGATCCAAAATGGCGACCAGTAAAAGCTTCTCAGAGCCTGAACAACTGAACATGAACGGACACATCAAAGAAAGTCCCTCAATGGCAAAGGTGACTAGAAGTGTTTAGGGTATCGGTGATGTGGTCACATTGGTAATATATACCATGTACACTCCTGTACGGGTCTTCTCCGCACAATCTTTGATCCAATGTATAAATGTTTAAAGACCACTTTCGTATCCGTCTGGTCCGCGCCAACATTTATGCAATGTTAACAATATATGCGGAGCACGACTCCGTACCCTTCTTCTCCGTGCCATCTGTTATCCAATGTTAACAATTTATGCGGAGCACGATTCCGTACCCTTCTGCTCCGTGGCATCTGTTATACAATGTTTACAATATATGCGGAGCACGATTCTGTACCCGTCTGCTCCGTGCCATCTGTTATCCAATTTAACAATATATGCGGAGCACGATTCCGTACCCGTCTGCTCCGTGCCATCTGTTATCCAATTTAACAATATATGCGGAGCACGATTCTGTACCCGTCTGCTCCGTGCCATCTGTTATCCAATGTTAGCAATATATGCGGAGCACGACTCCGCACCTGTCTGATCCGTGCCATCTGTTATCCAATGTTAGCAATATATGCGGAGCACGACTCCGCACCTGTCTGATCCGTGCCATCTGTTATCAAATGTTAACAATATATGCGGAGCACGATTCCGTAACCGTCTGTTTCATTTCAATATTACATGTAATTCATTGTTACGATTGTTTTCAGTTGAACACAGACTTCATGAGAAAGATCACTCCTGGATCACAGGCGTGCAATGTCATGGTAGGGGAAGTGCCAAACCTCAAATACCAGGTACATAATTTTGACGTCATCAGTATACCCGGTACATATAGCGTCATCAATAAGAAAAGATGCATACACTAGAGTTATACATGTATACGTCGCAAAGGGAGAACTTATTACTAGCCATTCAAATATAGTTTCTGACGCTAAAATACTACATGTTGTACCTACATTTTAAGCCAAGAAAGTTGCAGAACGGCACTCATTAAGCACCAGGCATAAGCATACATAATTTTTAATTTCGCGGGTGTTTAAAAGCTCTTCTTATGCCACTCATCCGATACGCACTCCAGGTGTCAGATTTTGCATTGGCAATGTGTCATTAAGATTGTATTTTAAGTCATTTACTTAGATAACCAGAAGTTAAATCTTAATGATTAAGAAGGGCTCATTCAATACGGACTCTCAGCCCATTCTTAATAATTAAGATTTAACTTAATGTCATCAAACCATTACTTTAAAGTGTATTAAATATTATTTTAATAACTTGATGTAGCACGGATATCTTACAAATCCACATTTATAAGCCATCTTAATTATTTTGTTTAAAGAAATCACCATACCATGTATATAACAGCTATCGGCGTTCGTCCGTCTGTCCGAGGCGCGAATGATTGGCGACATAACGGAAGTTCCGATTCCCACCCGGTTTGTGTTTATCCATCTTGGACCCAAAGACACGGAGGACAAGTGTATTGAAATCGGCCGGTCGATGTCAACATTGTTGGTCGATGAGGTAGGTTAGAGTAAACATATGGATTTTTGAAACAAGTAAACATGACATCATACGTTTGCCCGATACCGACGAATAAAATATCAGTTTTCATAATATTTGTTAACACTTGAAACGAGATACCAAAACGGGAAAAAAATTGATTGATTGATTAATTAGTCGATCGATCGATTGGCTGTTTGGATTGATTGATTTGATTGATCAGATTGATTGATTGATTGATTGATTGATTGATTGATTGATTGATTAAATAATAAGACTTGCTTGCCTATTACCTTGGTTAATTATCACACCTTCCTTTTTTGTCCAGATTTACAGGGAAGTTGCTTACAAAGCTCGAAACCGCACGGAGATTCTGTTAGGCGTCGACGAGTTTTTGGACCAGGTAACAGTTCTACCCCCGGGCGAGTGGGATCCAAAAATCAGAATAGAGCCCCCGGATAACGTGCCGTCTCAGGTATGGCTGCAGCTTTGAATTCACTGTTAAACAAGGCATAAAAAATACATAGATTTAAGTATACCATTAAATTTTGTACTTTTCTTGACGCCCTTGGTTGTTGTGTTAATGTTATTTTTCGATAAAATCGACTATAGATCAGAAACACTCGGAGATATAAACACGAGACCCTCAGTAAATATTATTAACTATATCTATCTATGGAAACTCGGGTCGTTCGAAATATCGGATCCCTCACTCAACATGGTTGCGTTTAATTCTTTAACCATGTAAAGTAATGTATTATCGGCCTCCTACTAGCTTGCATTGACAGTTCTGAAACTGATTTCCCCTCTGTTGTACAGGAAGGAAGAAAGACACAGAAGAAGCAGGTGGCTGGGCCGCACGTGCTGGCCAGTATCGAGACGAAGAAAGAGTCACATGACGACCCAACGTTGGTTCGCACAGGCAGGTCAGTGACGAATTACCTACTTCCGTGTCTGACGGAGTAGTTAAAGCCACCGCCTCAACCCCCTCCCCCGTGTTAAGTACCTCTTATTCCTCCATTGATGTGTGTGTGTGTGTGCGTGCGTGCATGCGTGCGTGCGTCCATGCGTGCGTGCGTGCGTGTGGAGGGCTGCGGGGGCTCGGGTTGCGGGGGCGGGGGTTAGCTTTATACAATTTACTGATTGAACTTTAACGACCGATGGATATTTCTAGAAATTGCAATATTGATTGAAATTATATTATTTCAAAATATACATCAAATTTGAGGAAATTTTCGTTTTTAAGACATATATCGCAAGTTACAACTTCAAAGTTTGCTAATTTGAGCACACAATATAATATGGGAAATATGATGCGTGCTCATTTTTAATCATAGGTGTAAACATAGACCAAATAAATAATAACGTCACGTAAAACATCAGTTTATCAGTTTAGTTATACGCGATCAGCCATTTAAAAAGTATTTGCTCTAAAAATTATTTATACTATTAGTAATATTATCTTATTTACATTCTTGTTCACCAGGGTAATGACGCTCAAACCACTGATGATTAAGAATGCTAATTTGTTAAGTCAAGAGTTTTTAACAGAACCCACGAACATGAACTCGCGAAATTTCATGTCGAAAAGAATCGTTTCTTTTGCAACTCCTTTTCTTTGACAGGTTGTTTGGCGGCCTAATCGCGGATATCAAGCGAAAAATCCCCTATTATGGTAGCGACTTCAAGGATTGCCTGCACATCCAGTGTGTCGCATCAACGATCTTCCTCTTCTTGGCAACGCTCACACCAAACGTAACCTTCGGTGGTCTGCTTGGACAGGCTACCCAACAATACATGGTAGGTGACATAACGCCGAACCATGCAATATAGCTGACATAACGCCGAACCATGCAATATAGCTGACATAACGCCGAACCATGCAATATAGCTGACATAACGCCGAACCATGCAATAAACGTGACATAACGACAAACCATGCAATATAGCTGACATAACGCCGAACCATGCAATATAGGTGGCATAACGCCGAACCATGCAATATAGCTGACATAACGCCGAACCATGCAATAAACGTGACATAACGCCTTACCATGCAATATAGCTGACATAACGCCCAACCATGCAATAAACGTGACATAACGCCCAACCATACAATACAGATGACATAACGCCCAACCATGCAATGTAGGTGACATAACGACCAACCATGCAATAAAGGTGACATAACGACCAACCATGCAATAAAGGTGAGATAACGACCAACCATGCAATAAAGGTGAGATAACGCCCAACCATGCAATATAGGTGACATAACGACCAACCATGCAATAAAGGTGACATAACGACTAACCATGCAATATAGGTGACATAACGACCAATCATGCATTATATGGTAGGCAATTCTGCGCATTGCATACTAACGGCTCCATGCAAAATTTGAATTATACAGAAACATACATCATTTGACTTGCTATTGTCCTTGTCAACTTACAGGGCACCATGGAGTGTATCCTTGCAGCTGCCATAGTCGGTATTTTGTTCGCTCTGTTCTCCGGTCAACCTCTGAACATTCTTGGTAGTACCGGTCCCATGTTGGTGTTGGAGATGATATTATTCAACTTCTGCAAGTAAGTTTCCAGTGTGTGTGCACCACGTGATAAATTGCGGCATAAATACTTTGTTTAAAGTCTTCATTCGAAGCAAAATGTTGCCTGCCGACGCATCATTTATGACGTAATTTATCACGTGGTATACGCTCACTGATTTCGTGGGTCGAGTTATATTCACGGTATTATCATTCAATTACATAGCGTTTTGATGCATAACGATTCTTAAGGTTCCATTTAAAAAAATGATATGTTTTTTTTCCATTATACAGTTGAATCTCGCTATGTCGAGATCTGTTATCTCGATGTTCTGTTTTTTTCAAAAAAAATCATTTTTTTTCCGGTTAATTTATTTACTTTTTAAATTGCGGCTATATCGAATGTTCGTGTACTCGAAGTTAATTCGGGGGTTCTTACGCCTTCAACGTAGCAAGTTTTGACTGTCTCGGTGTAAAGAATATATGAAAAATAGTTTATTTTATAAAATGTACTTAATGTTCAAACTACCCCAAAATCACAGGAAATTATAAAGTTTCCATTCAAATATTATTTTTTAATATATGGGCGCAAAGAATATATGAACAAAGTCTATGTTATTAAAAATATTTTATGTACAAAATATTCTAAAATCACAGGAAATTATGGCGCCAGTTTTGGCACAACCGTTTTATTAATGCTTTGAAAAACAATAAATCTTCATGTTTTCTTAAAGCTGCACAATTACTCCCAAATAAGATTAATATAAATGTTTTAAAATGCCAACAACTACGAATTATTGTCGAAAACTATGGTTTATGTGAAGGATGCCGAGTTTAATTTGAAAAAAGGGTGCAGAAAACACGGTATTTTTACCTTATGAGACAATAGTAGATCGCAGTCAATCTTTTAGCACTCACCAATCATTTAATATTTTTGCGTGTTCAGCTTATAAATACACGGTTACAATCGTGTTATCAGTAATTAATATTTTCCATAAATGCATGAATTAGTAAGTAGTTAAATGTTTATCACTCAAAATGTATGTGTGTTATACATGTGTATGTATTGATTTTGAATAAGAGTGTCACTACAATATATTTTCATTTCCAGCGACCTGGAATTTGACTATCTACCATTGCGAGCTGTGATCGGTCTGTGGACGACGTTCTTCATTTTACTCGTGGTAGCGTTTGATTTAAGCGCGTTAGTGCGGTATATCACCCGTTTCACAGAAGAAAGCTTCGCCTGCTTGATTGCTATCATTTTCATCTACGAAGCCTTCAAAAAACAGTTCCACATTTTAGACCACTACGGCATCGACAAAGATCCATTGACCTTCAAAAGCCATCACTGCGTTTGCGGACCCAAGCCCATGGGAAATCTCACTGATGTTAATGTGACGGGCATGCACGAGTTTATGACCACAACAATGGCTCATATGATGAAACGCGACGTGGGCTACGATGTTGTTGGAGCGGCGAACGTTACGGCAAACGGAACCGTTCTAGGCTTTGATTGGTCTTCGCTTAATGAGGCCGAATGTGAACGAGAAAATGGGACAATGCAAGGAGCTGGATGCGAAAACCATACCTACCCAGACGTATTCTTTCTATCCTGCATTCTTTTCCTGGGAACCTACACAATTGCCATGACCCTTAAAGAATTCAAGACAGCTGCATACTTCCCAACATTTGTAAGAACATTATTTCGACCATTTATGTTATTCCAGTCCTCAACAGCATTCATGATTTGCAACACTACTACAGTCGAATCTCGCTATGTCGAACTCTGTTATCTCGGTGTTCTGGTTATGTCGAACTTTCTTTCCGATTCTTTTCGGTTAAGTTTTTTTTTTGAATTTCGGTTATATCGAATGATCGTTTACTCGAAGTTATCCCCGGGGTCCCAACTTCGACATAGCGAGTTTTGACAGTAGTAAAATGCAATGGTAAGACTACAATCGAACCCCGTTGGCTCGAACACATAGGGACCGGCGAAAATATCTCGAGCTTCGGAAAATTCGAGCCAAGCGGGAATGCTTACGATCAGTTTAAAGAAATCGGTCCTTTACAATCAGTTCGAGCTAACGAGGAATTCGAGCCACGCAAGTTCGAGCCAACGGGGTTCGACGGTAGTATAAGAATACTACCCTCTTTTATTCCTGTCCATCTTTTTAACAATAAAATATTTTAACATAGTGTTCAATCCGTTTCGCTTTGATAAACTGTCGCACAATATGTTTATTTCAAATTATCAAACCTAATTTCCTTTTAAAGTAAACTTGCTTTTAAGACGAAAATAGTTTGAAATTGCAAGCATTAAAGTGTTCTCCTTTATTACAGGTTCGGCAAATCTTCAGCGACTTTGCGGTCCTCATTTCCATTGTGGTCATGGTCGGCCTAGATATGCTTGTAGGTATTGCAACGCCAAAGTTGGAGGTGCCAGAAAAGTTCCAGGTAGGACACTCGTTTTGTTCTGGGTAAATTTAAGATCCTTCCGGGAGGGGTTGGGGGCGCACGCACCAGCATGTCAGGGGCGAATCCAAAATTTGACACTAGAGGTGGCGTTACTTAGGTTCTGGGTAAATTTGAGATCTAATCGGGGGGAGGGTGGCGCACACACCAGCATGTCAGGGGCGAATCCAAAATTTGACACTAGAGGTGGCGTTACTTAGGTTCTGGGTAAATTTGAGATCTAATCGAGGGGAGGGGGGCGCACACACCAGCATGTCAGGGGCGAATCCAAAATTTGACACTAGAGGTGGCGTTACTTAGGTTCTGGGTAAATTTGAGATCTAATCGGGGGGAGGGGAGCGCACACACCAGCATGTCAGGGGCGAATCCAGGATTCCCGACGCGGTGTTTCATTCTACCGAGTCAAGCGTATTGGTAGAACAATAACACGTGACCAATTTTATTTTATTCAGCCAACCAGGTACCAAGATCGTGGGTGGATCATCAACCCGTTCAGCCCTAAGAATCCCTGGTGGACCATGATAGCCGCAGCTGTCCCTGCACTTCTGGCCCTCGTGTTGATTTTCATGGATCAGCAGATCACGGCCGTTATCGTGAACAGGAAGGAAAACAAACTGAAGGCAAGTCATTCGGAGCTCCTCGGCCATTTTTATCGAACAACATTCGGAGCACCTCGGCCATTCTTATCGAACAACATTCGGAGCTCCTCGGCCATTCTTATCGAACAGAATTCGGAGCTCCTCGGCCATTTTTTTTATCGGACATCTTTCGGAGCTCCTCGGCCATTCTTATCGAACAACATTCAAAGCTCCTCGGCAATTCTTATCGAACAACATTTGGAGCTCCTCGGCCTTTCTTATCAAACAACATTCGGAGCTCCTCGGCCATATTTATCGAACAACATTTGGAGCATCTCAGTCGTTTTCATCGAAAACAACCTCGGTTGTATATGAACGGTTTACATACTCAGAAATCAGTATGTTTAAGTCCGCTGCAAGTAGATCGCGTAGTAATTTATTTTAGCAGTTAAATTCAATGACTTTACTCTTGGGAATCTTTATTATGTTTGCAATAATAAACTGCACTGGGAATCAATTTAAACTTGGATCAATAAATACGAGCTAAAACACTACATTTAATTAATGATCTAATTCCTAAACTTCTTCTACTGATGTACTGGCATACATCCGAGGTTGTTTTCGATAAAAATGACCGAGGAGTTCCGAATGAAGGCAAGTCATCGCAAACATAAATAACAACAGGTGATGTTGATAAAATTTCTGTGGCTGTGTTTAAATATGTTTTTTTGTTTTACTTCAAATACATTTTAGCTTTAAATAGCATACCCAAATATCACGTGATGATGATTAAATTCCTGTGGCTGTGTTAAAATTAAAAAACAACAACTTTTGTTTCAAATACATTTTAGCATTAATGTAATACATATCACTCAACTGTTTTTATAAATTTACAAACAAAATAATATGAAAAGGATAATCAAATAAGTTCCATTAAAAATAAATACAGCTACTTCACATACGTAGCCAAAGGCCAAAAAACCCTTTTTACAGGGTTTTACAGGGGGTTTAAAGGGGCTGTACTCCTTATGATGAAATAGTGAAAATAACAACAGGAAAATTGTCGAAAACTGACATAACTTGGTATCGATGTGTACAATGCATTGAAACTTACTAGCTGAGGTAACACATAGTTTACAATTTATTTATCTTTTCGCAGTTTTTTCGATTTATCCATTTAAAAAAGATTACTAGGTATGTCTACCAAGTAGAATCCATTCCCTGTGCGTGATTGGCTAGTCGATGTTATCGCGTGATATTACCAATTTAGGTATATGTCATAACTATTCTAACCGTATAGCGTAAGCTATCGTAGTATAGTGGATACTACACTAAACTGCAATTGTGGCGACACCGGTTCGAACCCGGTCTCCGACTCGATTTCTTTTTACATTTTGGTATTTTTTTTACAATTATGATATCAAAGAGTAAAACATTTTTTTAAAATAATTGTCATGAGATTCGTTACAGAAAGAAACTTTTTTGTTGCCAATCTGGTGTACAGTCCCTTTAAAGTATTACCAGCGTTCAATTTCAACAGGTCAAATTGTTTTCTTTTCTTTTCACAGAAAGGGAACGGATACCATCTTGACATGTTGGTAGTGGCAGTGACAATAGCTATCACTTCTATACTGGGGCTGCCCTGGTACGTGGCTGCTACAGTGTCCGCCCTTGCTCACATCATGTCACTCAAGAAGGAATCAGAGACCGCAGCCCCTGGAGAGAAACCCATATTTTTGGGATGCAGGTACTTTGAGTTTATCAATGGAAAAAACGGGCACAAGCCAAACAACCTTTAAGTGACAATCTTATTCAAAATCAATAAATACACATGTATAACAAACATACATTTTGTGTGATTAACCTTTAACTACTTACTAAATAATACATTTATTAAAAATATTACTTACTGATTACAAGATTGAAAGCATGTATTTAATAGCCAAAAACACACAAAAAATTAATGACTGGTGAATGATAAAAGATTTACAGTGATCAACTACTTTTGCCATTTTTCTTTTCGAAAAATGATTTTATAAAATTAATATCTTTAATTGGTAATTGTATTCTGAAAACGAGTCAAACTATTCGTTTTTTTCTTTTCCAGAGAACAGCGAGTGACAGCCCTCTTGGTTGGAATTCTCAGTGGCTTGGCTGTGTTCCTGACTTCGATTCTAAAGGTACGTAGCACAAAAATAAGGAACTGACCACGTGATTCTTTTTACCTGTTTAGCGGTAGATTTTTCAATGCTTAACAGTACCTTTCCTGTTTAGATTAATCACAAGTAGCTTAAAGTGTTTTTCAGAATGTTATTCGTTCTGATTCTGAAAAGGGCTGAAAGTTTATAGCATTTTTTTAATAAACCAACCCATGTTGATGACGCTGTATAAATACACAAGGTCATAATAAAACAGAAACCTGCTGCCCCGATAGCTCAGTGGTAGAGTGTTCACTTCGGGTACAGCCGGTCGGGGGTTCAAACCCCAGCCGCGTCAAACCGAAAGTTCGTTAAAATATAGTATCCAGTAACTCGCTTGCCTGGCACTCGCCATTGAAAAGGTGGTACTGAGAAAATAGTGTGTTGAATTCTGGTTAAATCAAGGAATTAATAATATAGAATTCCGCTTGGATTTATACTGATATATGAATACTCACCCTAACCTCGCCCGATTATTAATTATACATCTGTGGTTTACAGCTGATTCCTATGCCTGTTCTGTACGGCGTGTTCTTGTTCATGGGTGTTGCTGCGTTAAAAGGAATGCAGGTAAGTGACATTGAATGCAAGTACTTTTTAAAGAAAAAAAAGAACGGTAGAAATTTTGAGAGGCCGGATAATACAGGTTACCGCTTAATACAGGTGACCGCCAGACCAGGTTTGACTGTAGTTTAAACATGACATCTACCCATGCATAAAAGGTAACAGGAAATCACAAAAATGACATGCCTCGTGTTCAGAATTGTTTCAGATTACTTTTTTTAATATTCAAAATTACTGCTTCTCCCATTAACAGATACAAATTCTTATTACAAAAATGCACTGCAATCAAGTACGGCGCCAACAACCAGCTTTATTTTTCAGTTAGTATCAAACATAAATTGTAATTCAGAACCTAAGAAGCAATTACAGGAGCTGTAAATACATCGTATGAAATCTTTAGGATCATTGAATTGATGTGTCGATAGACCACCTCGATCATATTTACCTTTAACACGTAAATATCGAACACACATGCATGTTTTTCAGTTTATTGACCGACTCGGCCTCCTGTTTATGCCAGCAAAATACCAGCCCGACCTTCCATATCTTCGTCACGTCCAGATCAACCGTGTCCACCTCTTTACCGCTCTCCAGATTATCTGCCTGGCCGTTCTCTGGGTCGTTAAGATGATCAAGTCAATGTCTATCGCTTTCCCTGTCATGGTTTGTATTTATCTATACTTTATTTCAATTAAGTATTACAACCATCTATCTTTCTTAAACTACCTAAGAATGATGCTAAAGTCTATTATATGTACCAATAAATGGTATTGTAAAGGTCTATAGGTTACATTACATTATAATTAAATTCAGTAATCTTAAGGATGATGATGATGATGATGATGATGATGATGATGATGATGATGATGATGATGATGATGATGATGATGATGATGATGATGATGAAGCTGATGATGATGCTGATGATGATGATGATGATGATGATGATGATGATGATGATGATGATGATGATGATGATGATGATGATGATGATGATGATAATGATGATGATGGTTGTATTGATAATGATGTGATGATGACGATGATGATGATGATCATGATGATCATGATGATTATGATGATGATGATGATGATGATGATGATGATGATGATGGTTGTATTGATAATGATGTGATGATGATGATGATGATGATGATGATGATGATGATGATGATGATGATGATGATGATGATGATGATGATGATGATGATGACGACGATGATCATGATGATGATCATGATGATGATCATGATGATGACTTAATTTCTCCTTGTGTCATTCACAGGTTGTCGGTACATGTTTCGTGAGAAAGGCGATGAATAAAATCTTTACCCAGTACGAGTTGTCGTACCTTGACGACCTCATGCCTGGTGATGACATAATCAAAGAAGAAGACGAACAGGTCGCAGAAAAGGTCTGTATGGAAAAAGTTCAAATCAGGATATTCAGTGTTTGGAAATTTCAATGCTGAAGCCATATTAACTCAAATGTATTCATCTTTTAGATAAAATACAATTGACAATTACTGGGTCAACTATTTAACAATGACCCCGTTCAAATATGCAAGGCTAGGAACTAACAGACACTTATCAAGTGACACACTACGTAGGCTGGGGTCACCGCCTTTGAACAGTCAGAACTAGTGTTGTGCCGATGATCGATTATAATCGACAATTGATCGGAAAGGCCGACGTCGGCGACAATCGATAGTGAAATTTGAACAATCGATTATAGAACAAGGGACGTAACCGCTTCCGACTAATTTTTTTTTCTAGTTTATGTTAAAATGTTGTTACTATGTTTGGTTCTCAACTTCTCATGTTTGTGGTTTAAAAGTGATTTTTAAAACATGTTACCGTTTACTTCTTACCATGTAAGAATTTAGTTTTCTCAGTTTTCTGAAAGAAACTGTTCTTGTAAAACATAATATTATAGAACATGCAACTGCTTGTTGTACTTGTTACTGCCTGATTATTTAAAAGTAATTGATATCTTTCTTTGAGTTTATTTTACACATGTATACAATACTAAATGTAAGACAAAAATAGAGCCTGTGGTCTCATGTTCTGTAATAGTAACTTGTAAACACTAAAAGTCGTGTTCTGAATAAATACTGTAATTTATACAAAAGAATCTACAAACAATATTGTAAGGGAACATGGACCCAGTGCTTAAATCTGGTGCATGTTCTGTATCTGTATGCCTTAAATATGATGACCAAAGATACTTAAATAATGATTAAACGATTAATAATCGATCATCGATCGGTTTCATAAACCGAGTATCGATAGTAATTTTTCTGTCCGATTCCCAACACTAGTCAGAGCTAGTTAAGAGAGATAAACATAGAATATGATTTATACTTGGAGTCAGCATTATGCTGTTGAAATGAAATTGTCATTACATCATACTGAAACCCTTAAGGTTTTTTCGAATTTTATAAGTTATAAAACCTAGAACATTAAAGTCATCAAAATGAAATAACAATACAAAATCTATTTTCATTAGCAACGGTTAATGGAAATCGACGACGACGATAGAGACGAGCGAGAGATCCTTATGGACATGAAAATGAAGCACACATCAGGCGACAAGTTTCAAGGAGACTATCTTTCTGTTCCTGCCAACGACAGAGTGAACATCACAGAGGAGATGGGCAAAACTGGAATCTGGATGCAAGTCCGGAGAGATTCCATGCCGGTCATTGATGGTTACAACAACGCACCTACGCCCAAGTGAGTATTTATTTATTGATTTTTTTTACCTTGCGATTGAGAAGAATATATTGTGAGGCGGCGCCTGCGTTTATCCTAGTAGTTAAGCATGTATGCAGGATTAATCGTCGGCAACCGTTTACACTTAATTTGTATCGTGGAAAAATTACTGACACATGCTTTTTTCAATTGAAATATTCACGGCGTAAGGGAGAAAACTCTTCTTGCAATGAAATCGTACTGCACCAACTTAGACAAATAAGTGAAGAGGGAGGGGGGTCTTAGTAAATATAGAAACGGAAAGTTCATCGGGTTAGAATCCGTAGAGGTCCCCATTCGAAACCAATGGAATTGCCCTATTAATTAAAATCGTGATTATAAGATTTGCTAAGCAAAATATCCAATGGTATTCAGTCAGAAAAGCAGAACGAAATAGTGTACCTGGGGTGGTATTCTATATTAAACTTAATTGGATTTAAGACCGATGTAGCTAATCGGATTACTTGTTATTTATAACTGACTAATAGAGTGAAGAAGTCAATTATGTATGACCATAAGATTTACTTAATTTGAATACTGAATACCACCCCAGGGCTATTGGACGATGGTATTTATTCAATACTTTGAGATAAAGATTGAAAAACAATACCGTCCAGCGCCACCGTAATTTGAATTACCCTGAGAGATAATATATGTACATGTATACGGTTATGATATGTATCTTTAAATATTTCAAATTATGTTGTTTGTTTATAATTGCTTTTAATATTTCATAAAGGTAATCATTTATACTTATTTATATAATTACATAAGTACTGGTAAATGTAGTTGTATGCTCCTAATTCCTAATTCAACACCGTTAGAAATAAAATTCCACGCAGTGTTTCTTCCCTTATAGTACAGTTACCATTGCCAGCACGCAAATCACGTGACCATAATTATACTCACGTGACGCATAAGAGGCGCTGCTTAAATAGCATAACTGTAAAGATTGTGAATGATCATTAATTTCAAATAGTTTACTTTGTCTTTTAAACTCAGTGTACATTGAATAATTGAAATTTGATGAAAACTATCCTAGAGAGAAGAAGAAAGAAACACTAAAAAATTTGATATAGATAAAATCTAGATATACTCGCTCTTTGTGGCAGTTAAGCTTTTAGGGGGAGATCACTGTGCAGGAGAAATATATGAGCTTATTCAAATATATTTTGAGAAAAGTTAAGCAGACACAGTGCTATATTAGTATATATCCATGGTTAGATTACAATAAGGATTGAAACATCATCTTCATTGAAAAAAATGGCCGAATTGATGTTAGATAAGTTATTTTGAACTGATACTTTATAAGGATATTAATGAATTTAATATAGTTTTGTGGTTGTTTTCTTTGAATTATTCGTCATGCGTTGTTCTTTCAATTGAATTCGAGATCAATTCGATAATTCAACTGATAAAGTTTATGATTATTTTTATAATACCTACATATCGTTAAATAGCGAGTGTTTAAAACAAACCATGAGAAGGTAACTCCTTTCAATATCCTTACAATTGGAGCACCTCGGTCATTTTCCATCAAAAACAATATCGGATGTATCCTTTTTGTATTAGTAAAAGTAGTTCGTTATATTATAAATAATTAATTGTAGTGTTTTAAATTGTATTTTGTATTACTTATTCCAAATTGATTCCCAGTATAGTGAACATTTTCAAATATAATTAATATTTCTATGAGTAAAGTCTTTGGCTTAACTGCTAGATTGAAATTACTACGCGATCAACATACAGCGTAGTTACATGTAAAGAATTATGTCATTGTAAATCGTCCATATACATCCAATGTTGATTTCGATGGAAAATGGCCGAGGTGTTTTGAATGAATCCCTAGATGTGAAACATTAACTGTTTTGTTTTGTTTTTATAAAAATAACGGTTTCATTAAGTAACAAGCCCTTTCCCTAAAAAAGAATGTAAAACATCACATCAGTAACTTATTATCATTGCCATAACAGTTGGTTTGGGAAAAAGTTGGCGCTCCCTCAACCCTCAATACAGCATGACTATTGTTTATGTTTTCATTCGTTTTCAATTTACAGGCGATCTGACCTCTAGTAAGTGTTCAGGTCATACCGACGTCTTCTTCTTGTCACGCTCCTAAATATAATCTTCTAAATATAGAACCGGGCATTGTTTCACAAAAAAATATGAGGCAATAACAGTATAGACACTGTCTTTTCGGCTACAACATTGTATTGTCAAAGGTTTTTTGGCGAGATTTTTTTAGAAAAATTATTTACAAAATAAGAACCAGAAAAATGCTTAAGTAACGATTATGAAAAAGAAGATTGTGGTAATGGTTACATTCAAAAGTCGATTGGAAAGCCAATGGATGACAATGTGCCAACACGGCAATTTCAAACTCCACGAAGCGGTTACTTCCGTTTGCTGTAAAGTGATCTCTACGGTCATGCATAACACGTGATCGTAATGAACATCACGTGACCGTTGAAAAATTCGAAAAAGTGTTCTTTTAAAATATTGTTTTATTTTTAGACAAGAAACAATAATTTGTTTGAAAAAAGGTAAAACAAAACAATATTACTCAGACATGAGAGGATACGAATATCTAAACAAGTAAATATATATATAATCAACAATAGTTCCTTAGTGATGGTAGAGGTCTTATTTACACATCAAGGGAGATTACTGCGTAGGAGATTGGGACACCGTAGGACAAGAAGGAGACTGGCCTTAACATGTAATCCTGATGTTTCCGTTTAAGTCAGTTTCTCACTCACAACATTTCTACATCATATCTACACATAAGTGTAATAGCTAACCGTCTAAATAGCGATGCAGATCCTAAGAAAACAGTACAATAAATGAGAGTTGGATTAAGCAGTGTGTTTGGGAGATCGTCTTGGGTCAATACCCAGATTTTTCGAAACATCTTAAGTCCCTCATAAGAGATTAGTGCTAAACTCACTATTTTTGTTTTGATATATTTTGTGTATTGTTTTGGTAAAAATTATAATCGAAAGCGTTTTTGGACTTCAAACGGCAATTATCTTTATGATAATCAGTAAAGTCAAGATTAAATAAGAAATTTGGCTGAATGCAATCAGCTTATTGCAATAAGATATTTAAGCTTGTTACGATTAAGAACTTTTGAGAAATTTGAGACAGGTAAAGACCTGGCAATTTATCAAATTATCAATCTTATTTGGAGCCCTTTGCATCGAATTTAAGATAAAGTGTTATAGGTAAATGTGTTATTTAAGCGATACTGCATCGCTATTTTATATATACTCATGTTTGAAAACTAACACTGACATAATTGCAATGTGTTGTTGTTGTTTATGTTTTAATTCCAGCTAAAACGATATGCAGTAATGATTATATTCCAGACTTTATGTTTGAACAAATACATTATGTCGAAGACCAAAGTTTTATCAGATAAAGCTTGTATATTGATCATTTGTTTGTTGTAGTGTAAGATCGCTTTTTATTTCACCGAATGAGCATCCAAAGCTATTTTTCATGATTGACTATAGGGTCTGGAGCTCACTCAGCGAAGTATATTGCGACTTAGTATATTAGAGTTTATTTTAATAGAATGCAGACGGATTAAAATAATCTCTGACGTATTCATAATGACATTCAGCCATACGAAGGTTGGCAATGATATAATGTATTTCTCCAAACACAACGGCTAGTCTTTAGGTTTGTTTGCAAACCATTTAGAAAGGTGTCTTGCTCAAGGCAGCATGTTTTTGTTTGCTAGATTGTTATATTTATTATTCAGTTATCCGGCCTTTGGTGATGAGCATTACATTTGTACTTTAACTGTAGAATTTCATGCACATACGTAATTTACATGTAGAGTACAAACTTGGTGATATTGCATAAGGGCAATCATTACGTACTAGGTTTAAAGGGCCTGTCTCATGCATGATAAAATAGCGAAAAAAAGAGAAAATTGTCGAAAACTGACATAAACTTGGCATCGATGTGTACAATGCATTGAAACCTACTAACTGAAGTACCACATAGTTTACAATTTATTTAAGTTTAGCAGTTATTTCGTATTTTGTCATTAAAAAAGATTACTGGATATGTCTACCAGGTAGAATTCATTCATTATGCGTGATTGGCTAGTCGGTGTTATCACTTGATATTACCGAGTTAGGTGTATAGCTTAATTATGTCACCCATTTAGTAAAAAGCCTGTAGCTCAGTGATTAAGACGCTGGACTTCAATTTTGGCGACGCGGGTTCGAACCCGATCTCCGACACATTCTTTTTTACATTTTGGTACTTTCTTTAACAATTATGATATCAAGGCGTAACACATTCTATTAGATAATTGACATGAGATTCGTTACAGAAAAACTTTTTTGGAGCCAATCTGTGACACAGTCCCTTTAATTATTAAGAATTTCAATTCTCGCGGTTGTTTAAAGGTCCGCATACTGCTCTCATCTGATACACACTCCCTGTGTGAGATTTAGCTTTGACAATGTATCAGCCAGTGAGGTTGTATTCAAAGTCAGTTAGATGACCGGAAGTAAAATCTGAATGAGTAAGAAGAGCTCGTTCGCTACGCTCACTCTGTCCATTCTTAATCATAATGATTTTTCTTCGTGATTTCTAACAATACACCTTCGATGACATTTATGATTCATTTGGGTTACTTTGTAGGTAACTAATTACTTACTAGTATTAAGAAATGTTTAAGTTATGTATTTGGATGAGTAATAAACGGGCACCGATATCACAAAAATGTTCGAAGTCAAATCATAATCTCAACCCCAGCTCATTCTACCACATAAAAGCACAGTATAGTTTAAATCGTTTATGGTTTTCTTTTGTTTTAAAACGTTGATAAAAAAACCATTTGTCAACATTTCATAGAAATATAATTGTGGAGCAAAAAGATGTGCCTGAGTAATTTGCTAAAAAAACAATGAGCTGTATTCAATTACATTTTGTGCTGTAGAATATATAAATAAAAACAAATTGACTGAGGTTTTTTAATCAACGTTTAACTTGAGAGAATGCGCTTAAAATCTACAATTTTGAATAACTTCAAGTTATGTTGTAAAATGAGTTGCCATTGAGATTGAGATTTTACATAAGATTGTTTTATGATTTGTGGGGCCGAGTGATCCATCGAATTCTTGATTATGTTATTTCATGTTTCAAACATAAAAAGACACAGATAAGAATAACAATTGGCCTTCGGGACAGTCAAGATATGTAAATAACAATGATATTATCGGTTTCAGATTGGTCAGCGTTCGTCGAAACAACTCGAAAGCAAATTTTACACTCGGTGCAGACGACATTCCGGAGGAAAATGAAAATAGGGAAAGCAAGATTTGAAACCTACAACCAACATTTAAACTGTGTTATGAAACTTACAACCAACAGGGAAACTGTGTTAATTCTACAATGATATATGATTATATCTTGTATGTGTTCATTGTGTAAAGACTTACATGTGTCCCTTTTCTATGCAAGGCTGGTTCAACTGTTTAATAATTTCAAATACAGCACGTTTCCACTTGCGAATTAGGGCATTTGAAAGGAGAAAGAACAAGAACATCAAAGTCCAAAATTTTGATAGCAAATAAAGGACTAAGTTAAAATAGTTTACATGTTAAATCG